>NW_028318093.1:5185000-5495000 GCF_062004578.1 Staurois parvus
TCAACGTGCAGCACCAAGTGTATACCAATGTTCCATCACACATTTCTTGGTTTTCTTTCCTTAGCTCTAATGAAGGGGACTCTATGCCCAGGAAACAAGCAATTTATTTCTTGATTTTTCCTAACAGGTGTTTTAAGAAAGAGCTTAATTCACTTCATTTGTGGTTTCCTCTGAGTTTGATGTGCTTTTACACTTATTTTTGACAGTGCTGTTTGTGGCATCATAATACCTACAGTGCTTATAAAGATGATTCCTCCTCTTTTTATGTTTTATTGTCAAAGAACACTAAATCACAGTGAATTTAATTGTGTTTTTTTCATTTTACACCAATCAATAGAATTATACTTCTTAATGTCAAAGTGGAACCAGTTATCTCATTAGTGATTTTAATTAGTTTTAATGAAAAATGCAGATACAAAATAACTGACTGTATAAGTATAAACCTCTTTTACAACACATTGTCACATTATTATTTACTTTTGTGTACACCTTTGTGTACTGTATACATAATTTTTGTGTAGCTAAGGAGTTTCAAACGATTGTAGTATAGAACCATGAATCTGGAAGGTTCAAATTCTGTCAGTATCATGGCAACACTACGAAGAAAAAGAGAACTCCAAGCAATTTTGTGAAAAGGTAATTGAAAAGCAAAAGTCGGGGAATTGATATAATTACATTTCCAGGTCACTGGATATCCATTGAAGAGCAGTTTAAAACAATTATGTATGGCACAGATGTAAATCTGACAAGGACATGCTATCCACCAAAAGTAGTGACCATGCAAGCAGGGAATTTGCAAGAGGCCAAAAAGAGACCTATAATAATTCTGAGGATCAAAAAACATCAGTGACTGAGATTGAAGAGACATTATGCTCAATTTACAAAGCTTTACAAAGCTTATGGATAAGATCTTAAGTTAGCCATGTCACTGTAAATTATGAATCTCATCGGACTTAACAACTATAACTTTTTGGAAAGTAAATATCCTTATCTGTGTGTTAGCTTTGTGAATCAAGTCATATGCATACAACTTTATAAAGAAAGCTACTGTTAAAACAGACCTAAAGTAAAGGATACTCACCAAGTCTGACACCCATGTGGTACATCGTCAGTATTGGTTCCTTTTCCCTGTGTGCTGGTTTTCTGTGAGAAATCCAACATGTATCTTTTTAGTCAAACTGATGTAACACCCTCTAGGTAACCTAGATAGGCTGTATTGTTTTTCTTTAGACAGAGGCTGGGTAGCAGCCTGGGATGTGAGTTCATGTTTGAGGGACCTTGGCCAATCCCTAGGCAGAGGCCGGGCATGGTGACCAAGGACAACCCTTAAATGTGACAGAGCCTGAGCAGCAGGGGTGTTGGGTGGAAGATAGATTGAAAGAAGGCTGGAGTGTGGACCAGGGAGGGTGCCCCAGGGAGGGGAGCCTACCTACAGGCTGGTTTCTGAAAAGGAGGATTTCCACTGCCCAAAGTCTCCTAAACGTTTCCAAAGGCCTGAAAGCAGCTACCAACCCACTATGTTGACAGGACAGGACAGTGTGCATACTCCTACACCCCCCTGGGCTAGACAAAGGGAGATGGTGATCAGGTGCAAAACCTATCTAGTTCTCATCTGGGACTATTTAATTGCTAGATCTTGGAATCCCTTGCCCAGGGATACCCTCAGTACAGCCAGGTGAAGATGAAGGATTCATCTGGGGTCTGAGGAGGTACAACAAGGGGACTGCAGTGCTCCTTAACAGAGACAGTTGCTATTTTTGATCCACATTTTTTGTATTGTATTGTTGCTAAGACGATTGTCCTCAAGTTTGCAGTTCCTTGGGCATCCCATATACCCCTAGACCCCATCCAAGTCGTTACCACCAACGAAAAACCAGATCAAGTACTGTTTACTGACTTTGAATGCGCCAGTGTGGAAATGCATGTTGCCTGGCCGTGCAGAGTTTAGGGGGACCCAAAACAAATCCAGCAGTCCTCAAGAGGGTTGTGCTACACTATATGAAAACTGCACATCATCAAAACACACCATCACCCGAATGGAGCATGGTGGCAGCATGATGCTCTAGGGATGTTTTTCTGCAGCAGACCCTGAAAAGCTTGGGTGGAAATATTACAGCAAAATACAGGGAAATCTCAGAGGAGCCACTTTCAGAAACTGGGAGAAACCTGAGCCATCCAGAAAAATAATAAAGGTGATTTGCTAAAGGAGTAGAGGTTGTTCATCTAGGAAAGGGAATGTTCAATTTATAAAACAAATTAAGGGAAACTGTGTTCACTTTGAATACTCAATCATGTGCACAGGAATTAAAAATAAAGGAGTACTTAAAGCAAAGTTTCAGTCACCTCTGAAAAAAATAAAAGTCAGCAGCTACAAAAACTGTAGCTACTGACTTTTAAAGAACAGCCACTCACCTGTCCTATGATCCAGCGGTGTGTTCACACCAGCTGGGTTTATCAGTCGTCCTCTCTCCTTGGTGCTGGCATCTTAAGTGTAGGCACCCAGCTGTGATAGCTTGCAGCTTCACAGCCGGGTGTCCTTTGCGCATGCGCTGTGCATCGTGAATGGTCCTGTAGTCTTCTAGGATATGTCACATGACCCAGAAGACTGCAGGGGGGGGGGGAGAGGACAACTTCCGCTTCCAATCACCTAGGTGATGAGAGAAGAAGTGGCAATGTGTACTTGTCAAACTTAGGTACCGAGGCTCGGTACAAAACGCATTGCAAGGTGAAAACTAGTAACTACCAAAAACAAAGGAAACAAACAAGAAGCATGCTCAGTCACTATGCAGGAGTCTGGAGCGTTCCCAAGAGTCAGGGTTAAAATGCGATCAGAGAAGCCAACAGAAATGACAACTCTAGAGCATCTATAGTAGTGGTCAACCAACATGACATCATATAGCTCCATGGGGTCATTAGAGAACATCATTTAAACCATCTCAAGCTAAGTGGAAGAATCCTGCTCTGCATTCATGAATGGAGAGTCTACCCAAATATCCCAGACCTTGTGAAACTTGTGGGGACAGCTCCGAGATAGGTAGGTAGCCTTATACAATGAGATCATGGAATTAATTAACCTCTTCCAGCAATTAGAAGTGGGTACATCTGAAGATATCCACTTCAGCACAGTTGCTTTCCTAGCATAAAACAATAAGATTCCTAATAGGGTTCTGGAGGCCCTGCTGTGTGCCAGAGAGTCAACCAACCCCAACAGACACACATCCACCATTAGTGGTACCTAAATAGTGGTAACCGAAAAGATACAGAGCCATGAGATCTTTTACAGAAATCTTTCCCATCCCTTTTCTGACCATGCATGTAAGTCAAACATCTTCTCTAGATGTTCTCTCTCTAGAGTACATTTTCTATATATTCATATGGATAAATCACTAGAGGCTATTTGTACAAACATAGTATCGCCATGTCATCAGCCCCTAGCAGAGCAGAAGGTGCCAAGGTCAAAGTTGAGGGGGAATTTACCCTCCAAGGTAATGGTAAAAAAAAGTAGCTACTCCTCTTAAATCTGAAAAAAAATTAGTTATACAGTTGTGTTCAAAATAATAGCAGTCAGACATCACTAACCTGATCAATCACTATTTTTGGTAGAAATGATATTTCTACATGGCAAATAATTTACTAGCAGGTGTAGTAGAGTAATAGAAATCCAACAGACCCAACAGTCATGACATGCATGCTGCTGATTCTGTGTAATTGAATCACTCATTGAAAGGCGCATGTTCAAAATAATAGCAGTGTGGAGTTCTATTAGTGAGGTCATTCATTCTTTGAAAAACAGGTAGCAATTATTGCACTTATTTAAGGAAGGAAGGCAGCAAATGTTGTACATGCTGGTTACAGTGCATTTCTCTCTGAAATTCTGAGGAAAATGGGTTGTTCCAGACATTGTTCAGAAGAACAGCGTACCTTGATTAAAAAGTTGATTGGAGAGGGGAAAACATATAAAGAAGTGCAGAAAATGATAGACTGCTCAGCTAAAATGATCGCAAATGCTTTAAAATGGCAACCAAAACCTTAAAGACGTGGAAGAAAGCGAAAAACTACCATTCGAATGGATAGAAGAATAGCCAAAATGGCAAGGACTCAGCCAACAATCAGCTCCAGGAAGATCAAAGAAGGTCTAAAGTTACCTGTGAGTACTGTTACAATTAGAAGACGCCTATGTGAAGCCAAGCTATCTGCAAGAAGCCCCCGCAAAGTCCCACTGTTGAAAAAAAGACATGTGCTAAAGTTACAATTTGCCAAAGAGCACATTGACTGGCCTTTTGTGGACTGATGAAAGTAAGATTGTTCTTTTTGGGTCTAGTGGCCAATTTGTCAGATGACCCCCAAACACTGAATTCAAGCCACAGTACACTGTGAAGACAGTGAAGCATGGTTGCGCAAGCATCATGATATGGGGATGTTTCTCATACTACGGTGTTGGGCCTATTTATCACATACCAGGGATCATGGATCAGTTTGAATACATCAGAATACTTGAAGAGGTCATGCTGCCTTATGCTGAAGAGGAAATGCCCTTGAAATGGGTGTTCCAACAAGACAACGACCCCAAACACACCAGTAAACGTGCAACATCTTGGTTCCTGACCAACAAGATTGACGTTATGGAGTGGCCAGCCCAATCCCCGGGTCTTAATCCAATAGAAAACTTGTGGGGTGACATCAAAAAAGGCAAAACCAAGAAATAGAGAAGAACTGTGGAATGTAGTCCAATCATCCTTGGCTGGAATACCTGTTCACAGGTGCCAGAAGTTGGTTGACTCCATGCAACACAGATGTACAGCAGTTCTCAGAAACAGTGCTTATACAACTAAATATTAATTAAGTGATTCAAAGGAAATCAAAATCTTCAAACATTTTTTAGTTTTTATAGCGAATGTTTGAGTTTGTAAAGAAGAATACAAACACTGCTATTTTTTTGAACAGTCTAATATTCACTTTTCTTAAATTATTTTAGCGGAACAACACAAATTTGATATATTTTTCTTCATGTTTTGATTTGGAATAGAATGTGCAGTGTTCCCAACGCATTTGTGTTTAAGGAAATAAAAGCTATTAGAAGCTATTAAAAAAGCTATTAGAAGTATTTTGAGCTTTATTCACTTTTTTCAACCACTGCTATTATTTGGAACATAACTGTATGTAAATGCTCCTATTTCTAAAGTTATTCTTGTGTCTCTAGCTTAACATTATTACATGGCATCATTTTGAGTTTCTTCCATGTTCTAATTGCTGCACTACATGCCTACTTTAAGAACATTGTATAAGTGGTGAGCCAATGAGTGTAAAAGAGAGAATGGTATTCCCACACTGTGCTATTCATTTTGTTTATTCACTTATCTGGCCAGGACTCTGTAACTGGGTGTTACCCATGCTCAGCCTATAAATAGCATTCAATATATCAATACACATGCTGCATGTAATGGTAAGCAACTCACTAAGCACTTTGTGGGTTTATCACTGACCAAATAAGAAGATCCCAAAGCAATTTAAAAGGCCAATCTAACCAAACCTGATATAACTGGGCAGCACAGTAGCTAAGTGGTTAGCACTTCTGCCTGGAAGTACTAGGGTCGTTGGTTTGAATCCCAACCATGGCACCACCTACCTGGAGTTTGCATGTTCTCCCTGTGCCTGCATGGGTTTCCTGTGGGTACTCCACACACTCCAAAGACATGCTGGTAGGTTGACTGGATCCTGTCTAAATTGGCCCTAATATGTGTATGTATGAATTTGAGTTAGGGACCTTAGATTGTACACCCCTTGAGGGTTAGGGACTGGTGTGAATGTACAATATATATGTAAAGTGCTGTGTAAACTGATGGTGCTATATAAGTACCTGTAATAAATAACCCATGGGTGTTACTGTATGTATTCTCATATTATAACAAAAAAAAAAATCAGAGAGACTGTCCCCTTGTAAAGGCTGCTACTGGTGTAAAGACACTTGCCACCTAAAAAATAAAAGGCCCCATTCACATTATACATTGCTTTAATGCATATAGCTTAAAAATGAAAGTGGTTCTAAAGGCTCAAGGTTTTTTACCTTCATGGATTGTATGCATGAAGGTAAAAAACCTTCTGTGTGTTGCAGTGCTCCCAGCCCCAACTTAACACTTACCTGAGTCCCATCCTGATCCAGAGATGTCCTCGAAAGACTCGGTTCTCCGGGGATTCTCACTCCCAATTGGCTGAGGCAGTAGTGGGAGCCATTACTATCAATCACAGCCAGTGAGCCAACCAGGGGACTGAGGGAGCGGGGCAGTGCTGTGGCTCTGTTTGAATGGACACACAGTGCTGTAACTCAGGAGCGCGCCTGCTCATGTGCCCCCATAGCAAAATGCTTGCTATGGGGGCACCTGACAGGACGGAGGGGCCAGGAGCCCTTGGGGGACCCAAGAAGAGTTGATTCGGGCTGCTCTGGGCAAAACCACTGCACAGAGCAGGTAAGTATAAAAAAAACAAGACTTTAGTATCACAGTTTAGTGATTTTTTTACACCAAGCCTTTTCTGGTATATTTTGTTTACAAGTAAAATCAGTATTTTGTTTTTTACTAGAAAATTACTTAGAACCCCCAAACATTATGTTTTGTTTTTTTTGCAGATACCCTAGAGAATAAAATGGCAATCGTTTTTTATTTTTGTGTCACATGGTATTTGTGCAGCAGTTTTTCAAACACAATTTAAAAAAACTAAAAATACACTTTAATGAACAAAAAAAATCAATATATAGCACAATTCTTTTGTAAAACATGAAAGATAATGTTATGCCGATTAAACAGATACCTAACATATCAACCTTTAAAACTGCACACTCTTGTGAAATGGCGACAGACTGCTGCACTTAAAAACCTTCATAGCTGACACTTCAAAAAAAAAAACAATTTTCAGGTTAACTGTTTAGAGTTACAGAGGAGGTCTAGCACTAGAATTGTTATCACTCTAATGTTCGCGGTGACACCTCACGTGTGGTGCAAACACTGTTTACATATGTGTGCTTGACTTACATAAGCGCTCGCTTCTGCGTGGGATGGAGGTGCTTTTTTTTTCGTATTTGTTTTATTTTATTTTTTACACTGTCCCTTTAGTTTTTTTTTTTTATCACTTTTATTTCTATAACAAGGATATAAAAATAAGGGATGACAGGTCCAATTTATTGAGACTTCTGAGGTCCATAAGACCCCAAAGTACCTCCTCTACCTTTAAAAGCATAAGATTAAAAAAAAACGATTGATCTTTTTGATTGATTTTTTTATTGTTTACATTTGGCCCAGACCAGAAGTGACATCACACCATCGCTCCAGTCCTTCTAGATCATAGAGGTGAGGAAAGACAATCTGGACTTTCCTCACCTCTGTGTCCAGCAGCAGCAACCGCCAGATTGGATCTCTGGCTCACCGGTGAAATCGGTAAGCCCGGGAAACACTGGCGAGCAGCGGGGGGGTGGGGGACGTCCCCTCCTGCTGCTTCTAAAATCAATCCAATTCAGCTGCTCAGATCATTTTTATGAGAAAGGGAAACATCTGCTGAAAATAAAATACAGGGGTAATGGCTAATAGCTTCACTGGTGCATTGGGTTAGCAATAAAAATAAATAGCACAACAACACACCGCGCTGTGTGTCATGGTGTCAATGGGCCCTCAGAAATGATCTCGTTATTAAACTTTACAGCATTTGACAAAAACATGAAGCACTTCTCTTATCCTGCTGTATGTTACCTTTATTGTCGGTCAACACAATAAAGTAGAAGGAAGGACAATACATTCTACTGATCTTCCCTGTGTTTTCTCTCTCAATTGGATATATTACTCGCCGTATATCTGAAACTCTATTTCTCTCTAATCTGGAATTACAAACTGTGTTGCAATACGAACATTATCTTCTAAAGATAGATGCACAATTGCCCATCCCAAAACACCTAAAGCAAACCTGTCATGAGATGAATACAGGATTTCCATTGCTCACCTTCTGCTGTAGATTTTAGCTGCTTGGCTATCTTACTGGATTTGACTTGGAACGAGTATTGGGTGGACTATTCCTCTAAAAAAAAAAAAGTGAAAAACTAAACCAGCAAATTACAATTTGTTGTATTATAGTTGTGAAGATTTACAGAGAACCAGACATATAAGAGCTGATGTCCCTTTATTAGAGTAATAGTTTTTTCTTTTACATATGTACATTTTTAACCGCCTCCTGCCCGCCATATAGTAATATGACGGATGCAAGGTGGTTCTCTCGTTCTGGGAGGACGTCATATGACGTCCTCCCATTCGAACCGCACATACGCGGCTCCCGGAGCGCGCAGCGCGCACTGATCCATGGAAAGAGCCGAAGATGTCGGCTCAGTCATGTGATCAGCTGTGTCCAATCACAGCTGATCACATGTAAACAGGGAAGTGCCGGTTATCGGCATTTCTCTCCTCTCAAGCTGTCACGCTGACAGAGGAGAGGAGAGGGGAGCCGGTAATCGGAATTCCTCGGAGGGGACATGTACACAGATCATCAGGGCACACTGATCATCACAGGGCACACTGATCAGAGCCAGCTCTCAGTGCTCATCAATGCCACCTGCCAGTGCCCATCAGTGCCACATCAGTGCCACATTTCAGTGCTCATCAGTGCCACATCAGTGCCACATTTCAGTGCCCATCAGTGTCACATCAGTGCCACATATCAGTGCCCATCTGAGCTGCCTTTCAGTGTCACCCATCAGTGCCAGTCAGTGCCACCTATCAATGCCAGTCAGTGCCTCATATCAGTGCTGCCAATCAGTGCCACCTATCAGTGCCACCTATCAGTGCCAGTCAGTGCCACCTATCAGTGTGCATCAGTGCCGCCTATCAGTGCCCATCAGTGCTGCCTATCAGTGTCGCCTAACAGTGCCAGTCAGTGCCTCCTAACAGTGCCAGTCAGTGCCTCCTAACAGTGCCATATATGAGTGCTGCCTTTCAGTGCCCATCAGTGATGCCTGTCAATGCCCATCAGTGCCACCTACCAGTGCCTCCTCATCAGTGCCCATCAGTGCCACCTATTAGTGTCCATCAGTGCAGCCTATCAGTGCCCATCAGTGCAGCCTCATTAGCGCACATCAGTGAAGAAGAAAAATCACTTATTTACAAAATGTTATAACAAAAACTAAGAAAAAACTTTTTTAAAAAAAAATTTTCAGTGGTTTTTGGTTTATTTAAGAAAACATAAAAAACCCAGAGGTGATTAAATACCACCAAAATAAAGCTCTGTCACAAAAAAATGATAAAAATTTCATATGGGTACAGTGTTGCATGACCGCACAATTGTCATTCAAAGTGTGAGAGTGCTGAAAGCTGGAAATTGGCCTGTGCAGGAAGGGGGTATACGTTCCCTGTAGGCTAGTGGTTAAAGTGTCAATAAACCCAGACTATGAAGAACTCTCATTACATCCTGTGTGTATACTCACAAAACCACTAAAGCATTTTTTTTGTTTAGAGTGAAATATACCAGGTTGATCCTGCCTTCAGCTGTATTCACATTTCAGCCTGAAATTGCATCGACCACCTGGTGTCCTCTACTGGGCATGCTCCAGTTTCAATTCCCTTCCAAGCTCTTTATTCCCTCTTTTTCCTTATATGTGCAGCCCACATGACTGTAGAGTCACACATGTGGGTGGATACACAGAGGTAAATGACACTCCCCTTGCTCCTTCACTGAGGAGCATGCAAGTGATATTCTTTTTCCCTTTAGACCTAACTGAACTTTTAACCCTTGCATTGTGGGGCAGCCGTACTGTAGAGAAGGATTTTTACTTTCTCTGCAGTTCAGCGTTAGACAACAGACCTAAAAAATTATTATTAAACATTGTTTGCAGGGATGTGCCATAAGGACATACATATATATTTCAGGTACTTATATAGTGCTGTCAATTTACTCAACGCTTTACATATATATTGTACATTCACATCAGTCCCTAACCTCAAGGGGCGTACAATCTAAGGTTCCTAACTCACATACAGATACTAGAGACAATTTAGACAGGATCCAATTAACCTACCAGCATGTCTTTGGAGTGTGGGAGGAAACCGGAGTACCCCGAGGAAGCCCATGCAGGCACAGGGAGAGCATGCAAACTCCAGGCAGGTGGTGTCGTGGTTGGGATTTGAACCAACGACCCTAGTACTGCCAGGTGGAAGTGCTAACCATGTAACCACTGTACTGCCTGGATATATAAGTATAAATATATATGTCCTGCCTTTCAGATCCTTTCTTTAGGTTCTCTTTACGGCAGTGCATTTTCAGATGTGTCTTGAGTTGCACAGAATTGCATGACAATGGAAATCACATTGTTTTCAATGGCACCTGTTCACATCAATACAACTCGACTGCGATTTTGGAAAAGGTTCCAGTACTACTTTGCTGTGATTCCAGCACGATTTTAGGTTCATAGAATATGCAAACTGCATCCAAGTAGCACTGCTTATTCGCACTGAAAGTCAGATCAAAATGGGATTGCGGCAGTGTGAACCTAGCCTCAGACAGTAATATCATCCTTTCTAATGGTATAAAGTGTGTTTTATTTTCATGTATTAATCATCACTTATCTGTAATTACTCTCTTCCTACAAATGTCATTTCTTCTATCTGTATATTTCATAGGTGAGTCATGTGTTTCTCTCCAATAGCCTACTAGCTGTGATCTAACAGAGGTGTGTGATGACATGTAACATTTGCTGTATAAACTCAGTCACAGAGTATATAACCAGAGGCTTTCTCTGTCTGCTTCCCCCACCCTGATACACACGTCACTTTCCTTAAAGAACAAGCTGGCCTTGTCCTCTGAAGTTTCTCTATCTCACTACTGCCCGAGCTGTGAACCTGGAAATTTACTGCGCAGCTATCTATAGAATCTTGGCAACCTCTGGATTTAAACACTGCTCAAAAAAATTGAAGGAACACTTTGAATACACATCAGATTTCAATGGGGAAAAATATCATGCTGGATATCTATACTGATATGGACTGGGTAATGTGTTAGGAACGTAAGGATGCCCCATCGTTTGATGGAAATGAAAATGATCAATCTACAGAGGATTGAATTCAAAGACACCCCGAAAATCAAAGTGAAAAAATGATTCAGCAGGCTAATCCATTTTGCTGAAATTTAATTGCAGCAACTCAAAATGGTACTCAGTAGTGTGTATGGCCCCCACGTGCTTGTATGCATACCTGACAATGTCGGAGCAAGCTCCTAATGAGATGACGGATGGTGTCCTGGGGTATTTCCTCCCAGATCTGGACCAGGGCATCACTGAACTCCTGGACAGTCTGAGGTGCAACCTGGAGGCGTCGGATTGACTGAACTACGATATCCCAGAGGTGTTCTATTGGATTTAGGTCAGGTGAGCGTGGGGGCCATTCAATTGTATCAATTCCTTCATCCTCCAGGAACTGCCTGTATACTCTCGCCACATGAGGCCGGGCATTGTCATGCACAGGAGGAACCCAGAACCCACAGCACCAGTGTAGGGTCTGACAATGGCTCCAAGGATTTCATCCCGATACCTAATGACAGTCAGGGTGCCAATATTCAGCCTGTAGAGGTCTGTGCTTCTCTCCATGGATATGCCTCCCCAGACCATCACTGACCCACCACCAAAATGGTCATACTGAATGATGTTACAGGCAGCATAACGTTCTCTATGGCTTCTCCAGACCCATTCATTTCTGTCACATGTTCTCATCTGTGAAAAAAACAGGGCGCCAGTGGCGGACCTGCCAATTCTGGTGTTCAATGGCAAATTCCAATCCAGCTCTATGGTTCCGGGCAGTGAGGACAGGGCCCACTAGAGGACATCGGGCCCTCAGGCCACCCTCATGAAGTCTGTTTCCGATTGTTTGGTCAGAGACATTCACACCAGTGGCCTGCTGTAGGCCATTTTGTAGGGCTCTGGCAATGCTCATCCTGTTCCTCCTTGCACAAAAGAGCAGATACCAGTCCTACTGATGGGTTCAGGACCTTCTACGACCCTGTCCAGCTCTCCTAGAGTAACTGCCTGTCTCCTGGAATCTCCTCCATGCTCTTGAGACTGTGCTGGGAGATGTGCCATCCTGGAGGAGTTGGACTGCCTGTTCAACCTCTGTAGGGTCCAGGTATCAACTCATGCTACCAGTAGTGACACTGACCCTAGCCAAATGCAAAACTAGTGAAAAACAGTGAGAAAAGATGAGCAGGGAAAAAAATGTCAGTGGCCTCCACCTGTAAAACCATTCCTGTTTTGGGGGTCATCTCATTGTTGCCCATCTAGTTCACCTGTTGTTAACTTCATTAACACCAAAGCAGCTGAAACTGATTAACAACCCCCTCTGCTACTTAACTGACCAGATCAATATCCCAGGAGTTTAATTGACTTGATGCTATACTCTGATTATAAAGTGTTCCTTTAGTTTTTTTGAGCAGTGTATGTCTATTATTCAGACACATAACACATCAGACCTAACTTTTCTTTGGATTCCTCTACCCTGGAGACAGCCTGAGAAGACTTGGACTTGTTTCTTAACATTATCCTAGTAGTAGTTTTGGTTTTATGCCCTTAATGTGAATAGCTAGATACAAAAACTAGGTAAGAATACTGTGCAATTGTAGATACCTTCTATTGCTGCAAGACATGCAATCAGCTTCAAAGCATGTTGGCATTCCACAGTCCAATGCTAGAGCCTTTACTGATCACTGACATTCTGCCAGTGACCTATCCAATAGCTGGAGTAGGATTAAGCATCAAGAAAGAGTAGGATGTAGGGTTAAACATGGTGGAAGCCAACTATACAACCAGGGTCTAGAATCCAGGGGCCCGGCAAGGACATGTGAATATCCCACAATGTGCCTATACTTAAAAAGTACACTAAAGCAGGCCATACATGGGTTGAATTCCAAAAAATTTTCTTTCGAAAATTGTAATTATGAATTAGTGGGCCACAGCACCATTAGTGGGCCAGAGCAACGATGAGCAACTTTGAGTGATCAAGCATGCTGGAAGTTCTTTGAAAAACTAAAACATTTCTAATCAATGATGGGAGAATCGTGCAAGAAATATAATTGAAAGACATGCGCATGAGCTATGACCTGGAAAGAAAAGAAGATTCCCAGCCACAAATTTCCTTTTCTGTAGCAACATGAGGTGAAATTGAAGCCTTCGTTGGTCAAATTTCAAAATCAATGGTTGCACCATTGAATTACAAAATGCATGAAATTTCCGATTTTTAATCAACAAATTGTCCAGAATTCGATCCATGTATGGTCTGCATTAACCACTTTTGGGACCCTGACAGGTTGATTCCCCATCTACACCTCAGCATTTTTGCATGTGTTTTTGCAACTAAGCCTAGGTACAACAGCACTCATTAATAGGAATCTCATTCTTTTCCATACAGACTGTTCATACCTCTATAGTAGTTCGAACCTCAAAAGGGTATATGAGCTTTTTTCGGAGCTGTGTTGCGTGTTTTTGGCCCCAAAGATTTAAAGTGATTCTAAAGGCAGAAGGCGTTTACCTTAATGCATTCTATGCATTAAGGCAAAAAAACCTTCTGGGTGCAGCTCCCATTGGCTCTCTCTGCTGTCAATCACAGCCAGTGAGGAGGGAGTGAGGGGTGGGGCAGAGCCCCGCACTGTGTGTCTTATGAAGACACAGAGGCGGCTTAAGAGCGAGCCTTCATGAGTTTCCTCATAGCAAGCAGCTTGCTATGGGGGCTCTTGGCGGGGGGATGTGCCTGGACCGCCAGTGGGGGACCTAAGAAGAATAGCATTGGGAATACTCTGTGCAAAACCATTACACAGAGCAGGTAAGTATAACATGTTTGTTATTTTTTAAAAATAAGATTTAAACCTTTTGTAGCACTACCCCCTTAGGAGTTCCTGATGAATTGGGTTCCCCTATAGTCCTGCACAGCCAGGCAATCAGCATTCTCCACACAAGCTTATATTCAAAGTCAGAAATCAGTCCTTAAGCTTTTGTTTTGTTGTTTATTGAGGGGATATAGAACTAGGATAGGGTAAGGGGGGCATAGGATGTCCAAGGGAATCAAAAACTGAGGACAAACTTACTGAAACTATTCACAAGCTTCTCTTTTGTAGCACAGTCTCTGTTGGAGAGCTATACAGTGTCTCCTCAGTGTACCACCTTAGACTCTAGATTAAATTATCTTCACCCTGCAATCTGGGGCTTTTTTCCTGAGCAGGGGACTGGCTCCTGTCCCTTTAGATAGGTCAACAGTCACTAGTAGGGGGCTAATCTGTTTCCCACCAGAGTGCTCCTTCCCCTATCCGCCAAGGGGGTGCAGTTGTACTCACTCAGATCCTCTCCTGTACTGCTGGTGGTTGGCTCCTGCTACCAGGGCTATCAGCTGGGGCCTGTGAGTTACAAGCTTTCCGCCTTTCCAGCTCCAGGCTCGCAAGCATGCCCCATCCTATTAGGCCTCCTGGCAGTCTCCTGCTGTCAGCTCACATCTTCCTCTTTCTTTCTTCCACCCGGCTCCTCTCCCACACGCTACACTCCTGCCACTGAGCAGGCTTCAACACTTTTAAGGGTGCCCAGCCCCTTGCCAACCTCTTGTTGGGGATTGGCTAGGACCCCTCAAGAATGCAGGCAGTCACTCCTCAGATCCACCCTCTTCCTGCAAGGCCTTCCTCCAAAAGCCTCAGAGCAGTGGAAATTCCAGAGGGGCTGGCCTGCAGAGCCTCTTAGCCCTGGCCACAATTTTACCACTCTGGCTATTACACCTGAGCTGCTATTCAGCTCCTGTCTTAATATTAGGATCTAGCTCCCCTAGATAAACTAGGAGGCTGCTACACTTTACTATCATGTTAAACGTAAGCAAATATTCTTTTTATTTTAATGCAACCCCCATTTTTGCAACATTTTACTCCTTTGAGAAAGAACCTGGAATCTGATGGTAAATTATTTCCTGTATATTCAGTGCAGCTATGTTCTGTCACAGGGACAGTTAATAGAACATGTGTTTATCAGTCCCCTAGCACAGATATTAACAGGTTATTAAAGTGACCGTATTGCAGGTCTCACCAATGAAAGACAGCAATCCCCTGTATAGAAGAATGTAAATTCTTCTGTCTCTTCTACTTCCCACATCATCAAACGTTGCTGCAGTAAAGAGAACTGTCCCCCAAAATCTGTTTGGAAACCAATATGTGCCGTATGTTAATATTCTGTTTCCTGTTGTGGTTATTGGTTCCCCGTCACTGGATCTCTTGCTGAACACAGTTGTGGTCGACAGGAGGAATTGGTGTGGTCGGGGCCATGGGAGTTTGACAATCCCAGATGTGTCCCCCCTAGACATAGACAAAACATAAATAAGCAATTATGCCTTGTAGTATGGGTGGAGGTTTCCCAGAGTTGGGCTTTAAGCTCACTGATTTCTTAATCTTCATAAATTTACCTTTGGTCTATATTTTAGTTACTTCAAGCCATTTATCATTTAACATAAATGTCTCTGGAGTCACCTTTGCTCCCAGGAATTAAGCATAAACAGACTACTTCAAAGTGATCTTCGGTTAAAGTGCACCTTTATTTGTTTACATATACATTTCCCTCAGTCATACTATACAAGTAATCCTTTGGCACCAACCAGGGTTATTTTTAACGCCTTTCAAAAAATATTGTGGATCTGAGAAGATTGTTTTGTTTTTTTATAGTGTTGATGTAAATCATTGCTTGGTAAATATATATATTTATATAAAATCACCGCCATGAGTAAAACAGTCAGCTTAAAGAATATGTAAACCCAACATTTCATATTCCTGATATGTGCCTGATGTACCATGTATTTGTATGAAAAAAAGTATCCTGGTCTCCTTGTATTGCTTACTTTGTGTGAAATCCCTGATATTCCTGCCAGTCCCTCTGCTTTCCTATTAAAACTAACCACTCTAAGCATAAGAGCTCACCATGGTCACCCATATGGAAGAAAAATATATTTGAAATATATTCTAAAAAATATTCTTCCCAAATATATGGACATGTATTTGAAATAGTAAAATTTGGCCATATTCAATATATTTCAATAAAAAAATTATATATATAGATATATATATATATATATATATATATCTACAGTATATATCTATATATATATATATATATATATATATATATATATACACACACACGTTGAAATGCATTTTTACTACGAAATATTTGAAAAATGTTTTTAAAATACATTTCAAATATACTGTATGTCTTTAAAAATACAATATATATATATATATATTTCAAATATATATTTCTTCCATGTGGGCAGTTCTCTAGCTATGCTGAGAACTGAGTGTGCTCTCCTCCAATGTTCAGACTTGTCTTGACACACCCCTCCCCACTGTAGAGCCATTCACTGGGAAGATCAGTGTCCTGTTGTTTCTCCTCCCCTAGCTCTTATGCAGCTGAGAACAGAGGGAATGTAATCACTTATTAAGGCTTGGTGCACACTGCCACGACTTGGGATCTGACTTGTGAGACCCCAAGTCGAATGACGTGAAATCCCATTAGTCAATTAAAGCTGTCCTAGTAAGCACTACTGAAATCGCTCTGACTTTAGAAAAGTTTCCTGTGCTAGTTCAAGGTGACTTCTACCTGACTTGTGCCCATAGACTTTAATGGAAGTCGCCTCTAAGTCGGATCTTCATCTATATTGATGTGATTTGGATCCGACATTACAGGAAGAATAGCCGGGCAAAAAAAAAAATGGCATGAAAGTCACTTCAAAGCCACATCAAACATTGTACTTAAGTCACCAGAAAATCGCCAGGAAGTCACAAGGCAAAGTCGCACAACTTTCAGGTCGCAGTAGTGTGAACCGAGTGTAAATAGGGAAAATAGTGTATGTAATGTTTTTTCTACGTATAAACAAATGTTTTCCCTTTCATTTCTATTTTAAACTGAATGGGTTGTTTTACAAGGTAAGGGTTTACAATCACTTTAATTATAGATTCCACTTCTACTTGGCATAGAATAATAATGATTCATTAATTGTAAACAAGTATGCAGCACTATAAATAGAAAGTGACTAGTGCTTAGGAACGCAGAATCCAACTGCATAAATAAAGGTACAAAGAAGTGCAAGATGCAAAAGTGCAAAACGATAAATCTCGTCTTCTGAATGAGGAGTTAAAATGTGAATGGATGTGTCAAACAACAAAAAGTAAAAATAAAACAAATAAATAAATAAAAAATAAATAAATACAAAATATCAATGGTTGTGTCCAACATGTAAAACAATCCGACACTATGATACTATAGTCCAGACAAAACGTGAATAGATGGGATAAGCAAATAAATGGTGAATAATATAGTGATCGTTATTAAATGATGCTCAGATATATGGTGACGCTCATACATAAATACAGTCCAATGAAGATGGTGAATGAGACTTCTGTGCTCGTAACTTCTCATGGTATAAAATGAGATATGCTTGCACTCACCAGAAGCACAAGTTAATTGCGCATGTAATAATATTCAAGGAGAACACTGGTGGTCATCAGGGATCTGGTCAGTGGCAGGGGGGGCTCCACTGGTACACACACACAGGATTGGCACTCCAGACCTCTCCACCGGACCCTCACAGCATATACAGACAGCTCCTTCCATGCGTTTCCACCATAAAAACCGACTGCCAAATTGGTACTACTCCACCTTGAAATGGCTCAGATACAAGCCACCAGACAAAGGTATTTGATAGTGTAGTATTTTTAATAAATCTTTGGCACAGTTTTCAAGTTTCTTATTGAAATGGTTAATAGAACGCAAATGTGCGGACGCTTGCCGTCTAGGCCCAAACACCGGGAGGCCCCACATTTGCGTTCAACAGGCGTGAAGAGGTTAAAGTGTATGTGATTTTGCTTTTAAAGTGTTTATAACCCAGGACCGTGCATTCACTATATCTGGTCTCTCACAGTACACAGAACATGGAAATGCAATTAATTTAATAACTAAATTAAACTGCTGAAAACCTTTTCATCAGCAGTTAGAGCAGTCTTGTGACTTCTATCAGTGTCCAGCAGAGCACTGGTTAAACCTTGTAGGAGGAGTTTTATCTTGGAGGATGCAAAACCCCTGACCTCTGTCTGGGCAGTGCTGATTGGCCCTGTGCTGATCACATGCACTCTCCCATGAAAAAAAAAATCTCTCTAGCAATACAAACCAAATTGAGCATGTGCAGAGTGTCTCCACATGATATGTCTTATCAGAAGATAAGAGGGGGACACCAGAAGAAGGGGAGGATCAAAGAAGTCAGGATCAAACAGCATTTTTACACAATGCAAAGGATTAACCCCTTAGGTTCCACCGTGTGTATAACCATGCTTTACTGCATATACAGACTGATTTTACTGTTGTGGGTTTGGTAACACTTTAAAGTGAATATTTTAATGTTGATAAGTAAAAGTGTTGATTGAATATAACATCACGAGATGCCAGATACATGCGCCCCTCACTGATTTCTTTTTACATTGTAGCTGTGGCCTGACTTTTCCTGTCTTCATGACTAATGTGCCAAGGTCCAATGAGAGCGCCTTTACTGTTCACTGAGCCACATGCAATTAGACTGTAATGTGTGTAGACACTCTTGTTTAAACTGAAGCAAGAACTGGTTTTCTTTTTCTTGTTTTTTTTCTTTTATTTTCAACTGTGATCTTGCCAGTAAGTCTGTGTGTTTATCTGTCCAGCAAAAGTGGCAATTAGGGGGTTAACACAAACCATTTAACACTTACAGTGGTTGGTTTTTATTATTTATGTAAAAGTTGTATCCCAAAGGGAAAATAAAACAGTTTCTGTAGCTGTTTAAAAAGTGTTAGCTGGAATTTGGTTGTAATCAGGGGCGTACTGACAACTCATGGGGCCCCCGGGCAATAGGGGATCATGGGGCCCCTGTGTCCTTGCCCAAACTCAAAAAAGCCTATGAAAAAGGTACCAGGAGCATCTCATGGGGCCCCCTACTGACCCCAGGCCCTCGGGCAGTGCCCGAGTTTCCAAATGGTCAGTCCGGCCCTGGTAGTAATTTGTTAGTCACTTATGTATCCTCTGCAGGTACTACCCTGTCCAGACAATGCTGCTGTCCAAAGGTGTCTCCATTGAGGAGCCACCCTAATGGCAGCCACACATGCATAATTTAAAAAAAAATCTGATCAATGTGTTGATTGGACAAAACCAGCAAACAATAAAAGAGCCATTACTTCCCTTCCAATTGATTTAGACTCAATTTCAATTGGATTGGGTCAAAGTGAGTTGATCGACCATGGCGGAATAATATCAGTTTGGCACTGATGGAATACTTTGTTCATGTCTACGATCGTATTTTAACCACTTCCCATCTGCCCTATAGCAGAAATACTGCTACAGGGTGGCATGCGTGCGCAAAATCGCGTGTATATATGTGATTTCGCATTTCCGGGTAGGGGGCGCGTGCGCCCTACCTGCGCCGCCATTCGCAATGGCGGCTGTCAATCACTGGGTCCTGGCCAGTAATTACTCGCCATCGCCCCGTTATTTCCGAAGATCTTCAACAGAGAGGAGCACTTTTTTGTTTACTAACAGTCCTCCTCCCTGTCAACTCCTGCACACTGCTCTGGATGGCTGTGCACAACACAGACATTCAGAGCAGTGTGATTACAGTGAAGCACACTGACACGGCCCCCTAGTAAAACACTTCCTGCACATAGTTAACCCTTTGATCGCCCTTCATGTTAACCCCTTCCTGCACAGTGCCATTAGTACAGTGTCAGTGATTTTTTTTTAGCACTGATCACTGTATTGGTGTCACTGGGGATGTCAGTGACACCAAGTCAATTCCCTCTACTCTCAGAATGTCTGCCACAGTCCCACAGTCCCACTATAAGTTGCTGATCGTCGCCATTACTTGTAAAAATAAAAAAAAATCCAGTATATACACCCCATTTGTTAATGCTATAAGTTTCATGTAAACCAATTAATTTACACGTATTGGAATTTTTTTTAACAAAGACATGTAGCAAAATACATTTTTGTGTAAAGTTATGGCGAAATTAGATTTTTTAAATTTTTTCATTGGACATGTTTAATAGCAAAAAGTCAAAAATATTGTTTTCTTCTCAAAATTGTCAGATTTTTTTTTTATAGCGCAAAAAGTTAAAAACACAGAGGCAATCAAATACAACTGAAAGAAAGCTCAATTCGTGGGAAAAAAGGACGTTAATTTAATTTGGGTGCAGCATTGCATGACCGCACAATTGTCAGTTAAAATAACACAGCTCCGTAATGCAAAAAATGGCCTGGTCAGGAAGGAGGGTAAATCATCAGGAGGGCAAGTGGTTAATGGATCTGATTATAAGATTACATGGTGGAATCAGGGTTTTGATCCATAACTTACAATCATAGGAACTATCGATCACAATCTACTTCCCCACGAGTGGCATTTCTATCGAAAGGGGTGTCAGCTAGAGATTTATTATTTCAATCTTAAGCCTCAGTTCACACCACAATGAGGTATGGGAAACACACAATCCATTCGCATCACCAGCACCACATTCAAATTGCACTTGTTTATATTATTATTTATTGTTTTTTGTTTTTTTTTAACATGCTGTCACACTAGCTGAACAGTGTCTTTTTTTACACTGATTGCTTTTACACCCAAAAAGGCTGTAAAAGCAATCATTTCTCCTTCTCTCTGGCTGCATTCCTGCAGCCATTGAGAAACACTGTGCGAGCTGTGATTGGTCACAGCTTGTCACATGGTACAAGGCTGTTGTGAATAGCCTTGTACCATGTGACCTCTGTGATCACAGATTTCACAAGTAGTAAGCAATGATGTGAGGAAGTGACACTACTATTCATGCAATCATTGATTGGCCAATCAGTGATCACATGAATCAAGACCAAACATAGAGGTCCCGTACAGCGATCTGTGCGCTGCTATGTCCTCCAGACACAGCGGGCACCGCTTCCAGGGAGCGCGCACAGGCAATGGATGGGGGGACATTTAGAAACATCCACATGCAAGCCGATTTTGAAATCGTGCAACTTACAGTGAAGTCGCACGATTTCAAAATCTGGTGTCCTGTCGATTTCAGTTGCAATTTGCAAGACATCTGGACACAGATGTCTATGCAAATCGCAACAAAAGAGATGCATGCACTACTTTAGAAATCAGACCGAGTCGGAACCGCACCGATATGACCTCTCTAATAGCGGACAACAGGGTGCGACTTGGCATATGATTTGCAAGTCGCCTGGCATGTGAATCGCATGCCAAATCGCACCCGATGTGATCGGGGTGTAAAACAGAGAACTAAATCCGCCACCACATCTAAGGATTGCCAATCTGCAATCTATTAGATTTTGGGTTTAGATACACTTTTACTAATATAACAAGCTAACATAAAACACCTGTGTGTGTATATGATCCAACTCCACCTAGAACCAAAATATCTAATAATAATGTTGTAGAGGAGCAATTACAGAACAGTGTATCAGGACAGGCACAAAAGTTTAGATAAAATGTTCAAAATTTGCCAATACATGTTTCTATACTAATTATCTTTGGCAGAGACAAAATAAATGCTTGTAAATCTAATCAGAGTTATAAAATGCAGGGACATTTTATGGGCAATTAGGTCTAGGTAATTTCCTTAGATATTATTGCTCTTTAAATAAACCTGCATGAAGATAATTACTTCACAATTACATGGCCAGTTGTATGCAATAATAGTGCAATAATTCCAGCAGCTAACTTTGTTAAAAGCTAAGCCCAAGGCTAAATACACAGAAAAAATACATATATGAGACTTACTTTACCTGCCAAAGAATTTCAATTTCTGTCCATCCAGAAACATCAAGGCTCTGCCCCACAGCTAAAACCTGTGTGAAGAGGAGAAGACCTGATTTTTCTCCATAATTCTCTATTACTACTACTACCGCTACTAAAATTGCTTACCCTTATTTAATTGCATGCTGTGAGCATCTCACAGTGTGTGATAGAAACTGTAGAAATTCAGATACAGCCTGTCATTTTCTCCCCAGCTTGACTGTCCCTTGTCCATTTACTTTATTTCCATTCTTTAAAATATAGAGGTCCAGCATAAAATGTGAAGGTCGCCTAGGGTGGTCTGCATGCAAATGCCCATTTCACCAGACTGACACCTACCCATCAAGTAATTTTGATGTTTATGTCCTCATGCACACGGGACGTTTTGATAACGCTGGTAACGTTAGCTGTGTAAAGTCACGTTAAAAACGTGAGTTTTTCAGCTTTTTTTAGCGTTTTTCTGTGTTTGCTATTCTTAGAGGTTTTTTTGACCAAAACAATTTTTTGGATCAAAAAAGCATTTTTACAGCTAAAAAACTCTTTGAAACCTACTAGTCCTGTTTTTTTTTTCCAGCCAAAAAAACATTGATTACAGTCTATGTGTGCATGGACACATAGATGGGGGGGGGGGGGGGTTACTGGCTGTAGAAAAAAACGTCAAAAGCCATAAACAGCTAAACAGCTGTAAAAACATCAAATGCGCATGAGGGCTTAATAACACCTGCCAAAATCCAGTCCAATATTTGCATCAGGGCTGAGGACTCTTCAGAGGGCTGCTAAGGCACTTCCCATCAGCCATGATCTGCCTGTATTGCAAGCACAGGAATCTAGTAATCATGACACTGGTTCTAAAAACATAACTAAAACAACACAACAGTTATATATATATATATATATATATCTATCTATATATATATATATATATATATATATATATATACAGTATACAGCAGGTAAAATAAGTATTAAACATGTCACCATTTTTCTAGGTAAATACTGTATATTTCTAAAGGTGCTATTGACATGAAATTTTCACCACATGTCAGTAACAACCCATGTGATCCATACATACATACTATATTGCCAAAAGTATTGGGACACCCCTCCAAATCATTGGATTTAGGGGTTCCAAACACCTCCATGGCCAAAGGTGTATAAAATCAAGCACCTAGGCATGCAGACTGCTTCTTCAAACATTTGTGAAAGAATGGGTCGCTCTCAGGAGCTCAATGAATTCAAGCGTGGTACCGTGATAGGTTGCCACCTGTGCAGTAAGTCCATCCGTGCAATTTCCTTGCTACTAAATATTCCACTGTCAACTGTTAGTGGTATTATAACAAAGCGGAAACAACTGGGAACAGCAACTCAGCCACAAAGTGGTAGGCCACGTAAAATGACAGAGTGGGGTCAGCGCATGCTGAAGCGCCCAGTGTGCAGAAGTTGCCAACTGTCTGCAGAGTCAATAGCTAAAGATCTCCAAACATCATGTGGCCTTCAGATTAGCACAACAACAGTGCATAGGGAGCTTCATGGAATGGGTTTCTATGGCCAAGCAGCTCCATCCAAGCCTTACATACCAAATGCAATGCAAAGCATAGATGCAGTGGTGTAAAGCACAGTCCCAATAGGAAATAACATCTAAAGGGATGCAGACCCTGCAATTTTCCTCATTAGAGCCCTGCAAGTGCAGTAGCTGATACTGTATATGTATATAAGTAATCAACACCGTTTTTCTCAGTAAATATATTTCTAAAGATGCTATTGACATGAAAATTTCACCACATGTTGGTAACAACCCATGTAATCCATACATACAAAGAAACCAAAACAAATTAGTTCAGAAATTAAGCTATGAGTAACAAAATAGAATGACACAGGGAAAAACACGCTAACTGAAATGTATTGGTACAAATTCCTTTGTTGGTAATGACAGCTTCAAGATGCCTCCTATATGGAGAAACTAGTTGCATGCATTGTTCAGCTGTGATTCTGGTCCATTCTTCATGTATTATGCCTTAAAGGGACAGGAGCATGTTTTTTAAGGTTACAACCACCTTAAATTAAGTAAATATAGAGTATCTTTACAAATATCAGATATTGAATGAAAATAGTCCAATAAAAATCACACACATATATAAATACCCTTCTTCTACAATGTTGTCTTTTTTACTGCTGGAAGAAGGGTATTTATATATGTGTGTGATTTTTATTAGACTATTTTCATTTAATATTTGACATTTATAAAGATATTTTGTATTTACTTTAGGTAGAACTATAGGCAAACTTTTTTTTTCATTTTGGATAGAGCAAAGTAGGGTTATAACCCCTGTCAGATTTTTTTTTCAACCATCTGTGAACCATTGCAGAAATGTTCCTTCACTTCCTGTCCCATAGCCAAAACCGGAAGTGATAACAGATCCCTGCAAATTAAGGGGATTCCTTGGGGACCCCCAGATCACCAGAACTAGTGTCCCCAGTGAAAGATTTCTCTTCTACTACTTTTCTAGGGACAACCCAAAACTTGGGATTTTCTTTTACTTTCACTTTCAGTGAAGAGAAGTGAGGGGAAATCCCTACAAATTAAAGGAATCCCTTCCCCCTCCCAGGTCACCAGGATCAGTGTCCCCATTGGACAATTTTCCCTCTAATACCGTTCAGGGAACAACCCAAAACTTGTGATTTTCTTTTACTTTCACTTTCAATGATAATGGTAAACAGGAGAAATAGAGAAGGTGAATCTCCCTAATGGGGTCACGGATAGCAATAAAAACTTGACAGGTGTTCTAATCCACCTCAACTCTATCCACAGCTAAAAAAAAGTTTCTCTTTCAGTTATACTTTAAGTAAATCAACCCCTGTGATTTTTATACTTCCATATTTGGGTTTCTATAAAAAAAAAGCCACTCATCTGTCCCTCGAGTCTGGAGTCTGCGGTAACCCCCCCCCCCCCCCCCCCGCAGCTCGTTGTACCAGCCACGCTGTGCTCCCGGCGCTGGCATCTTCAGTGTGGGCAACCGACTGTGACAACTTGTGGCTTCACAGCCGGGTGCGCTTTGTGAATGGTCCTGTAGTCTTCTAGAATCTGTCATGTGTCCCAGAAGACTATGGAGGGGGGGAGAACAACTTCTGTTTCAGAAGTGGGAGCGGGTAACTGTCAATTTCGGGTACCCACTCCCCAAAGATGCCAATCCTTAACGAGGAGTGGGGAACCAGTCTTTAGAGCGGAACTTCCCCTTTTGGGTGGAGCTCCGCTTTAATTACCACATGCATTAAATTGTTTGATTCCCTCTGAATTGACTTTTACCCCTACTTATGCTGTGTTTACCAAGCATTTTGCGGTAAACACCGCAAAATGGCATAGTGAATTGACAATTTCAGGATCACGTGATAATTAGGGAAAATGTGTCCGGACACCTAAATACCGCATGTGATTTGCTTTGGTAAATAGATCCCACAAAAGCGGAGTTACCCTTTAAGCTAAGTTTAGATTTTGGCTCCACTGTACACAGTGGGGTAATGATCTACTTTTTGGTCTGGTCAGGGTTTCCCTAAGGTCAGTGGTTGGTTTTTCCTGTTTCTGGAAGTTTTAACCACTTGAGCTCCAGAGGATTTACCCCCCTTAATGACCAGGCCTCTTTTTGCTACTCGGCGCTGCACTAATTCAACTGATAATTGCGCGGTCATGCAATGCTGCATCCAAACTAAATTTACGTCCTTTTTTTCACACAAATAGAGCTTTCTTTCGGTGTAATTTGATCACCTGTGCGCTTTTTATTTTTCACGCTATAAACAAAAAAAAGCCAAAAATTTTGAAGAAAAACAATATTTTTTACTTTCAGCTATAAAAAATATATAGTAAACTCAAAGTTGATTATAAATTTAGGCCAAAATGTATTCTGCTCCATGTTTTTGGTAAAAAAAATCCCAATAAGTGTATATTGATTGCTTTGTGTGGAAGTTATAGCGTCTACAAACTATGGTATAAATACTGCAATTTACGCCATTTTTCTGCTATACAGCGCTGCGCTAGTTTAACGGACAATTGCGCAGTCATGCAATACGGTACATAAATGAAATTTACATCCTTTTTTTCCCCACAAATTGAGCTTTCTTTTGGTGGTATTTGATCGCCTGTGCGGTTTTTATTTTTTGCGCTATAAAAAAAAAAGGCTGACAATTTTGAGGAAAAAAAAACAATATTTTGGACTTTTTGCTATAAAACATGTCCAGTAAAAAAAAATGCAAAAATCAAATTTAGTCATAAATTTCTGCCAAAATGCACTCTGCGACATGTCTTTGCTAAAAAAAATCCCAATACATGTAAATTAATTGGTTTACGTGAAAGTTATAGCGTTTACAAATGGCGGGAAAGATACTGGAATTTTTCATTTTTATTTATACTAATAATGGCGCCGATCAGCGACTTTTGGCGGCAATCAGTGACATATGGCAGCGACCAGCGACTTATGGCAGGACTGCGGCGGACATTTTGACACTGGGGGGAACTGACTTGGGGTCACTGACATCCCCAGTGACACCAATACAGTGATCAGTGAAAAAAAAACACTGAAACTGTACTAATGTCACTGGGGAGGAAGGGGTTAACATTTTTAGAATTTGCTGTGTAAGAGGAGTGTTTTACTAGGGGGCGGGGGTGTGTACTGGAGGGGGGGGGGAGGGAGGGGGGAGCTGATCGAGGGAGAGAAACTCTGCAGCTTCTCACAAGCTGTCAGAGAACTGACACAGAACAGGGCTGTGTGTAAACAATGCAGCCCTGCTCTGTGTCAGCGATCACCGTCAATCGCGGGAAAATGGCCAGTAAAAACCGGCCGTGACCCGTCGGCTGACACCCGCTGCTGACACCCGAGGGACAGGTAGGGCGGGCGCGAGCCTCGCGCGTGCCCCCTACCTGTTTTGAAGGCAGCCGTTTTAAAACGTGCTTTTGCCTACGAGTGCCACCCTGCCACCGTTTATATGCGGTGGCTGGGCGGCAAGTGGTTAAATAAAATGTGGCCGTGCGGGTTCATTGAATCTTCCTGTCAGTATATCTGCTTGCTCATACATCCTGTACGGCCAAGCAGATATACTGACAGATCTGAAGGAGACTTGTATGGCACCTGTGATCTGCTGATGCTTTACAGGCTCCTGCAGCAAAAAATAATAAATTCACATTTTTTCTTACCTGCAGAAATGTGCATTTATAATTTTTTTTATCAAAGGGTGAACTTATCCTTTAAATTGGTGCAGTCTATTTCTGTTTGTAGATGCATGTACTTTGATACCAGCTGTAGTAAGTGTTACCTGCAGATCCTGCAATTAAATGTTGGGGTTCTTCAAGGCTTTTTTTTTTTAGAATAAAATTGTTTGTTCTTGGTCTGAATTTGCTGGGATGGCAAGTCCAGGACAAATTAATAGCCATTTGAAATCTCTTTAAATCCCTTGCCAGGCCCATGGTATCCACATATTTCCGAGGGTCCTAGAGCTCTCTTGATCTTGGATTAAAAACACTACACACATCAATACCAAGGAGAACATGAGACCCTAGATATCTGAGGTTTAAATAAGACAGGCCCCATCTGTGTACTCCTCTAACGCCTCTTTACTATTTTTTTTGCTATAGCACAACATGGTGAAGACAGATTAAGCAATTACCTAAATAGGGTTCTAACCATTGGCACCTAACCTGGAAAATATGTTTCTAATTTCATAGATTTAAAGTGGTGGTAAATGTAGGGGGTACTTAAAGTGTTACTAAACCCAGGACCCTGCATTCACTATATCTGGTCTCTCACAGTACACAGAACATTGAAATGCAATAATTTTAGTAAATATAAACTACTATATACCTTTTCCCATCAGCAGTTAGAGCAGTTGTGTGACTTCTATCAGTGTCCAGCTGAGCACTGGTTTAAGCTTGTAGGAGGAGTTTCATTCTCCCCTGATTGTCCTATGAGGCTGCTGGACCCCTGATCATCTGTCTGGACAGTGCTGATTGGCCATGTGCTGATCACATGCACTCTCCCAAGAAAATAAAAATCTCTCTAGCAATAAACACCAAACTGAGCATGTGCCGCTTACCCCCAAGGCTCTGTTCTATCAACAGATGGATTTGGGACAGTGGAAGGAGGGGAAGATTAGAGAAGAATGGATCAAACATTCTTTTTACACAATGCAGAAGATTACCCCTTAGGTTCCACGGTGAGTATAACAAGCATGCTTTACTGCATATACAGAGTTTACAGTTGTGAGTTTAGTAAGTTTAGAGGCACAGTAAAGGCTTCTTTCTAGCAACTCGACCATACAGCTCATTTTTGTTCAAGTATCGGCAAATTGTGCTCCTTAAAACAACCACACTGTCTTTTTCCAGACTAGCCTGTATTTCTCCTGAGGTTACCTGCAGGTTTTTCTTTGTATCCTGAACAATTCTTCTGGCAGTTGTTCTGCAATCTTTCTTGGTCTACCTGACCTTGGCTTGGTATCAAGAGATCCCTGAATTTTCCACTTCTTAATAAATGATTGAACTGTATAGACTGGTATATTCAAAGCTTTGGATATCTTTTTATATCCTCTACCATCTTTATAAAGTACCATTACCTTGTTACACAGGTCTTTTGACAGTTCTGCTCCCCAATGACTAAGTATCCAGCATGCTCAGTGTATCCATGTGAGAGCTAACAAACTCAATTGACTATTTATACACAGACACAAATTGTAATTTAAAAAGCCACAGATGTGGGAAATTAACCTTTAATTGCCTTTTAACCTGTGTGTGTCACCTTGTGAGTCTGTACTAAGGCCGTGGTGTCTTTAGGTATTGTGCTGCCCTAGGCAACACAAAAAAATCTGATCACTGTATTAGTGTCACTGGAGATGTCAGTTGCAGTTAGTCAGTTCCCTCCCAGTGCCAGTTAGTGTCAGAATGCCCACTATACGTTGCTGATCGCTGCTATTTCTAGTATTAAAAAAATATATAAATTCCAGTATACGTACTGCCATTTGTAGATGATATAACTTTCACTCAAACCTATTAATATACACTTACTGGGATTTTATTTTTTTATTGAATATGTTTTATAACAAAAAGTCAAAAATATTACAGGGTTTTTTCAAAATTGTTTATAGCGCAAAAAAGAAAAATGCAGAGGTGATCAAATACCACCAAAAGAAATCTCTGTTTGTGGGGAAAAAATTACATAAATTTCATTTATGTACAGCATTGCAAGACCGTGCAATTGGCAGTTAAATAATGCAGCGTTGTATTGCAAAAAAAAAAAAAAGGCATGGTCATGAAGGGGGGTACATCTTCTGGAGGGCATGTGAATAAATAGCTTCATATGATTACTCTCCTTAAATAAAAAATACTTTTTTGGCATGATCGGTCATACTTTTAATATCAATGCCAAAATGTCATCATTTCTGCCAGGGTATGCAAACGTTTCAGCGCAACTGTATATGTTGCTGCATATTGTACCACATCAGGAATTTATTCATGTAGACTTGTACTCTTCTGTATCATGTGAAGTGTGGTATCTAATGATATGTTCACTTTAAAAGTATTCATTGCTTGCATATCCTTTTTTGTGGTCATTTATTAGAAGGTACCTGACTGATTCTCAAAAACCTCTACAGCAGATTTCTCAACTAGGGTTCCTCCTTAGGTTGCAAGGGGTTCCTAGCAATTGCTGCTTCTCAGATAAGTAACCACTTACATCATTGATCTTTTTAGCTATCTGTAATGGGGTACATTTTCCCAATGACCACAAATGTAAGGAGCATTCTTCCCACTGATCATCACACTAATGTATTATGAGTTGTAGATTTTTTATCAGGGGTTCCTTCAGATCAGAAAGTTATTTCAAGGGTTCCCTTGTGTTGAAAAGTTTGTGAAGGGCTGCTCTACTGGCATGACATTTTTTTTCTGAGAGTGATGTGTCAGGGTTTTTAAAAGTATAACATCACTGAGTATGGTAATACTTATACTCCTTCCAGCAGCAGCTGAATTTGTGAGGACACAACTTGTAATATAAAAGACAGTCTCACAAGGTCTTTACCTGTACCTAGAAGTGAATATCATGATTGGTTCTTGTAAGGACACAGAAGCCAGCAGACAAGGTGAATCATTCTTCCTGCTTGCGATAGAAGCCTAGAGACGGAGCTGCCTCTCCAGTGGAAAGTTAACACAAACAAACTAAAAGTGGGATGTGGAAAACCCTATTAAATATAAAAGGAAGGTCTGACTCTATGTGAATATACAAAGTAATCCTTATGGAACCGTTTCTAACGCCAGCTACGAAGTAATGGATTTGCCAAACATTTCATGTCATCATTCTATAAATAACCAACCTATGTGGCCTCTAACTGAAGAACTTAATTCACGACTAGGAACATTTCCTTGTTTATGTGGTCATTTCAGTATATGTGGTGTTTTTTCTTGACAGTCTACATTCATCTGGACTGGCAATGTGTCATGAACTATGAGCAAAATGAAGGCGTACTTTATCATCTGCATTAACAAATCCCAGCTGCTGACCTAACAATATAGTAACAATTTTGTACAGCTATTCTTGGTACTATTATTATACAGGATTTTTATAGCGCCAACAGTTTGCTCAGCACTGTACATTATAATGGGAGACAGTACACGAGACAGTACAGTAACAATACAATTCAATACACGTTTGCGCTAATGCAGAGCGGCGCAGCAGTGCGATCTGTCACCGGCCGTGCACCTCGGACACGGCCGATGACAGATCCGAGTACAGGCTCCCGTTGCTGGTACCATGTGACCTGCTGTGACCAATCACAGCAGGTCACATGACAGTTGTATACAATGGATGGCTTCATTCATGATGCCATCCATTGTATACTAGTGCCTAGCTGTGAATGGTCACAGCTAATCACATGCACATGTCATGTGATTAGCTGTGACCAAATCACAGCTAAGCACAAAAAAAAAAAAAAAGAAAAGCTGAATGAATCGATTTCATTCAGGTAAATGCTTGCTTATAGCAAAGTAATTCTTTGCTATAAGCAAATTGTGTAAAAAAAAAAAAAATACTGATCACTTCCCCAAAGTAGTACAATGTTACTATGGTAACATTGTACTACTTTGGTCATAGTAAAATATGAAAAAAAAATCTTGAAAAAAATAAAACAAAAATTTAATAAAAAATTAAATATAATAAAAAAATTTAAAAAAATTTAAAAAAATATATATATTTTTTTTTTTTCATACTGTCACCAGTCAGTGTCCCTGTTCACCACCATGCCAGTTATAGGATGACGCTGTACTGCACTGGTGACAGTATGTAAAAAAAAATAGTGAAAATAATTTTTTTAATTTTTTCATTTTCCAAAAAATTATGACAAAAAAATACAACTTCAAAAAACTCTCCATGCCTCTTATGAAGTACGTCGGACTGTCTACTCTGCAAAAAGGGGTCATTTGGGGATATCTGTACTATTCTGACATTTTTGGACCTCAAGAAATTAGATTGGCTGTCAGTACTTCAGGATTGATCAATATTCAGATCTATACCATAATTTGTGAACTCTATAACTTTCCTACAAACTAAATAATACATCCTAATTTGGGTTATTTTCACCAAAGACATGTAGCAGAATACATCTCGGCCTAAATTTATGAAGAACAATTATTTATTTGTAAACTTTTATAACAGAAACAAAGAAAAATGTGTTTTTTTTTCAAAATTTTTGGTCTTTTTTTGTTAATTTAGCAAAAAATAAAAACCCCAGCGGTGATTAAATACCACCAAAAGAAAGCTCTAGTTGTGTGAAGAAAATGATAAAATTTTAGTTTGGGTACAATGTTGTATGACCGCGCAATTGTCATTCAAAGTGTGAGAGCGCTGAAACCTGAAAAATGGCCTGGGCAGGAAGGTGTAAAATTGTACGGTATTGAAATGGTTAATATTGGCCTACCACTATTAGCAGCCAAACTGGCTAGACATCATACACAAGATACAGTAGCAGGCATGGCAGTGGCATTGCAGGGTAAAGCTGCGACCTAGAAAGCAGTCTTTTTAATCTTCTCTCTTTTCCTCTCCAAGGTTTAAAGGCTTTTAAAGCTTAACCCATGGATAATTGCTTATACGATCGTTTGTCGCCATTCCACAGGCATGCGCAATTTTAAAGCATGACAATTTAGGTATCTATTTACTCAGTGTAACATCATCTTTTATATTTTATCAACAAATTGGGTATTATATTGTGTTTTTGTGCACTAAAATTCATGAAAGTGTATTCTTTCCTGAAAATTTGTGTTTTAAAAATGGCTGTGCAGATATTGTGCAACATAAAAATTTTCAACAATCACCAGTTTATTCCCCAGGTCTCTGCTTTAAAAAAATATATTATGTTTGGGGGTTCTAAGTAATTTTCTAGCAAATAAAATGTTAACAAGGTATGTAAGAAAAGTCAGAACTGCCTCGGTTTTGAAGTGGTTAAAGTACAGACAGTTTTATTACAATTCAATAGAAAGAGTTGACTATATAAGAAAGTAGAATGTATTTTTTTAACCATTTCCCCCTTTCTATACAATTGTAGATTATTCAAAGCAATATATGTACCTTTTCATATGTGTGTAATGCTAACTCGAGCCAAAATATTTTTAGTTTTGAATGGGAAGTGGAGAAGAGTTAGAACATGTTTGGCTACTAAGACAGAAGGTATGAAAAAAAGGCAAAGACAGTAATAACTGTTTTAAAGTAGAGTGGGAAAGAGCAAGCCACTTTTCAGGTTTTTATTGTCTTTAATGGTCACAAGGACAGAAAGTGGGGGGAAAATAGGTAGTTTTGCTTTATAGGGTTAGCTCACCTTTAAAAAACAATGCTTTGGGTAAGTGGCATCTGTAGATAAAAACAATCTGTGCAGCTCTGACTGAAGTTGGACAATGCCTTTGCTATAAGTGTAGGTCATTTCCTGAAAAACTCGCAGAGATGGCATCATCCTGTCCTGCGTTGTTGCTAGGAAATTGATAATATGCTTTCAGGCATTACTGCTCCCCCCCCCACCATCACAGGAGCAAGCTCTCGAAACCATACACATTATCTCCTCGACCACAGCATCAATGAGCTCATAGCTACTGCGAGAGGGGAGATGCAAGGAGGTTTGAATCCGCTAGGCGAGTCATCTGTGGCCAGCTTTAGAGTCTCACAGACACACATAAACCTTAGTACAACCATAAAAGATGAAATACTGCCATTACATACTGTATGCTTTTGTACACACTGAAAATATAAAAAGAGAGTTAATACTTTGTCTGGGCCTACTGTAAAGATGAACTTAAAGCAGAACTCCACCCAAAAGGGGAAGTTCCACTTTAATGCTTTGTCCCTCACTCCCCATTAAGTATTTGCACCTTTGTGGAGTGGGGGGAGCAGATACCCAAATTTGACAGGTACCCGCTCCCACTTCTGCTGCGATTGGAAGTTGTCCTCCCCCCTCCCTCACCGTGGTCTTCTGGGACACGTGACAGGTCCCAGAAGACTACAGGACCATTCACAAAGCGCAGCGCTTTTCGCGCATGTGCAGTGGGCACCCGGCTGTGAAGCCGCAAGCTGTCACAGCCGGGTGCCCACACTGAAGATGCCAGCGCCAGGGAGAGAAGATGGCCGGTGAAACCAGCCATGGTGAGGACACTGCTGGACCAAGGGACAGGTAAGTGGCTGTATTTTAAAAGTCAGCAGCTACAGTTTTTGTAGCAGCTGTATTTTGAAAGTCAGCAGCTACAGTTTTTGTAGCTGCTGACTTTTATTTATTTTTTTTTTAGGTGGAACTCCGCTTTAAAGAACTTCATGTCTATTCTAATGTCTATGCACTGCCAGCAGACATATGTGAGAATAGAACTTTAGGATAGCAGATTTTAAAAGATTGTGCAATTACTATTCCAAGTATGGAGGTACAGGAGGTGTATGTAGCACATCTCTGTACATCGGTCTAAGTACCAACAGCTACTGAATGCAACCATTTTTATTTAGGTAAATGTTGGACAGCATCATTGCCTAAGGGGTCAGATCAGTCAGGCACATTCCACTGACCTTTCCTATCCATAACCAGACTAATACAATCCTGTACGGGGTCCATAATATGTATGATGTAAAGTAGCAGGTTTGGTGAACAAGAAGCACCTTTGGTTGATTACCTACTTGCCTATATAACTAGCATGACCATCCATCCTGTTTAATGAAAGTACAATTCTCGATGCCTGAGGCTGACATAGGCAGGTGGCAGCAGTAGGTGCTGCCACTCCATCAAGCTAGGAGATCAGGGAGTTTTGCGGCAGTCCACGATTCACTTCCTGGCTGTTGCAAAATAGTAAACAAAACAGGTATGTGACTGCTTACTATTGGTGCTATTAGATCCTGCCAAAAGGAACAAAGTGTCAAAATAACCCTCTACATAAAATACCAAACGCTCTGCTCTTGAACTCTTCTCAGTGAACTCATGCAAAAAGTTCAAAAGTTGAAGTATTGCAAAGTATTTGTTTAACTGTCATAAGATTTCCAGTGTAACAATAAAAGGTAAGCCAAGTGCAGAGCATCGTGTACCATATGGACTGGGTCATGTTGGTGCATAGTATTGTAAATCGTGATAAAACGTCTTATAACACAAACTAGGACTAAGAAAGCTGCATCTCTCTATATACAGTAAATATATAAAATATAATTTTAATGTGTTTAGACTGTATATTTTCTATATATTAATACTCATTTATTTATTAATATATCAAAATAAAAAAATCTGATATTTCATTATAAATCCTTCACAGTCCCTTCTCTATTTAATTACACATACAGTAAGCAGTATCAACTGTGTTTTTCTAAAACAGTAGATTTGACTTGGGGGTCTAATCCTTTCCTACGCTATCAAAAATTAAAAATAAAATTTTGTCTATAAATACATTTTAAAGCTGCACTTCATCAAAATATAGAAGATTAAAATAGTACTAAAGCTTTTTTTTTTTAGGAAACCTTTACATGTACAGTACATTACATTTATATGTACACGTTGGCTCAGTATTATATGATAAACTATTACTTCTTAAGCAGTTTGTAAGGATGCCCTTCATTATCCTGGATTTCAGTTTTAAAGTGGTTGTAAATCTCAAAAATGAATCTATATTTGTGTTTACTTGCCTCTCTTCAAAGCACTAAGTGTAATTTCTTTCTTCTGTCTAGTTCCTCTGCTATCAGCATGAGTCACTTCTGACGTTTTTCTGACACCAAGAGCTAAAAAGGTGACAGGGGAAGGCACAGCATGTGATTGACAGCTCAGCTCTATGTGCTTCCCTCCAATCAGCTCCCAGAACTCTTGTACAGTGTGTAACTGCAGCTCCCTGCTCCCTGCTTTGTGAGTCTGTAAAAATACTTTTAAGCTCTGAGTTTTATAAGGATGTACAGGACAAATTGCTGCAAGTAAACAGGTGAAACGTATGTAAGCTGATTTGTTTCACCTTTGTGTATCACCAGAGACTAGTCACATCATTGGATATAGGTAATGGTTTACAACCACTTTAACCACCTCCCGCCCACCATATAGTAATATGACGGACGCAAGGTGGTTCTCTCGTTCTGGGAGGATGTCATATGACGTCCTCCCATTCTAACCGTGCATGCGCGGCTCCTGGAGCGCGCGGCGATCGGCGGTGCACTGTGTCCCTCGGACACAGCGGATCACCGATCCACGGAAAGAGCCGAAGATGTCGGCTCGGTCATGTGATCAGCTGTGTCCAATCACAGCTGATCACATGTAAACAGGGAAATGCCGGTTATCAGCATTTCTCTCCCCACGAGCTGTCACACTGACAGATCGTGAGAAGAGGAGAGCCAGTAATCGGCATTCCTCGGAGGGGACATGTACACAGATCATCAGAGCACTGATGATCAGTGTGCCCTGATGATCTGTGTAGCCCCAGCAGCGCCACCTGTCAGTGTCCATCAGTGCCAGCTCTCAGTGCTCATCCATGCCACCTGCCAGTGCCCATCAGTGCCAAATCATTGCCACATTTCAGTGCCCATCAGTGCCAAATCATTGCCACATATCAGTGCCCATCTGAGCTGCCTTTCAGTGTCACCCATCAGTGCCAGTCAGTGCCACCAATCAATCCCAGTCAGTGCCACCTATCAGTGCTGCCAATCAGTGCCACCTATCAGTGCCAGTCAGTGCCGCCTATCAGTGCCAGTCAGTACCGCCTATCATTGTGCATCAGTGCCGCCTATCAGTGATTGTCAGTGCTGCCTATCAGTGCCGCCTAACAGTGCCAGTCAGTCACAAGGGATATGATGTGTTCCTTGTACTGATTCTTCTGCTTTTAGGCCTAATGCACACTGGACCTAAAAAAACGCTGTTTGATTTTTTTTCTGCCTGTAAATGTAACTCTATGTTAGCCTATGTGGATTTAAAAGTCTACACACCCCTGTTAAAATGTCAGGTTTCTGTGATGTAAAAAAATGAGACAAAGATAAATCATTTCAGAACTGTTTCCACCTACAAACTGTACTACTCAACTGAAAAACAAACTGAAATCTTTTAGGGGGGGAAGTAAACATAAAAAACTAAAATAATATGGTTGCATAAGTGTGCACACCCTCTTATAACTGGAGATGTAGCCGTGTTCAGAATTAAGCAATCACATTAAAAATCATGTTAAATAGGAGTCAGTACACACCTGCCATCATTTAAAGTGCCTCTGATTAACCCCAAATAAATTTCAGCTATTCTAGTAGGTCTTTCCTGACAATTTCTTACTGTAGTTGCATCCTACAGCAAAAGCCATGGTCCGCAGAGAGCTTCCAAAGTATCATTGTTAAAAGGTATCAGTCAGGAGAAGGGTACAAAAGAATTTCCAAGGCATTAGATGTACCATGGAACACAGTGAAGACAGTCATCAAGTGTAGAAAATGTGGCGCAACAGTGACACTACCAAGAACTGGACATCCCTCCAAAATTGATGAAAAGACGAGAAGAAAACTGGTCTGGGAGGCTGCCAAGAGGCCTACAGCAACATTAAGGGAGATGCAGGAATATCTGGCAAGTACTGGCTGTGTGGTACATGTGACAACAATCTTCTGTATTCTTCATATGTCTCGGCTATGGGGTAGAGTGGCAAGATGGAAGACTTTTCTTATGAAGAAATACATCCAAGCTCGGCTGCATTTTGCAAAAACACATCTGAAGTCTCCCAGAAGCATGTGGGAAAATGTGTTAGGTCTGATGAAACCAAGGCTGAACGTTTTGGCCCTAATTACAAAAGATATGTTTGGTACATAAACAACACTGCACATCACCAAAAGAACACCATACCCACAGTGAAGCATGGTGGTGGCAGCATCATGCTTTGGGCTGTTTTCCTTCAGCTGGAACTGAAGCCTTAGCCAAGTCAATATCGGCACAAAACCTTCAGGCTTCTGCTAGAAAGCTGAACATGAAGAGGAACTTCATCTTTCAGCATGACAACGACCCAAAGCATACATCCAAATCAACAAAGGAATGGCTTCACCAGAAGAAGATTAAGTTTTGGATTGGTCCAGCCAGAGCCCAGGCCTGAATCCGATCAAAAATCTGTGGGGTGATCTGAAGGGGGCTGTGCACAGGAGATGCCCTCACAATCTGACAGGTTTGGAGTATTTTTGCAAGGAAGAGTGGGCAAATATGGCCAAGTCAAGATGTGCCATGCTGATAGACTCATACCCAAAAAGACTGAGTGCTGGAATAAAATTAAAAGGTACTTCAACAAAGTATTAGATTAAGGGTGTGCACACTTATGCAACCATATTATTTTAGTTTTTTATTTTTACTTCCCTCCTCCTAAAACCTTTCAGTTTGTTGTTCAACTGAGTTGTACAGTTTATAGGTTAAATTAAAGGTGGAAAAAGTTCTGAAATGATTTATCTTTCATTTTTTTACATCACAGAAACCATACATTTTAACAGGGGTGTGTAAACTGTTTATATCCACTGTAGGATTTAGAGGCATATTAGAAAAGGAGTGTTTACAGGCAGAAAAAAAACATTACCAGTATGTTCAGCAGAGAAGCATTTGGGCAAAAAATATACACAGAATGTGCATAAACTCTAGACCTGTTTATGCATGTTTGAGCATTAATGCATTCTATTGGTCAGAATAAATGAATATGCTGGTCAATAGGTTAATGCACATATGCGAAAATGCACATAAACGAACATGCAATACGCGACTTTTACTTTTAGAAAAGGCATTCAGAGGAGTTGAGCAAATGCTCAGTGTTCTTGAGGCCTAAGGGGAAATCCTCCTCCCACCTGCCTACCCCACCTCCACCACCGTAATCTTTGGGTATGGCAGGAGCTAATACAAAGGGACTGTCAAGAACTGTCATCAAGAGAGCATGACGATGCAGTTTGCAGTGCCATATCCATTCATAGAATTTGTACTACAGCTTCTAGAAATAGCACGGGATCTCTGAATGGGAGACAGGCAAGACAGGTAGCTCTGCCACCTCCATTCCCAGATCCTGTGACATTCTCTGTAAGATGGAAGGTAAGGGTGGAGTTCAGCTGTAAGTACTAAGGCTTTTCATATGCTAGCAACTTACTGCAAGTAGGAACTGATGCTATGTCTCAATAGAAGCGGTAAAACTGATCTACTGACTTAACCAAAAAGTTTCTAAATAAATGGGCTCCCTTAACATAATGCACTAAATACTAAGGGCTGATTCACGCTTGGGCAGAGATCACTGTGTTTCTTCCCGAGAAAGTAGTAGATCTCCGCAAGGGCACAAAGAAAACAAACGTTTTTTATGCACCTTGTTCGCATGAAAATGCAGACTTTGGTTGAGCTGCCATACATATATCTGCAGCAAGTCTGCATTTTTCCAACCCGCAGCACGGATCACCTACACCACCATTTCTGTTTGTATTGCTAAGCACTGAAGCTCTGCTGTGGTGCATATAAAAGAATGAAAACTCACACTGTGACACTTCCATAAAGTTAAAAAAGTACATTAAGACATCACCATCCATACTTTGGGTCGGTAGTGTGAACTGGAGTGGTACATCTAAACCCCAAACTTTTTTCAGTTTTGTATATAGTAAACATTTAAAATCCTGCCAGATTTGTTCTTCCCGTCCAGGTTGCTTTGGGTAGATTTCCCTTTATTTCATGTCTTAAGACCCAACAGGAAGTCGGAAGAAATCTCTCCACAGTAAGGTAATTGTATCCATGTTTCATATCTTTTCATATCTCACCAACTATCCCAATGATGTGCATGTGTGTGTTCTTGTTTTTTATTTTTTTGTTTTTTTCTCGAAGATTGTCCTACCTAAAATGTTGTATAATGTTGTACTGCTTGGACCTGAGAAGCTTGTCCTGAAAATTTGAATCTTAATGCAAATAAAAAAAGTATCACAGACCACACTCAATTGTCTCCATTGGTAGATTTCCCCTCTAATCTTTTTCCAGAGACAGCTAAAAATTTAGCATTTTCCTTCAGTTTCAGTCCTAGTGACAGCACCACCATGGCAAATAGAGAGGGTAACACAGACAGCAATAGGAGCCTGACAGGGGTTACAACCAGGTATGGATTGACCATTTGGAAACTCGTGCACTGCCCAAGGGCTCGGGGTCAGTAGGGGGCCCCATGAGATGCCCCTGGTACCTTTTTCATAGGCTTTTTTGAGTTTGGGCAAGGACACAGGGGCCCCATGATCCCCTATTGCCCAGGGGCCCCATGAGTTGTCAGTCCGCCCCTGGTTACAACCCATCTTCCCACTCCCCCCCCAAAAAACAAATTTGATTCAGTTGCACTTCAATGTAATTGCACTAACCTGTACATGTGTAAAGGTGGCTTTAAAGAGGTATTAAACCCAAAACCAAAAATATAACATATTGCAGCTTACCAATCATTAGATGTGGTGGCTTCATCAGTTTTCTTTGTTAGACATTTCCCCCTCTTGTTTTCACCTGCTGATCTGGCCAGTAACACACTCCTCTATTAGAGTGCCTCTACTCTGGATGAAGGAGCACAGGAGGCACCTTTGGGAAGCAGCATTGTTATTCTGGGGTGGAGTGTTAGATGTACTACAGATTTAGATACACTGACAACTGAAGCTGAACTCCAGCAGTTACAGCAGCTTTTTCTTTTGGGATAAAAGCTGATCATTGTAAGTACCCTGTCAGTGGTAAATGGTTTGTCTCAGTCCTCTGATTGCTACATCTGTAGAACAGCTTGTTCTGTTGAAAAATAACAGACTTACTGCTCGGATCACCAGGTAAAAATAAAGAAAAAAAAAGCCCAAAAAAAAGAAAACCAATGCAGCCGCTACATCTAAGAATTGGTAAACTGAAATATAAAAAATATTTGCTTTTGGGTTTAATAGCACTTTAAGGTATGGGGAATTAAGCGTGTGTATGCACAATATTGCATGCCATGACTCTAACATAGAAAACTTAGATTTTCTCTTTTTAAATGTCCAAGGAGTGAAATAATCTCTCTGGCCGTGTCACGCTAATAATTTCAATTCTTTTTATGATCTGCTTCATCGCTTCATCTATCCACTCCCTCAATAATGTAAAGTCATTTTCTGTGTAGACTTATATCCCAGCATTCCTGACACCTTAGAAATGGGTCATTAGTCCAGCCAAGTTGATGTTCCATTGCTACTGACTTCAGCATTTTCAGGCTCTATTCTTAGCAAGATTGTTTTATGGATTTTCCTCTGGATTTTGGCATGTTTTCCTGAAGTCACTTATGGTGATCAGAAGTGGACTGCAAGAGTTCTATACTGAAGTTCTTGGCTCTTCAATGAGCCATTAGTAACTGCTTATAGATGTTGGTGTAATGCTATATGCTTTTGGCATCAATACAATTAGCACTACATAGGCATGTACACTCTTTTAAGGGTTTATTTAGTGTTCGGTTTATATTAGAGGTTTGTGCCAAGAGTTAGGGAGCTTAAAACAGAACTAAAGTATATATAGTAAATTTTGTATGCAAACATTCTGAAATTGCAGGTTAAAAATTGTGCATGCATGTATACTTGCAAATCTATGATTCATTATGTATTGACTATATATATATATATATATATATATATATATATATACTATATTGCCAAAAGTATTGGGAAGCCTGCCTTTACATTCACATAAACATGGCATCCCAGTCTTAGTCTGTAGGGTTCAATATTGAGTTGGCCCACCCTTTGCAGCTATAACCGCTTCAACTCTTTTGGGAAGGCTGTCCACAAGGTTTAGTAGTGTGTCTATGGGAATGTTTGACCATTCTTCCAGAAACGCATTTGTGAGGCCAGGCACTGATGTTGGACAAGAAGGCCTGGCTCCCAGTCTCTGCTCTTATTCATCCAAAAGGGGTTGAGGTCAGGGCTCTGTGCAGGCCAGTCAAGTTCCTCCACCCCAAACTCGCTCATCCATGTCTTTATGGACCTTGCTTTGTGCACTGGTGCGCAGTCATGTTGGACCAGGAAGGGGCCATCCCCAAACTGTACCCACAAAGTTGGGAGCATGAAATTGTCCAAAATGTCTTGGTATGTGGACACCTTAAGCGTTCCCTTTACTGGAACTATGGAGCCAAGCCCAACCCCTGAAAAACAACCCAACACCATAATCCCCCCTCCACCAAACTTTACACTTGGCACAATGCAGTCAGGCAAGCACCGTTCTCCTGGCAACCACCAAACCCAGACATGTCCATCAGATTGCCAGACAGAGAAGTGTGATCGGTCATTTCAGAGAACACATCTCCACTGCTCTAGAGTTCAGTGGTGGCATGCTTTACACCACTGCATCGCTTTACATTGCACTTGGTGATGTAAGGCTTGGATGCAGCTGCTTGGCCATGGAAAGCCATTCCATGAAGCTCTCTACACACTGTTGTTGTGCTAATCTGAAGGCCACACGAAGTTTGGAGGTCTTTAGCTATTGCAGACAGTTGGCAAATTCTGAGCACTGTGCGCTTCAGCTTCAGCATATACTGACCCTGCTCTGTCATTTTATGTGGCCTACCACTTCGTGGCTGAGTTGCTGCTGTTTCCAGTTGCTTTGTTACAATACCACTAACGGTTGACCATGGAATATTAGTAGCAAGGAAATTTCAGGGATGGACTTATTGCACAGGTGGCAACTTATCACGGTATCACGCTTGAATTCACTGAGCTCCTGAGAGCGACCCATTCTTTCACAAATGTTTGTAAAAGCAGTCTGCATGCCTAGGTGCTTGATTTTATACACTTGTGGCCATGGAGGTGATTGGAACACCTGAATCCAATGATTTGGAGGGGTGTCCCAATACTTTTGGCAATATAGTTTATATATCTGTTCCTCACCACAAGGGTCTCTGGTCCGAACTTGGGTTGGGACCTAATTAGAAGGAAGCTGTCATTCCCCCTCCCAATCAACTGCACATACACATAGGAGAGGGGGTGTTTGTGACATCATTGGCATAATAATTACACATTAGGTCAATGATCTCACAAGCATCCCAACTCCTTTATGTACGTGCAGCTGTGGGGCGGGGAATACCCTGCCCACAGTTGATTGGATAGCACTGGGCTGGAATGACAACTTCCTTCTAGGGTCGGTCCGAACCCAAGTCAGGACCAAACCAAAAATCACACCTACTGGCTAACAGGGATGAGCGAACTGACAAAAGTTCAGTTCAATGGACTTTCAGTGAATCCAGTGGAAAATTTGTTAATCCCGACATAAAGGCTAAACCCCATTGAAGTCTATGGGAGCCAAATCTTGTAATTGTTTTCTAGTCTCTTTCAAGACCAATTTGCAAAAAAAGTGCATAGAACATTGCCATAAGGGACAGGTACCAACGTGAAAAAAAATGTAAAAAAATGTTTAGTGGAGAGTGGGCCTTCTAATGCTGCTTAACCACTTGCCCTCCGGAAGATTTACCCCACTTAATGACCAGGCCATTTTTTGCTATTCGGCACTGGTTCAACTGGTAATTGCATGGTCATGTAACACTGTACCCAAATGAAATTTATGTCCTTTTTTCACACAAATAGAGCTTTCATTTGGTGGTATTTGATCACGACTGGGTTTTTTTGTGATATAAACGAAAAAAGACTGACTTTTTAAAAAAAAAACAATGTTTTCCACTTCCCATTTAAAAAATATCCAGTAAACTCAAAGTTAGTCATAAATGTAGGCCAAAATGCATTCTGCTACATTTCTTTGGGTGTTAAAATGCCAGGGCAATACAACTTCCCCCAAATGACCCCTTTTTGGAAAGTAAGGAATTCCCTAAGGAATTTGCTGAGAGGCATACCGAGTCTCTGGGAGATTTTATTTTTTGCCACAATTTTTTGGAATATGACAAAAAAAATTATTATTCTTTACACAAAGTTGTCACTGAAATTATAAATTGCTAATTTTTTCCATGGGTATATGGGGAATAATACCCCAGAATACATTCTGCTACTATGGGATACCATACTATGGGATACTATGGGAGAGACTTACATACAGGCCCCGAAAATCCAGTGACCACCTCCAGGCTTTCAAAGGGCATATTTCCTCATGTAACTTCCTCACTACCTATCACAGTTTCGGAGGCCCTAAAATGCCACGATAGTACAAGCACCCCCCTCCCCAAATGACCCCCTTTTGGCAACAAGTAGACAACCCAAAGAATATGACAATGGACATGGTGAGTATTTTGCAGATATAATTATTGCCACAGGGTTTTGCATTAAAAAAAAAGAAAAGAAAAAATACATTTTCATTCCCCCCCCCCCTCCGACCTTTCACTCCCTTCCTCTCCCCCCCGCTCCATCGTCCCTACCTCACTTGAGATCTTTGGTATTGGTCTGCATGCATGACTGGCTATCAATACCCTGGTCCCCCACCCCCCTGGTCTTCGCAGGGGGAGTCGGTTCCTGATGATGGCTCCAGCCTTCGGGTGTATTTAGACCTCGGAGGCTTTTTGATTTAGGTTGTTATACCCACTCCTGGGCTTTGTTATGGTAACTGTTTACATTTACCTTTCTTCTGTTAACAAAGGTTATTACAAGTTTATGGACTGTATGATAGAACCAGGTTTTGCTCTATAATCAAGAGCGCAGAGCCCATATAGTTTTTGATCTACATTGTATTCCCCCAGTGTTTTCATGTTGTACATTTTAAGCGATAACCACCATGTGTCCAGCAGCAGAGTTCTCCCACACCAAAATATCCCATGCTTAGGATGCTTTCCACTCTTTGAGTGGCATATACTACCCACCTTCTTTTCCTTTCTTTGCCCTTCTGGCATTTTTTCGATTCTCTACTTTCTTTATCCTCTCTCTTTCTATGTTCTGAGCTCCTGCAGGTCTAGATCCCCCCCTTATGGAAGTACTCCTCTCCCTGGACTGCCCAAAACCCTGGTGGGACTTCTGTTTGGCTTTTTCCCATTTTTTACCATCATGGCTGAAATCCCCTTGAAGATTTACTCCCACAATATTCAGAGCGTCAACTCCCCTATAAAGCAGACAAAGATATTCCACCACTTTAAGACTAGCCACATTGATATAGTATGTCTACAAGAGACCAGGTTTTCCTCCTCCTCTTTTCCCAGATTTCTCTCTCCACATTATCCTACCTTTTTTCTGGCTTCGGCCCCTGAGAAACACAGAGGAGTGCTGATAGCTTTCCGTCGGAATCTTTTATTTTCCTGCACTAAAGAAATTGAATTGCAGATCCTATCAGCAGATACTTATTGCTCCAAGGCACCCTTAATGGCTAAGAGGTCATTCTAGTGTCCTACTATGCCCCCAACAGCTTTCAAAACAAATTTTTCTCCCATCTTCTTCAAGTAGTAACACAACATGCTTTACTCCTCATGGGTGACTCCAGCGTGGCCTTGGATTCTTCTATAGACAGGCAATATGCACCTGGGGCTAAGCCCTCTCATGACCCAGGTCTAGAAGCCCAAATGCGTGCTCTCTTTCGCTCCCATGGCTTTCTTGATGCCTGGAGTGAGTTTCACTCCAGGGGCCGTGAATACACCTTTTATTCTCACCCTCGTAAAAGTTACTTCAGGATTGACCATTTTGTTATCTCATTAAGACATCTTTCCCAAGTATATAAAATCGCTATTCAGGCCTCCCCCTGGTCTGACCATGACCCACTGATTCTTTCCTTCTCTCTCTCCGGCCTCACTCGCCCAATTTTCCATTGGAGACTCAATGATTCCCTCTTGACGTCCCAGGACTCATGTGCTAAAATCCAGAATTGCCTCCAGTGTTACTTAACTGACAATGTCGTTTCTGTCGCCTCGGCCACTACTCTATGGGAAGCTCATAAAGCGACTCTTCCGGGACATCTTATTTAGATAGCCTTCGCTAAAAAGCGTGCTAGAGAGCACAAGTTTCAAGAACTTACGCAGCTCACATCTGCAGACACCCTGTGGAAGTCTCACCCCTCGGTGAGCAATCAACAGAAAGGAGACTCCCTGGCAACGGAATTTGATCTTCTAGCTATTGACCTGGCGGAGAAAGCCCTTCGGTGGACTAAACACAAGTTTTCTACTTCTGCAAATAAACCAGGCGCAATGTTGGCAAACAAATTGAATGGATGGCACCACTCTCATAAGCTGCTCTGTGTCCTCACCCCTAATGGAAACCTGCCTTTGGAGCCTATCAAGACTACAGCTTCATTTGCCAAATTTCTGTCCTCCTTATATGAGCAACCAGCCCCCTTCCCCATGGTTCTCGTGAATAATTTTTTTCAGGATCTTCACCTCCCTTCTCTCGACAGGTCAGACAAGGAGACGCTACAGGCTTATATTACAGAACTAGAGGTAATACAGGCCATCAAGAATATTCGCACCTCCAAGGCCCCCGGACCAGATGGCTTTTCTGGCTTATACTTTTGTAAGTTCTCTTCCATCTTGGCACCTTATCTGGCAGCCTATTTCAACGACTTAAAACGAGCTTCCGTGCCCTCCCTCGATTCCCTCAAAGCTCACATCACTATGATACCCAAATCTTCAGAGGATGCCTCTGACCCTTGGGACTTTAGGCCCATTTCGTTGTTGAATGAGGATGTGAAGCTTTTAGGGAAGATTATCAGCACCCGTATCAACCAGTACCTTCGTCAGTTGATTCATAGAGACCAAGTAGGCTTCACTCCAGGCTGACAGGCAGGAGACAACATCAGGAAGGTGATCTATTAAATGCATATCCTGAAACACCAAAAGATCCTGGGCTTTATTCTTTCCCTTGATGTCTACAAGGCTTTTGATCCCCTATTTTGGGATTACTTGCAATATGTCCTACAACGCTGGGGTTTTGGCGATCCCATTTTGGCCTGGATAGCAGCACTCTACTCTTCTCCATCAGCTTGTGTGAAATATGCCAGTCTTCTTTCTGAACCTTTCACTATTTTCCGAAGCAATAGGCAAGCATGCCCACTTTCTCCCATTTTATTTGTCTTGGCACTCGAACCCTTAACCATTGTTCTCCAGTTGGACCCCAATATATCAGTGGTCCCTAATGCAGGAACCCATCACAAAGCAAATTTATTTCCCGATGACGCACTCCTTACCTTGACAAATCCCCTAACCTCTCTGCCTAATCTACAATACCTTCTTTCTCGCTTTTTGGCATTATCTGTTCTCCAAATTAACCCTCAGAAAATGACGGCACTTCAAAGAATTGCCCAATCACTCAAATTCGATGGTCACACAAGAATTTCCCGTTTCTGTGGCCCACAAATGGTGTGAAATTCAAACGAAAATTCTTAGAAAAGATTTTCGAAAGAAAATTCTTTTGGAATTCAACCCGTGTATGGCCAGCTTAAGTCCTCATGCACACTGGATGTTTTTACAGCGGCTGTTTTTAGTGTTTTTTTTCTGCAGCCTGTAAACTCCCCAACATGTTATCCTATGTGTCCATGCACACAGACTGTAGGCTTTAACCACTTGCCTACCGGGCACTTCTGCCCAGGCCAATTTCCAGCTTTCATTGCTGTCACACTTTGAATAACAATTGCGTGGTCATGCAACACTATAGCCATATGAAATTTTTATCATTTTTTCTCAAATAGAACTTTCGTTTGGTGGTATTTAATCACTGCTGGGTGTTTTATTTTTTGCAATAAAAAAAAGAGCAAAAAATTTGAAAAAAAAGTTTTTCTTCGTTTCTATTATAAAATGTTGCAAACAGGTCATTTTTCTTCATCACTGATGTGTGTTGATGAGACTGCGCTGATAGGCAGAACTGATGGCCACTGATGAGGTGGCACAGATAGGCAGCACTGATGGGCACTGATAGGCAGCATTGATAGGCGGCACTGATGAGCTGGCACTGATGCTGCTGCACTGCTGGGCGGCACTGCTGGGTGGCACTGCTGGGCAGCATTATTGGGTGGTACTGATGGGCAGTATTGATGGGCGGCACTGCCGGGCACAGGTGGGTGGCACTGCTGGGCAACACTGATAGGTGGCACTGTAGGGTGGCACAGCTGGGCAGCACTAATGGGTGGCACTGATGGGCATAGGTGGGTGGCACTGCTGGGCAACACTGATAGGTGGCACTGATGGGCGGCACGGCTGGGCAGCACTAATGGGTGACACTGATGTGCCTAGGTGGGTGACACTGAAGGGCACAGGTGGGTGGCACTGCTGGGCAACACTGATGGGCAGCACTTCTGGGTGGCACTGCTGGGCAGCATTATTGGGTGGTACTGATGGGCAGCATTGATGGGCGGCACTGATGGGCAACACTGATGGGCAGCACTGCTGGGTGGCACTGCTGGGCAGCATTATTGGGTGGTACTGATGGGCAGCATTGATGGGTGGCACTGATGGGTAGCATTGATGGGTGGCACTGCAGGGCACAGGTGGGTGGCACTGCTGGGCAACACTGATAGGTGGCACTGATGGGCGGCACGGATGGGCAGCACTAATGGGTGACACTGATGGGCACAGGTAGGTGGCACTGAAGGGCACAGGTGGGTGGCACTGCTGGGCAGCATTGATGGGTGGCACTGATGGGCACAGGTGGGTGGCACTACAGGGCACAGCTGGGTGGCACTGCTGGGCAACACTGATAGGTGGCACTGATGGGCGGCACGGCTGGGCAGCACTAATGGGTGGCACTGATGGGCACAGGTGGGTGGCACTGCTGGGCAACACTGATAGGTGGCACTGTAGGGTAGCACAGCTGGGCAGCACTAATGGGTGGCACTGATGGGCACAGGTGGGTGGCACTGCAGGGCACAGGTGGGTGGCACTGCTGGGCAACACTGATAGGTGGCACTGATGGGCGGCATGGATGGACAGCACTAATGGGTGGCACTGATGGGCAACACTGATGGGTGACACTGATGGGCACAGGTGGGCGGCTGTTTACCGTATCACGTGATCAGTTGTATCCGTATGACACAGTGGTCACCGGCGGTGCACTGGGGGGGTTTGTTCTGGAATGACATCCATGGACATTGTCCCAGAACTAGACAACCGCACTGTGACAGTCCTTCGGCTATAGTGCGGTTGGGAACTGATTAATCGTTTTTTGCCTGCACCCCCCCCCCCCAGGACTAGTGGGTCTCTAGAGTTCTCTAGCTGTAAGAACGCTGTAACGCTGGTAAATGGGGTAACGCAGCAAACTGGTGTTTTTTGGGGGGATTTTTCTTTAGCAAAGATTTTTTTTTTTTTTATAAATGCAAACGCGGAAAAACACTAATGCAAAAACGCTAAAAAAATTCTGTAAAACTCGGGTTTTTTTCTTTATATTTAACTTTTACTTGATTTTCAGTGAAAAAAAAAAACTCGGGTTTTTAACTTTACACAGCTGACGCTTCCAGCGTCCTGAGAACGCCCCTTGTGAATGGAGCCGATAGCCTTCCATGACTGAAGTTGGGAATCTCGGATACAGACGAATGTTATACAAGTTCCCTGTGAGTAGGACCGGCGGAGTTCACAGGCTCAGTGTTGTCTCCACAATGTCCCGCTCTCGCCTACACTGAGCTCCGTCTACGGCTGCTGTGCATACGGCTCGGTGTACCAAGTCCACACTCTGCCCCTCCTCCTCACACACCCTCCTAGGTGATTTCCCCGCCCCCTTCTCTCCTCACCCCGCGCTCCTCCCCCCCTCCGCCCAGGTACGGCCCCTCCCCTCTCTGGCCGGCACCTGCTGCTGACCTCACCGGCCCCACCTTCTCCGCTCTGCCCGCGGCGCCGCTCCCTCTACTTGTCACAGTTGTCGGGCGCCGCCGGTGGGAGGTGGAGGGGGTATGGTGAGGAGCCGGGCCGGTGTGCGGAGCAGGAAAGTGTGCCACTGAGGACCGCAGACATGTCCCGGGACCCGGAGGCCGTGGCCAAGATCACGGAGAACACCTACAAGGTACAGAGGGGCGACACCGACTCCTCAGTCTACTGCCTGGAGCTCAGGGAGAGTGCTGGGGCTTGTAGTCCTTCTAGTGGTGCATGCTGGGACTTGTAGTCCTTCTAGTGGTGCATACTGAAACTTGTAGTCCTAATGGAGCATACTGAGACTTGTAGTCCTTTTAGTGGAGCATGCTGGGACTTGTAGTCCTAGTAGAGCATGATGGGACTTGTAGTCCTAATGGAGCATACTGAGACTTGTAGCCCTTCTAGTAGATCATGCTGAGACTTGTAGTCCTAGTGGAGCATGTTGGGACTTGTTGTCCTTCTAATGGAGCATGCTGGAACTTGTAGTCCTTCTAGTGGAGCTTGCTAATACTTGTAGTCCTCCTAGTGGAGCATGCTGGGACTTGCAGTGCTTCTAGTGGAGCATGCTGGGGCCTGTAGTACTTCTCTTAAAGTATACCGGAACTTGTAGTCCTCCTAATGGAGCAGGCTGGCACTTGTAGTTCTTTTTAATGGGCCCTGCTGAGATTTGTAGTCCTTCTAGTAGATCATGCTGGGACTTGTAGTCCTTCTAGTAGATCATGCTGGGACTTGTAGTCCTCCAAATGGAGCATACTGAGACTTGTAGTCCTAGTGGAGCATGTTGGGACTTGTAGTCCTTCTAACGGAGCATGCTGGAACTTGTAGTCCTTCTAGTGGAGCTTGCTAATACTTGTAGTCCTTCTAGTGGAGCATGCTGGGACTTGCAGTCCTTCTAGTGGAGCATGCTGGGACCTGTAGTACTTTTCTTAAAGTATACTGGAACTTGTAGTCCTAATGGAGCAGGCTGGCACTTGTAGTTCTTTTTAATGGGCCTTGCTGAGATTTGTAGTCCTAATGGAGCTGGGACTTGTAGTGTCTTCTACACTGAGAATGCTGGGAGCTGTACACAGGGGAGGTTATTATGGTAGAGCAAGGTTTGTGAACTTTGTGTTCCTTCCCATAGACTGATGAAGGTGGTGACCCCTCAGAGCTTGGAATCCTTGTCCAGACACGTAGTCACTGTAGACCCATGGAGGAAGGGGGGCTGGCATTGGTGGAATATTTAGGAAGATGTCATCTTGGATCCGTCATTCTCACCCTTCCCTCTAAGCTCATTGACAGACTGACGCAAAACAAGCATGCAGCCAGTGAAGTGTGAGTACTCCAGAGCTGACGGATCTATAGCGGCTCTAGAGCCTGAACCTTCCCTTTTTTTAGTTTAGGAAAAGCTCTTCTGTGTCCCGGAGAATCTGGTATACCGGAGCTCAGAGTCGGGGGTCAGATCAGTGATTGGGGGACTCTTGAGGTGTACACCTGATTTATATATATATATATATATATGTATATATATTACTGTAGATCCGCTTTTCTCAGCCAGGGTTCCTCCAGAGGTTGTTAGGGGTTCCGTGAGCAATTTCTGCCTCTCAGATAAGTTCCCACTGACACCATTGATCTATAATCTCTCTGTAAGGGGGGATTGTTCCCAATGACCACCAATGTGAGGAGTCTTCTTCCTACTGACATCACACTAATGTCCTGTGAGCTGTATGTATAGTAAGTGTTGCCTGGGGTTCTCTGAGGCTGGAAAGGTATTTGAAGGGTTCCTCCATGCTGAGAGACAGTTGTAGACACACACGCCTATGACTTTGATGTTCCAGTAAGTTAGATTTCAAACACCGTTAATGACAATACACTGGTAGTGCCTGTCAGTCCGCATAAAGAATGGTGCGGTCAGCGGTACGGCTCATCACCTCCTCCAGCATATCCCAAGATCATGGGATAAAGTACAAGATCAGGGGGCTCTTTGGAGTCACGGTGCTCTCCCCGGGATCAGGGGATAACTCTCCGGATCAGGGGACTCCCTTTGGGATCGGGGTGTCTCTTTGGGGTCGTGGGGCTCTCCTCGGAATCATGGAATAAATCAGGATCTGTGGTGCTCCTCGGGATCATGGAATAATTCTCAGGATTGGGTAACTCTCCTCAGGATCAAGGGACTTTCTATGGGATTAGGAGACTTTCACCGGATTTGGGGGACTGTCCTAGGCATCAGGGGACTCTCCTCAGGATCATGGAATAGCTCTCAGTTCTGGGTGACTCTCCTCGGTATTGGGGGACTTTCTATGGGATTAGAATTTCCACGGATTTGGGAGAATGTCCTAGGGTTCGGGGGGCTCTTCAGGATCATGAAATAACTCATTTCTGGGTGACTCTCCTCTTGATTGGGGGGCTTTCTATTGGATTAGGAGACTTTTCCCAGATTTGGGGAACTGTCCTAGGGATCGTGGGACTCTCCTCAGAATCATGGAATAGCGCTCAGTTCTGGGTGACTCTCCTCGGGATTGGGGGACTTTCTATGGGATTAGAATTTCCACGGATTTGGGGGAATGTCCTAGGGATTGGGGGACTCTCTTCAGGATCATGGAATAGCGCTCAGTTCTGGGTGACTCTCCTCAGGATTGGGGGACTTTCTATGGGATTAGAATTTCCATGGATTTGGGGGAATGTCCTAGGGATTGAGGGACTCTCTTCAGGATCATGGAATAGCGCTCAGTTCTGGGTGACTCCTCGGGATTGGATGACTTTCTGTGGGATTAGGAAACTTTCCATGGATTTGGGGGACTGTCCTAGGGATCGGGGATCATGGAATAGCGCTCAGTTCTGGGTGACTCTGCTCGGGATTGGGGGACTTTCTATAGGATTAGAATTTCCACGGATTTGGGGGGAATGTCCTAGGGATTGAGGGACTCTCTTCAGGATCATGGAATAGCGCTCAGTTCTGGGTGACTCCTCGGGATTGGATGGCTTTCTATGGGATTAGGAAACTTTCCATGGATTTGGGGGACTGTCCTAGGGATCGGGGGACACTCTTCAGGACCATGGAATAACTCTCATTATTGGGGGACTTTCTTTTGGATTAGGAGACTTTCTCTAGATTTGGGAGACTCCTCGGGAACAGGGGACTCGCCTCACGATCATGGAATAGCTCTCAAGATTGGGGGGTTCTCTTCGGGATTAGGGTGTCCTTATTTTAAACTCTAAGAGAACCTAACATTCGGCACATTTGGGTTCCTGCTTTTAGTAGGTTATATTCGTTTTATTGGCTTCATTTGTAAATGAACAGTTGGCCGATCAGATGTACTGGGTTGATGACCACTTAAAGCTGAACTCCAGGCAGATATAAAAACACAAATTAATACATTTCTGTGTCCATTAAACATCATTTATAGTTGAACTCCAGGAAAGTTTTTTGTAAACCACACAAGTTACATAGATCATCTGTAATTCTGGTCTCATTCAGTCGGGTGCTGTGGCCCATGCAGTGTGAATGAGCCGTTTATGTGGCTGGAGCCGCCTAGAGTTGCATATAGGCAGCCTGTGTTACTCTATGGGGATGCAGGGGCTGTACAGCCACAGCAACACATCTGGATTTGATAGGCCTGCAGGGGTGGGTGCCTATATGGGCACATCCTCTACTTATTAAGTGTTCTTGCATGGCAAGACCACTTACTGTTATCTCACATATATATTCTTATTATTATAGCCAAATTTACCACCCTAACTCCTCCCACAGTTTTTACACTGCATAGACAGTAATATACCGAAACATGCGGATTGTTCCCGATTGGTGTGCTATTACTTTGTGGAATGTTTCGCCGAATGGTTAACGAAATATCGGCATTTTTGTGGTGAAATTGGTCCCAGAGGAATGAATGGCGCAATGTTCAAAACTAGAGTGGGGGCTGACAAAAGCTAGAGTGTGAGCTGAAAAATCAGGACATGATTTCTAAACTGCCACCACTCCCTCATTTTCAAGCCCACCTACACAAATATTATATCAAAACGTACAACTATCCCTGCTGCCACTAAAAATGTCCACGGCTAAGCCATAGTCCTGATAGTTTTCACAATATGACCATTTGTTTGCAACTCACGCCGCCCATTGACATTCATTGAAACTCCACTCTAGCCACCTCAATTTGAAGAGCAAATTCTAAACTGCGACTGTGCCTTCATTTTTAATAATTCAGAGACATACTATACATCAAAATGTAGGTCTGGGTCTTGTGATTCTCACAATATAAAGCTCTTCGGTGTAGGATTTATAATTTTTAAACTACAACCGTTTGAAAATGGTAACCTCCAGTGGAGTGAGCAAGTTGGAGCAGTTTGTTTTTAACCGCTCTTCTCTGCCCTTGCTGTAGAGTGAGTTGCCATAGGAACCCAGGTGTGTGAGCAGGCAGCAGAGTGACAAAAGCTAGAGTGTGAGTTGTAGACTACTGGTGGAGGCAAGAACACTTCACACAATTTCCCCAGAAATTGTAGCATTTTCTAGTTTCTAATGCAGTGCTCGTGCCCAGTAAGGAGCAAGCTGATGGTAGGAGAGAGCAGAGTGACTATGAAGTGAGCTCATCAAACTGCTGCTTCTCCTTTCACTGGAAGCAGGCTGGGAGAGGGGCAAGGCCTGTAAGAAATTCATAACTGAAACCTCAGGTGTGCGGTGTAAATCTCAGAACTGGATGGATAGAAATACAAAGCCTTTGACAGATAATAGTGTCCTGTATAGTTCAGTGCTGGCCATACATGTCAGTTGTCAGGCAATTACCATCATCATCCTCAAATCACCAGCAGTTCCAGGTGTCTCACAGTGTTGAGCATAGCTTTGATGATTGACATTTGTGTTTGTGAATACGGATAGAAATTGATGGCAGATTGTGGTGTGTAAAGCTGGCATTTGTGTCATTGTGGAAAAGCACAACATTCTAGTTCTACAATAGATGTATCGTATAATTGGTATAAAGTTGTCACTGCAATGCTTCCAATCTAACTGCTGATTTGAAGAAAGCCATCCTACGACAACTGTCAAGCAGCGTGAATGAATACATGCGTCGTCTGATGGTGACTGGCTGTGATTTTTGTAGGAAACGTCTTTATTTTATGAGCTCATCTAAATCTCTCAATAAAACCAATTGATTTTTTTCTTTGGCAAGGAAACATTGGACCTGATTTCTGTAAACTGGAGTGATGAAGAAAGAAACAGAACGGAAGTTGGTGTCCATAATGACTGATTAGGCTTCATTTTTTGCTTGTACCTTGTTCCTCCGGTGTTCAGAATTCAGTCTCTGTGGTGCAGATTATGTCTCGTAACCTTTTCTCCTTGCTGGTCCATATCAGTAGGTGACATCAGTTGGTGACGATATTAGTGTTGCTTGCAGTAATCAGTTACCGTAGAGGTTGGCAAACTGTAATGAAAATTGGCAGAAAAAGTGAATATAGAAACGAGGTTTATGTGAACTTTCAGAAGCATTCTGTATTGTTTGCAGAGATTAGCGATACGGGATTGCAGTGCAATTCCACCGCAGAAAATCCAGACACTACAATAAGTCAGAATCATCCTTAGGCCGCATCTTTGGTGTGCGGTCACAAAACGGCAGTTACGCACAACCTAATAGAAGTATGGAACTGCGGTTAATATGTACGGAAAACGCAATATAATATGCTGCGAAACTGCAGCGCACCAGTGTAAACCCTGCCTTATAGCAGAGTTCTCCCCAAAAGTGGGATCTCTGCTTATCTGCCTCTGCCCCCCTCCTTCTGCTGCCACTTTTTTCACCTTTTTGGGGGGAGCAGGTACCTGGTTTTGACAGGAACCCACTCCCACTTTCAGCTCAGTTTGGCACGGCAAACTGAACCAGAAGTTTTGTCTCCCCTCTGCAGCCCTCTGGGACACTTCTCAGGTCCCAGAAGACTGTGGCTCCTGCACAGTAGGAAACCAGCTGTGAAACCCCAATGCTTCACTGCCGATTTCCCTTAATCAAGATGGAAGTGCCAGTACCTAATAGCCGATTGAAGAATTGGCCAGTGGTGAGGGCACCGCTGGATCCCTGGACAGGTAAGTGCTCTTATAGTGAAAGTCAGCAGCTACAGGATTTGTAGATTAGTTTTTTTTTGGGGGGGGGACTCCACTTTGAAGTTGTCATAAACCCAGGAACAAAAATGTGGTACTTTGTAGCTCACCAATTCTTAAAGTAGAACTAATCCCTCCTATCCTTTGTAGCCAAGGAAGCTGCCATCTTTGCCTGTGTTCTGTCAGATGTGCAGCACCATGGCAACTACAGATCAGTTATGACATTGGCCATTTGATGTCTTGACAGTTTGTTTGAGAGCACAAGCAGCTGTGACAAATATCATTTACAGCCTGTCTTGAATGTAACAGTTTTGGGAAACATTTAAATCGATGGGTTAAAGAGGATCCTCGATGGCCTCAAGAAAAATGAAGTCAGCAGCTACAAAGCCTGTACCTTCTGACTTACAGTAATGTAAGGAAGCTTGCCTTTTCCCTGGATGCAGCGCTGTCATCACCCGACTGGTTTCTTCCCCGGTTTTTTGGTCCTGGCGCTGGCATCTTTACTATAGGAAGTCAGCTGGGAGCCCTATTGGCTTCAGAGCTAGTTTCCTACTGCGAGCCATGCTGCTCTTTGTGAGTGATCCTGTAGCTTTCTGGAACGTGACGTGTCCCAGAAAGCTGCAGCAAAAGGGGATGGGGGCAAACTTCCTCTTGCATTGCCGTTCCTCAAAAATAATAAATTTGTGTCCAAACCTGTTAGGCGAGGGGGTGGGGGGGGGGAAGAAGGCAGAAAAGCAGAAAATCCTATTTTGGATGAAGTTCTGCTTTAAATATGGTGGCTGCATTCATTTTCTTGGTGATCCCAGTCAGCAAGTCTGTTATTTTTCAACTTCATTTAACAGACCTGAACTGTCCAGCAAAAATGGCAGTTAGAGGGTTGAGACAAACCTGAAAGGTGTGCTTACAGTGGTCAGCTTTTATCCTAAAAGGAAAGCAATCTATAGCTATAACTGTAAAATGTATAAATAGTGAGCGTCCTTAAAGAAGCTGCTAGAACACCAAAAAGGTACCAAGATAAACCTTCAAATAGATCAGTAAGATATAGGTGCAGCGCTTAATAAATGAATATCCAATAAAAGGCAAATAGTATATAAATTAGTCCGATAATATAAATAAATCAATTCAGGTGATAAATCCAAAGGTAGTGAAATCCGCAGCAGATAGACTTGTGACACCAGCCAATAGTTAAAGTGCGCACTCACCGGAAGCGCATAGGTAATGCGCATGTAATATAACCACCAAGGTAACTCTAGGCAGGCAGGATAGGTAGGTGATAGATGGAAGTTCACCTACCTATCCCGCCTGCCTAGAGTTACCTTGGTGGTTATTATATTACATGCGCATTACCTATGCGCTTCCGGTGAGTGCATACTTTAACTATTGGCTAGTGTCACAAGTCTGTCTGCTGCCGATTTCACTACCCTTGGATTTATCACCTGAATTGATTTATATTATCAGACTAATTTATATACTATTTGCCTTTTATTGGATATTCATTTATTATATATTTATTAAGCGCTGCACCTATATATAGCTATAACTGCCTAAAAAGTGATCGCTGCAGTTTAGAAGTCCATCTAAATGTGCTAGTACAGCGAACACTACCCTCTCCCCAGATTGACAATGCTGCTTTCTAAAGGTGTCTGTTGCTCCTCCATACAGTGTGACACTCTAAGACAAGAAGGATCACCAAATGGAAAAAAGCTTAAAAAATAAATGCATATTTAAGGATTGCTAAGCTGCATTATATTTTGGGGTTTACTACAGCTTTAGGTTGTCAGGTATGTATAAGTCGCTTATTAGTGAAAATACAACTTTCCTGTTTCCCAGATAAATACCTTGTAAAATGGTGTGACGTCATCACTCCCATTCATAAAGTACAGCTATGGCTGGGCACCCAGAGGAGATATGGCAGTGGATGCGTCCTGTCTGTGCAGCAACGCAGGGAAACTACACTTCCCATCATACAAGTGAATTGTAGTGACTGGACATTAATGTAGGCAGAACTGAGGAAGTAACAGGCATGGATGGCAGGGACAGACCAGGAGACTTCTGGCATGACCATCAATGTGTGGTCATGGGAGGATGGAGAGACCAGGAGCTTCAATAAAGCAACACAGTAAGGTTGCATTCACACCTTTGGGATATGACACACTTTTTCCTGCTTTTTTTGCGTATTTGTCCTGTGACAGCATAGGGCAACCTTTTTATTTACATGGGATGCCCTATACATGTCAAAGACACCAAAGTAGCTCCTGCACCTTTTTTTTTGTAAACCAAACACGTTTTTGTAGTGTGCCTTTTGGTGTGTTTTCTGTGCTTTTCCAGGAATTTTCTATGGAGATGGTTCACATCTCTACTTCATGTCACCTGAAGCCAAACACCTGAAGCTTTATTTGGCATACTGGTGCATTTTTTAAGTGTTTTTTTCCCCCCATAGAAATGCATTGAAACATTTGAGCTGCATTTTTGGGACATTTTTCTGCTCAAATGAAAAAATTACAAAAAAAAAAAAGGAATGAATAAATGTTAAATAAACAATATAAATATATAAATAAAAAGTCATAAATATGTAATGATAAATAACCCCTTTTAACCCCCTAACAAAAATACATTAATAAAAATAATAAACACTAACAAATAAATAATAAGCTGAAAAAAATATATCTGCGCTAAGATGGGGAAAAAAACAACAAAAATGTAAAGCAGCTGTTAATCACTGTGACGCCAAGTGAGAAAACATAAAAACAAAATAACAACGCTAGTGAACAAATATCAATAAAAACCAAAGGATTATAACAATGGATATTTCATCCGTGAATTTCATTTTAAATCCTAGTGAATTGCATACAGTGAATAGAAATAAACCAAAGAGTCCATGTGAAGGCTAAAGATAAATGAAAAATGAATCCCAGCTCTAAGGCTCCATGCACACGGGGCATTTTGATAATGCTGATAACGTTTGCTGTGTAAAGTCATGTTAAAAACAAGAGTTTTTCAGCTTTTTTGAGAGTTTTTGCATTTAATGGCTTTTTGCTGGGTTTTCGTGCGTTTTTCCATGTTTGCATTTTTAGCGTTTTGGTCAAAAAAGTCCAAAAACGCCAGGTTTTTTAGAGTTAAAAAAAAACTGGACTAATGATTTTTAGAGGAGTTTTTTGTCAGCCAAAAAACATCGATTATAGTCTGTGTGCATGGACACATAGGATAACATGCTGGGGAGTTTACTGGCTGTAGAAAAAAAAGTCAAAAGCCAAAAATAGCCGCTGTAAAAACGTCCCGTGTGCATGAGGACTAACACTTAACCCTAACACTTAACCTCAAACCCTAAACTTAACCAGAACACCTAACCTTAACTCTAACCCTTTACCCTAAACAAAAAAAAAATGAAATATAATAAAAAATAAAAGCTGATGAAAAAGCTGAAAACTAGCAAAAAATGATGAAACCTGTTATTTTTCTCTATTGGCTATTTTAAAAAGTCAAAGCAAAAAACGATTTAAAAACTCTTGAAAAGACGCTCCAAAACAAGACGCTCAGGCGTGAATGGAGCCTTACAGTTGGGAGGTTCAGAAGGGGAGTTTGAGAAAACAAGGTCCACCTACTACAGCAAGCGGCAAAATTACTATCACACCCCTGGCTACAAAAAGGACTACATTGAGGAAGTTACAAGACCATGGAGATAAAGGAATTCGAGACCACCAGTCTTCTAAAACAGATTTTAAGGAGAAAGAGACCTTTGAATTAGAAGTCATGGTTTCTCGGTAACAGATACTTACGCATGCAAATTATTATTATACATTAACCACTTCCCATCTGGCCCATGTATATAAACGGCCGGATGGGAGCAGTGCAGGACTGGGTTGCTGTTCATAAACGGCAACCGCATTTTCGTCCTATGTGCGCTCACTTGGAGCGCGCGACCCTGTGATCCGGGTGCCCACTGTGTCCGGAGGAACACCGATCGCTGTACGTGACCTCTGTGTGAGGTCCCGATCATGTGATCACTGATTGGCCAATCAGTGATCACATGAATAGTAGTAAACAAGATGTCACTTCTTACATCATTGCTTACTACGTGTGAAATCTGTGAATGATCACAGAGATCACATGGTACAACGCTATTCACAAAAGCCTTGTGCCATGTGACAAGATGTGACCAATCACAGCTGTCACAGTATTTCTCAATGGCTGCAAGAATGCAGCCAGAGAGGAGAAATTATTGCTTTTACAACCTTTATGCATATACAAAAAAAAAAAAAAAAACACCTTCATCACCCCCCACAAGTAGTACAGTGTCACTATGGTGACACTGTACTGCTAGGGTGACAGTATGTTAAAAAAAAATAATAGTATAAAAAATAAAATACAAATGTAAAAAAAAAAAGTTTAAATTATTTTTGATTATAAACTAACTTGGGTTGTTTTTTTTTTTACTAAAAATATAGCTGAATACATGTTGGCTAAGATTTATGAAGAAAGATTATTTATTTGCAAAATTTTATAAGAAAACTTTTTTTTTTTTTTTTTCAAAATTTGTAGACTTTTTCATTTATATAGCAAAAAAAATAAATAAATAAAAATCCCAGTGGTGAATAAATACCACCAAAATAAAGTTTTCTGTCTCCAAAAAATGCTAAAAAAATTCATATGGGTACAGTGTTGCATGACCGCGCAATTGTCATTTAAAGTGTGACAGCACTGAAAGCTGAAAATTGGCCTGGACAGGAAGGGGGTGAAAGTGTCTGGACTTGAAGTGGTGAAAGATAAGCAAACCTTTTTAAACATGTAATAACATTTTTGCCCGGAGTGATATTCAGGACAGCTACAGGCAGATAATACGTCTGTCTGCCTCTAAGCTGGTTTACCTTTAGAACCTATAAAGACAAAATGTGTTGTCACCTATGGATAGGTTATGTACTCTTCTACATATACTCCGTGTTAAATGCAAACTATTTTTGCTGCTTTGTTTAAATGTTATGGTGGCTGTGCTCTCAACTTGCAGTGTTATTTATACTGGGATTTAAACATTGGCTACAGAGCATGTTATGTGTCATGAGTGAATACAGAACAATGATGTAAAGCGGAAGAGTAACCTCCCTTTATTGTGGATCCAGGGTAATTTGTATTTAAGAGCATGTGGTTTAAGGTTTATTAGAGCTCTAATTTGCCTTGTTTAGTGACCATGTGGAAGTTGTGTGGAAGCTATTTGGTTTCATTTTACATTTCTTTGTGCTTTAGCAAGAACAGTGACACATCCTTAGTACAGTATCCAATAATGGAACAGTAGTCATAGCAGCCCATTCAGCTGCTATGGGGCCCAGGGATGGCCCAGTTGGGGGGCTCTTGAGGAAAAGTTAAAGTAGAAAACATGTGCATGTGAAGATGACACATCCAATGCAATTTCCTTAAAGGCGAGCTCCAGTCATATTTGTAAAAATGAACCCTGGGTTCACACGTGCGGTATATCGCATGTGATTCGCACAGGAACCGCACCACATTCCTGTGCAAATCATATGTCATTTGTGTGCGGTTGGAGCCATACATATTGTATGGCTCTAATCGCATCGCACCAGAAATGTGCAGGACCCTTTTTTGGGTCCGCACTAGAATTGGATCGCATGGGTATTCACAACTATGTGATCCGATTCTGCACATCGCACCGCGTTTTGCGGATCTGTTTTGGGTGTTGTTAACATACACATCCGCAGCAGTTCGCATGAACGGGGTGCGATTCTGATGTGGTGTGTAATTCGCACTGAAAACACTGCGAATTCCGCACCGCATAAGTGTGAACCAGGGCTAAAAGTCAGCAGCTACAAAAACTGTAGCTTCTGACTTTTAACCTCCCTGGAGGTATTCCCGAGTGTAGCGAGGGGTAAAGTTTCAGCACTACAAGTGGCAACCCCGAGCTACACTCAGGAATACCTTGTGGCATTGCTCCGGGATCTCTTCTGCACTTACCTTGTCCTTCGCTCCCATGATGTCCCTCCTGCAGTGTCCCCTGCAATGTCCTCTGGCTGCCGGCATCTGTCTTCTGGGTCATCGACGGAACTGGCGGGAAATTTAAAAATGTGAAAAAGTGACATTCACTAAATACACTAAAATCACATAGTAAAACATTACTGTATCAAACCATTTCACATACATTGTGTCCCTAATGCTTTGTCCTGTGCCCTGCCTGCATTTTGACTGTTCTTTCTGCCTGGAAACTGAGAAATGTCCATGGCGTCCAAAAAGCGTCCCTTTAGGTCAAAAGCGGTTTTAGACCAGCTAGAGAACAGCGATAGTAAATCAGAACCACTTGCAGAATTGAGTGATAATGATTCGTGGGGAAAGTCGTCATCAGACACTGAAAACGATTTTGCGACTTTGCTCAGTGATGTGCAAACTTGGCGCTATATTTAAAATGTCAGTGTTTTTGGTTTGATTATATTATTGAATTAAATTATATTATTATTTTTATGATTATTAAATTATAATTTATGATTTCGTGTTTCAAATTTTAACATACCCGGGATGTTTAATAGACTCTTGTTTGATTTCAATGAGTTATTCCTAAAAATTACAGGCCTACAATAAAAAAAATACATTTCCATGCAAAAAAATGTACCGCTTTGAGCACAGAAATATGGACATAATCAGATCGCTAGGGAGGTTAATAAACACTCACCTGTCCCAGGGTTCAGCACTTACCCAAGCTGTTTTCTCTATACATCTTCGGTCCCAGGTGCTGGTATCTTAACTGTAGGCAGCCGGTTGTTACAACTTGGGTGCCCACTGCACATGCCAGAGCCGCGCTGAGCATGTGACGTGTCCCAAGGAGGGAGGGGGAAAGGATCGCCTAGGTGGCCAAAACCAGGTACGTCCCCCCCCCCCCCCTCCCATCTGAATACAGTGCTATTTCCTAAAGTGGGGCGGGGGAGGAGGCCTTGAAGCAGAACTTCCCCTTTTGTGCGACGCTCCGCTTTAAGGGTTGGAGAGGATGCAATTGACCCTAAGCCCCTTGTGACCTCTCCATTTAAGGAGAGCTGACATCTGATGTACAGGAGACTTCAGATTCAGGCCTCATGCACACAGGATTTGAAAAAAAACAAAAAAAAAACCCTCGTCTTGGCAGCACTGTTTTGACAGAAAACACACCTGGCACTTGTAAAAGCATTTACCGGTATGTGCATTTACAGACCTCAAGCGTTTGGGTGTTAATTAATTTTGTTAATATTCTGGCCATTGAAATGAATTAATGCTCAAGCACTAAACGCACCTAGCAGTAACATGAGTTTAGACGTGTGTAAATACATCAAGTGGTATGTTTTCCTGCCAAAATGCTGCTGCTCCTGGACTAACTGGCCCTGTGTGGGATTTTTTTTTTTTGTGTTGCACCAAAATGAAAAATCTGGTCCTGAAAACGAAAATTCAAAATGCACTTGACCGAAAAGTATATTTACCTTTTTAGTAGATCAACCCCGGCAGTAAAAAAAACAAAACACCTGACGCCCCTAAAAATGGCTACAATAACGCCCTGTATGCATGAGGCCTCATTATCGCACCTCCCTTTTTGAAGGCTGTGCAATAGGGAGAATCTGATTAGCTGCCTTAGTGTAGATTTATTGCCCTCGAGGTCATCCCAACCAGCACTGAAATAAACCGTTATCACCTAATGCAGTACTTCTCAGGCCGTGTATTTTCTCAGTCAAAAACTGACAAGATAAGTTTTTAGTAGTTCTGCAAAAAAACCTCCAAAAAAAGATTTAGGATTTTAGGATGTTTGTATTGGGGTTATAGAGTACCGGTAATTGTGTGCAGAATTACTAACCGTTATGCTCTAATATAAAAATATCGCCATGGTCATTATTATTTCTACCATGACTCTTGCTTTTTAAACTTATTAGTCTGCCTCTTTCAGAACCTGCTTCCTGTGGCAGTGGAAGGACTTTGTCTGAGATTCTGAAAGATTTGTGAGTTTGGCTGGCCATAAATGGGCGTTTATCGTCCGAATTGTCAGCCGATAAACGAAAAATCGGTCGTTGCTGCCATGGATGCTGCCACCAATGCTTACGAAAAACGGCCATTTTTCGTAGATTTTCTGGCATGACCGATTAAAAAGCAGTGAGAAGATCCGTGAAAAACGGCCGACGGCATTGCCCCACTAATGGTGTGAATATCTGCCGATTTTTCGGTCGGACGAAAATTCGGCTGATAAACGACCCGTCTATGGCCTGCATTACTGAGGACAAAGTAGTTGGCTAAAAAAGTCGGTTCCATGCAGCGTAATCCTCTATTCTTTGACAACTGCTATCCACAGCTCTGGTATGGACTATGAGCACAGCAATCCTGCTACCGCTCCCTGATACAGCCTTAAAGCAGTAAAAAACTTCCAAACAATTCTTCATCCTGCAAGTTAACCTCCCTGGTTGTATGATTATTTCAGATTTTTGGTGCTGAAAGCGGTACCATTATTTTGCATGGAAATATGTAGTTTTTTTATTGTAGGCTGAAATATTTAGGAATAACTCACTGAAATCTGTCCGAACAAGAGTCTATTAAACATCCCGGGTATGATAAAATTTGAAACACAAAATCATAAAGTAAAATTAAATAAATAATCATAAAAAATATAATAATAATACATTTAATTCAATAATATAATCAAACCAAAAACACTGAAATTTGAAATATAGCGCCAAGTTCGCACATTGCTGAGCAAAGTCACAAAATTGTTTTCAGTGTCTGATGCCGAATTTCTCCACGAATCATTATCACTCAATTCTGCAAGTGGTTCTGATTTAGTATCGCTGTTCTCTAGCTGATCTAAACCCGCTTTTGACCTAAAGGGACGCTTTTTGTTTCCAGGCAGAAAGAACAGTCAAAATGCAGACAGGGGACAGGACAAAGCACTAGGGACAAAATGTATGTAAAATTTGTTTTGAAAAAAAAGACATTTTTTTAAAATTTTCAAATTTCCCGCCGCCCGTACGTCCCGACGTCACAGGGACCCAAACACAGAAGCCGGATGCCGGCATCAGCCGGAGGAGATGGCCGGGGACGCTGCAGGGGACACATCGCGGGAGCAAAGGACAAGGTAAGCTCTGCAGGGACTCCCTATGCAGCGCCCCATGGTAAGCCCGAGTGTAGCTCTGGGTTACCGCTTTTGATACAGAAACTTTACCCCGAGCTACACTCGGGAATACCGCTAGGGAGGTTAAGAGCATAATGCATCGCATACTAGCACATTATGAAGAACTTGCCTTAAAATGAAGTCATCCAGCGGCATGCAGTCACCACTGACAAGGCTTCCATCTTCACCTGGTCTTCTTTCTGGGTTTGGGGGCCCCGGCTGCTTGAGTGGCTGAGCCGTGAAGATGTCACTCCCATGCATGCAAACGGGAGTCACGGCCGCAGCAAAGCTTTCTCAATGGATGGCATGCGTCCATTGAGAGCGCAGTGCGCATGTCCCGGTGATGTCTCCGGCTGCTATACAAGTAAATCTTTTTGAAGCAGTGCACATTTAGGAGATATTTATTTTACCTAAAGGTAAGGCTTATTATAGGTTTACCTGTAGGTGTGTGTATATGTATGTATAATGTGTGCTTGTATGTATGTTTATGGACTTTACTACCTCTTTAAAGCAGTATTAAACCCAAAACCAAAAATGTAATACATTGCAGCTTACCGATCCTTAGATGTATTGGCTGCATTCGTTTTCAGGGTTTTTTTCCATTTGTTTTCATCTGGTGACCTGGCCAATAACACACCAAATCGAAATTTGGCCAACTTATTAAGGAGTGCATGACTTGAGATGCTGCTGCTTCTTATTGAGGTGTACACACCATCAGCTTTGGGCATCCAAGGTGTTCTAAGTAGTGAGAGGTCTGCATCTACTAAATAGGACCTCACAATAAATTGAATTTTTTTTTTTGCTTGTGATACTGTCAGGGATCTCCTCGATCCCCGCCGCGTTGGGCGCGGCGCAGGCGCACTGCTCCACCCAGTACACGGGCACTAGGTCCGGGCCGGCCGCGGCGTTCGAGTTCGCGCATGCGCAGTAGAAGCCGCGGCCGCCCGCTGGGCACCAATGGCAGCGCAGGGCGGGATATTTAAAGGTCCCTGAGCTGTCATTTCGTTGCCTTCTGGTCTTACCTGCTTCCTGTGTTCCTGTACCTGTGCCTAGTAAGTTATTGACCCGGATTACTCTTGACCTTGCTGATTTCTCCTGCCCAGACCCTTGCTTGCCTGACCTCTCTCCCTGGATGCCCCTTATTAGATCTGACCTCCTGTTGCTGACCTGGCGTGTGACCCGACGATTCTCTGCCTGCTCCCTTGTACCTTACCGTCCTCTACATTACCGACTCGGCCTGTCTGACTACGCACTTGCTCAGCCATCCATCCATCCATCCCATCGGGGTCACCCGACCTCCTCACATCTGGCTCTCCCTGGTTGGAACCCCTGGCGAACACCACTACCACTGACAGGTGTGCTCAGTAGAGGCGACCTGGTCTCGGGGTACTACAAGTCCATCCCCACCATCAGGGGCCCTGGTGAACAAGTACCCTGGGGCTTAGACTCCGCTCTCTGGGCACGCCTGACCAGTGGAGTGCTAGTGGTGCCGCTCGGCGGTCCCTCACAGATACATTTGACACTGATTTATTGAGCTGCAGCACAAAAGATGGTAGCTGCTCTCTGGCAAATACTCCTGTTCCTGTCATGTCTTTAGGGCAGCATAGAAAATGAAATCTGTATCCTTTATGGTCACGGATTTAGTTTTTATACATGGTCTTCCCCCCCCCCCCCATCTAAGCACCAGTTGGGTTAATTTAACCCCGTCACTGCTGCCTCCCAGCATTTTAAGGCAATTTAAATGCCGGGAAGTGAAGTTGGGCTTTCAGATCCTTTGACTGCTGTGATTGGCTGCCATGGCAATCACATGATTGGAAGCTCCTAATTGCAGGCATGCATTGGACGCTGCCCATGACACCTTAGTTACTGTGCTGGTAACATGAATTGAGCATGCTGTCAGCACAGAAATGCTGTTCCCCACGGATACATATGTGATCACTTGACATTAAAGCCCAGCTGCCGCATATATGCCACAGCTGATTGGAGCAGGTTAAATAAAAAGCAGACCAAACGAAGATCTGGATTGCTCTGAATAGTCCAGTGTAATCTTTTGACACTCTTAATAAAAAAAAAAAAAAATGACGTCTGGAATCTGGTAGGTCAGTACCTGCCGCAATTCTGCCTTCATCTAGTGTTCATAATTTACATGTAATATGTTTGTTACTTGTGCAAGGCTTTACCTTTTATCTCCCTTTGACATCATTGTTCTATGTATGCAGTTTTTTGACACGACATCTAAAGCGTAATCGAAACTCATGGAAAGAATTTATAGCAGAAAGGAATGTGGACATGCTGGGGATGTTTTCCTTCTATTATACCCAAGGCTTATCTTCCAAGTTACTGTATCATTGTCATGACTCATTAATATTAATAAACTGCTGTAATCCCTATAGTGATGAAATACAAACCTTTCATAATATAAACCATAATTTCATGAGATTGTATCTATGGTCTTTGTGTTCTGATGTCTTTTAGATAATGTGTAGTGTGACAATATACAGCTGGAAATCCCAGGGAGGTCATACCAAGATTTGTAAAGCGTTTCTAGATAATAAGGGAGTGGAACACCAAAGGTGTTGGCAGAATTTGAGACTGGAAGAATTAGCATGGTTTTAAGTCATTTTTTTTAGGGCCTACTGTATTTTTAAAGCCAACTGCTAGTTTTGTCTAGGATTGAGGAGAAATACTTGCCTGATTTTCTGTTCCACCGAAAAACAGCACTCCCCTCACGGTCCAGTAGTGGACTGTTCTGGTCTATGGAGCCTGCTCTGAGCTTGCTGACATCAAGAACAGTCCACTGCCCAAGAGCACTAGACCTGGGCTTCTCCTTTCCCCTCTCCCATAGACAAAAACGAGCAGTCTCCAGGCCTCACTCCAACAGCTCCTGCGTTTTGTGTACAACAAAATGTCTGCTTCCATTGACTAGAGATATTTTCCTTGAAAATAGTTTACATTGTAAGAACTCATTCACACAGGCGCAGAGAGACATATAACAATAGAGTTAAAGTGTTACTAAACCCCAGACCCTGCATTCACTATATCTGGTCTCCCACAGTACACAGAACATGGAAGTGCAATTATTTTAGTAAATATAAACTGTTAAATACCTTTTCTCATCAGCAGTCAGAGCAGACTTATGACTTCTATCAGTGTCCAGCCAAGCACTTCTTAAAGCTTGAAGGAGGAGCTTTCATTCTGCTCTAGGAGGATGCAGGACCCCTGAACTCTGTCTGGACAGTGCTGGTTGGCCCTGTGCTGATCACATGCACTCCAAGAGAAAAAAAACCTCTAGCAATGCACATCAAACTGAGCATGTGCAGAGTGACTCCATACCATATGTCTTATCAGGAGATAAGGGGACACTGAAAGAAGGGGAGAATCGGAGAAGTCAGGATCAAACATCATTTTTACACTATGCAGAGGATTAACCCTTTAGGTTCCACAGTGAGTATAACAAGCATGCTTTACTGCATATACAGACTGTTACTGTTGTGGGTTTAGTAACACTTTAAGCATGTTTCTTTGCTTGGAGTTGATGTATTTGCCCCAACCAGCAGGCTTTACAAATCAATGACAGGCGTAGCCTCCCTGGCGGTATTCCCGAGTGTAGCTCGGGGTAAAGTTTCAGTACCACAAGCGGTAACCCCGAGCTACACTCGGGCTTACCATGCGGTGCTGCTCTGGGTTCTCTTCTTCACTTACCTTGTCCTGCGCTCCCGCGATATCCCTCCTGCAGTGTCCCCTGTAATGTCCTCCAGCGGATGCTGGCATCTGTCTTCTGGGTTCCGTCCCCTGCGACGTCGGGACATACAGGGACAAAACGACGGGAAATATGAAAATGACAAAAAGTGACATTCCCTAAATACACTAAAATCACATAGTAAAACATTACTGTATCAAACCATTTCACATACATTTTGTCCCGAGTGCTTTGTCCTGTGCCCTGCCTACATTTTTACTGTTCTTTCTGCCTGGAAACTGAGAAACGTCCATGACGTCCAAAAAGCGTCCCTTTAGGTCAAAAGCGGTTTTAGACCGGCTAGAGAACAGCGATAGTAAATTAGAACCACTTGCAGAATTGAGTGATAATGATTTGTGGGGAAATTCATCATCAGACACTGAAAACGATTTTGCGACTTTGCTCAGTGATGTGCGAACGTGGCGCTATATTTCAAATCTCAGCGTTTTTGGTTTGATTATATTATTGAATTAAATTTATTAGTATATAATTTTTTGTGATTATTAAATTATAATTTATGATTTCTTGTTTCAAATTTTAACATACCCGGGATGTTTACTAGACTCTTGTTCGGACAGATTTCAGTGAGTTATTCCTAAAAATTACAGGCCTACAATAAAAAAAATCCATATTTCCATGAAAAAAATTTACCGCTTTGAGCACAGAAATATGGACATAATCAGACCGCTAGGGAGGCTAAAGATCCTGTGGCTGTATGCACATCTGAGGAATTTCCTTTGTATTGGCATGGATGAGCATTCCTGGATGCAGACAGTTTGTTTCCAGGGGCGCTCTTCTATCCCTGTATGCATGTTACTGCTCAGATGTACTTACAGCCGCAGCATCTGTCAGCCTGCCATTGGTTTGTACAGGCTGCGTGCAGAGCCACTCATTTTTCCCCTTGTGCATGTAACCGCTCAAATGTGCATAGAGCCACAGTATCTGCCTATACACAAGTATACAGCCCTCAGAGCAGTGGTTCTCAACCTGTGGGTCGCGACCCCTTTGGGGGTCGAACGACCCTTTCACAGGGGTCCCCTAAGACCATCAGAAAACACATATTTCCGATGTGTAAAGAGCAGCTACTGTGTAGAAAGCAGCTACTCTGTTAAAAGCAGCTACTGTGTTGAAAGCAGCAGTATTGGAGGTAAAACGACTCTCATGAATTATAATTACTGGGTAAATAATTTTATGGTTGGGGGTCACCACAACATGAGGAACTGTATTAAAGGGTCACGGCATTAGGAAGGTTGAGAACCACTGCCTCAGAGCCTGTGCAAATGAGCCGTAATAGTATCTACACAGCCAGATAGTGTATACCTGGATTCTGTGGTTAAAGAAAACTTTTCTAAGAAAGACCTCGTCTACCTTTCATACTTCTCATTCTGCAAATTTTAGTTCATTGGCTGTCATGTTTACCCTTTTGCTTCAATAGTTTGTCCCTTACCTGAAACATATATGTAGATAAGGATGTCACATATATATACTGCTCAAAAAAATTAAAGGAACACTCTGAAAACACAGATCACAATGGAGAAAAATATGCTGGATATCTATACTGATATGGACTGGGTAATGTGTTAGGAACGTAAGGATGCCACATTGTCTGATGGAAATGAAAATTATCAACCTACAGAGGACTGAATTCAAAGACACCCCGAAAATCACAGTGAAAAAATGATGCAGCAGGCTAGTCCATTTTACTGCAATTTCATTGCAGCAACTCCGAATGTACTCAGTAGTTTATATGGCCCCCCACATTCTTGTATGCATGCCTGATAATGTCGGCGCAAATTCCTAATGAGATGACGGATGGTGTCCTGGGGTATTTTCCTTCAGAAATAGACCAGGGCATCACTGAGCAACTGGACAGTCTGAGGTGCAACCTGGTGGCGTCAGATGGACCGCAACATGATATCCCAGAGGTGTTCTATTGGATTTAGGTCATGCGAGCATGGGGGCCATTCAGTGGTATCAATTCCTTCATTCTCCAGGAATACTCTCCTGCATACTCTCGCCTCATGAGGCCGGGCATTGTCGTGCACCAGGAGAAACCCAGGACCCACTGCAAAAGCGTAGGGTCTGACAATGGGTCCAAGGATTTTATCCCGAAACCTAATAGCAGTCAGGGTGCCATTGTCTAGCCTGCAGAGCTCTTTGCGTCCCTCCATGAATAGACCCAGACCATCACTGACCCACCAACAAAACGTTCATGCTGAACGATGTTACAGGCAGCAAAACATTCTCCATGGCTTGAAAAAACAGAAAAGATGAGTAAGGAAACAAATGTCAGTGGCCTCCGCCTGTAAAACCATTCCTGTTTTGGGGGTTGTTTCATTGTTGCCCATCTAGTGCACGTGTTAATTTCATAAACACCAAAGCAGCTAAAACTGATTAACAACCCCCTCTGCTACTTAACTGACCAGATCAATATCCCAGGAGCTTAATTGACTTGATTCTATACTCTGATTAAAAAGTGTTCCTTTAATTTTGAGCAGTGTATATATTTGTGTGCATGTACATATGTATGTATACACACTGCTCACAAAAAATTCACGGAACACTTAATTTGTTTGAGATATATATATCACCACATACTCATTGTAAGACAGTAACTCAAACCCAACTGAAGCCAGTTGGTCAGGTGCTAGCTAGGCGGTAGCTTCTCTAGGAGGGGACTAGCAATGGCAGCTCCATATGCTTTATGGTGGATTAAAATGGGGAGCACTTCAAACATTTCACTTGAAATTCTGACATATCCTTACAAAGAGGGTGTTTATAAGCAGTACAAATCTTGGGTGATTCCCAGAATTTTCTGTTGTCTTGATACGCCTGCAGCCTTCCTGCAAATGTAGATCCATAGGTACCAACTTGGATAAGGCATGAAGGTAGCCATGTACCACTTGCTCCATAACCTGAAAGTTGGGTCTTTGAAAAGGATCCTGCACTGCTCTGATGAGAGGGACCGCCAATAATAACGTGTACTATATGGAACCCAAAAGTGCCTGTTATCCAGGTGTGTCTGTAAACACCTGCTTATCTAGATTTCACTCTGAATGCAGTTTGCTTACAGGCTGTTCCAGGCTAAAGTCTCCTTGTATCCATAACCTGTAATAGTAAACACTTTTTGTGCTGACAAGGGCATGTTAATTGCTGAATCATCTGATCTAGTCTCTACTGCTGCAGGTATGGACTGTCTGTTATGGGTTCCTAACAATATATTTCTTGTGCTTTACAGTCAAGTTTTACTGTTTTTATTAATTTTGTAGATTTATGGAGATTTGGGTTGCATTAGACCGCTTTCTGGCACCTTTTTGATGGCCTTTAAAAATCATAGAACTTTTTTTTTTTTTTTTTTTACTATTATAAGAAAAAGTGGTACATACAAAACAGAGCTGTTGGGCATTCCATGGCTCAAAGGTATACAATGCAACAGCACCCTAAAAAAAAAAAGCCAGTTAAAATAACGTTGGAAACACACAAACATGGGGTCTGCTCAGTGAACATTATAGTAGCAAATCATTGGAGGTAGAAAACGTAATAATCATCCACTCTCCAATTTACTGGATTAGAGAAAACAAGGCAAGGTAAAATATGACAGCTCCATCAATGACTCCATACATAGCAGGTGAAAGACATAATACAACAGTCCCACTCCCAAAGGCTGGCAATGTCGCCAAAATGCAGGCTCTAAAAAGGGATACAATAATTTTGTCTATATCTCAGTAGATGGTGAATCAAGCCAAAGGTCCCACACTTTATTAAACTTGCACAGACATCCTCAATAAAGGTATTTAGCTTTATAGAGGGCTATAGCAGCATTTACTGTGGATTTCTAGAAATTTGAGGGTAGGGGCCTCTGACGATTTCCATTTTAAAGCAATTGCTTTCCTTGCATACAGCAATAGTAGGCCAAGAAGGGTCTTGGTAGCTGGGTGAAAGTCTAAGGGGCCCACCAATCCTAGGAGACAAAATTACATTTTTGTTGGGATTGAAATTGTAGTCAGAGAAGAAACAAATTGAGTGACATCTGACCAAAAAAACATACATTTTTTTTTAAAAATCCTAGAAACTTTAATCATTGTTTTCCCTCTGTGCACATATATTTCGGAATAGTCTGGAAGTGTGCAGGAAGTGCTATTGATTGGCTGTCAATCATATCACTGGCACCCATGTGTTCCATGCCCTTCAATAGTAGCTAATCTCCAAAAGTAACCCTGAGAAGGTACCAAGTTACCTGTACGTTAAAACCCCCACTGTTGATGGATTGAAGTGCTAATATCTTAGAACCTCATTGTAAACTAAATATACTAGATCATGTACAGATTTGTCAGTAATATTCCTACTTTTTTCCTTTTTATAGAAGCAAATGTGAAAATAGTATATATTGGCTTTGGAACTGTTGGAGACCTAATTTAAAATATGTGCACATTATGTGCTAATTTTGTCCTTACATCTTTGCTGACCGTACATGTATACTTTAACCCCCTAAAGCTGACCATGCAGAAGTAGAATTTTGTTCAGAAAATTTCCTTTTAAGAAGTTTGTTCAATTTTCTAACTGTTAATGGGGTCAAACCTACATTTGTTTTCCGTTGTAAGAAAGCTCGAAGGCGCAGGATGGGAAATTTTTCACAAATTTCTAACAGTAAATGAAACAATTGAGTACTGTCCGTGATACTTTTTTATTTGCACTAACATACAATTTTGAGGACAAGCTTTCGGGGTATGTCCCCTTCTTCAAGGTCTAAGCAGTACTATTAAAAATCACAAAGTTTAAGCAGAATGTTAGAATGGATTGAGAGAAAAAAAAAAAAGGGCTACAGATAAGATACATGAGTGAGGGGGGAGGGGGGATACAACACTCACACAGAGGGGGTCAAGTTTTAGCTAATAGATAGTCATAAAGCTGTCGGATAGTGGTTGAGGAATCCCATGTCCAAATTAAGACCGTTATCTTTAGTGTCAAATAGAATTATCATTCTTAGTTCAAATGTTTTTCTTTCCTGGATGGATTTAAATTTTCCTTTCAGAACTAAAATATTGAGGTCTTCCATATTGTGGCCTGGTTGTGAGAAATGGTGTCCTACAGGTGTGCAGAGGTCATCTTCTTTATGTTCCTTGATGGTATGTCTGTGTAAATTCATCCGTGTTTGCAACTTCTGTCCTGTTTCACCAACATAAGATCCTTTGCTGCATTTTCTGCACTGGATAAGGTATACAACATTACTGGAGGTGCAGCTGTATGATCCGGAGATATTGAAGATCCCTTTTGAGTGTCTGACACTTTTTGATGGATTGATTTGGTTGCACAGCTTGCAGCGTTTCTTATTGCAGGGTTTGCTTCCATTATTTGTGGCATCATAATCAGAAGGAAGTTTCCTACTGATTAGTTTATTTCTGAGGTTGGGGGGTTGTCTGAAAGCCAGTATTGGGGGTTGCTGGAATATTTCTTTCAGAGTTCCATCCTCTGTTATGATGGGTTGTAAATCTTTGATTATTTTTCTTATCCCTTCTAGTGCTGGGTTGTATGTAGTTACTAGAGGTACACGGTTGTTTGTTTTTTTCTCTTTGTACTGAAGCAGATTTTCCCTTCGGGTTCTCAAGGCTGTGTTTATGCTGGTGTTGATAGTTTTGTCCTTGTAACCTTTCTTATGGAAGGCGTCTGCTAGTGTCCCAAGATGTTTATCTCTGTCTCTTGGGTCAGAACATACTCGGTGGTATCTGATGGCCTGACTGTGTATGATGGCACGTTTCGTGTGTTGGGGGTGGAAGCTAGAACTGTGGAGGTAGTTGCATCTGTCAGTGGGTTTCCTGTATATTGAGGTGTGAAGCGTATCATCCCTGATGTATACTGTGGTGTCTAGGAAGTTGACCTGTGTGTTTGAGTATTCCATTTTTAGTTTGATTGATGGATGAAAAGTGTTCATCAATGAGTAAAATTGTTTTAGATTTTCTTCACCTTCCGTCCATATGATGAAAATATCATCAATATAGCGAAAGTATCTGTATGGTTTTTGTTCCATGCTGTTCAGGAATTGTTCCTCCATGTCAGCCATAAATAAATTTGCATATTGGGGTGCCATTTTACTTCCCATCGCAGTGCCCATACATTGAAGATAGATGTCCTTATTGAAAGCAAAGTAGTTGTGTGTAAGTATGAATTCAATGAGCTGTGTAACATCCTCAGCAGTGTATTTGTTGTTTGGTGAGGATGATAGGGATCTGTGACATGCAGCTAATCCATCCTTGTGAGGGATATTACTATACAGGGATACTACATCCATAGTCACTAGAAGTGTATTAGATGGTAATTGCTGGATGTTGTTGATCTTGTTCAGAAAGTCAGTTGTGTCTTGCAGGAAACTAGCAGTATTCATGACTAGCGGTTTTAAAATTTTTTCTACAAAGCCTGAGATTTGTTCGGTGAGTGTATTCATACCTGTTATGATGGGTCTGCCTGGATTTCCTGGCTTGTGGACTTTGGGCAGCATGTAGAAGTCCCCGATTTCTGGATGATCCGGAATCGCATTTATAAGTTCTGAATGTAGGTGGGCTGGAAGTGTTTTAATGAGACCTTTTAATTGCTTTGTAAAGTCCTGGGTTGGATCATGATCCAGTTTTTTATAGTAGATGGCATTTTCCAGCTGCCTCTGGCCTTCTTGTATGTATTTGTTTGTATCCATCACAACAACTGCTCCCCCTTTGTCCGCTGGTTTGATGGTGATGGCCTGATTGTTGCGCAAATCGTGTATAGCCCTTCGCTCTAGTGGTGAAAGATTGTACAGAATTTTCTTTTGCTGGGTGGATATCAGGGATGTAGCTCGCAATCTGAAGCTATCAATATAGGTGTCCAGTTTGGGGTTGCGTCCTTGTGGAGGTGTGAAGCAGCTGTTCTTTTTCTTTGTGTAGCACTCCATTGTCCTAGGATTCCTTTCATTATTGTGGAAATATTCTTTGAGCCTTAGTCTCCTGAAGAAATCCTCCATATCTGACAATACTTGTAAATGATCCAATTTGGTGGTTGGGCAGAATGTAAGGCCTTTGGAGAGGATAGTTAATTCTGGTTCAGAAAGTTTATGATTTGACAAGTTGATGATTCCAAGTTCCTCTGTAATATCCACATTTTCAGTCGGGTCAGCATTTACACAAGGGATACCTTGGGATTCCCGATTAGATTCCAGGTCACTGATGGTAAGAGGTATAGATGTTGGGTTGCTTTTATGTTTAGGTTGTATCCAAAAGGTCTGCTCTTGGTGCAGCTTCTGAAGTTTTTTTTTGTTTCCCATTCATGGCAAGTTTTTGTGTTTGTCTTTGTAAAGTTTCCAATTCATTCTTGATTTGGTTAATGTTGGTAGGGTCCAATGATGTTAGGGTTTCAAACAAAGACTGCTTCTGTATCCTGATAGTTACCCTTTTTCCATACAGTTTGTGAATGAGGTGATTCCTTAATCTCTCACTGGTGCGTCTGCAAAGTCCTTCTGCATAAGGAGAGTTGATTGTATTTACGCAAGGATTTTTAATCCGCAGGCCTTGTGGTATGAGATTCCTCTTTTTGCATCTTGAGAGAAAGAAAATATCACTGTTGATCTGTTTCCCCTTTGTGATTAGGTTGGTTAACTGCTTCTTTATGCGGCTATATGCAGTATCTTCCATTTTGCTTGAGGTGATTGTAGCCGTATTAGTGCATTTGCGACAGAAACAATTGAGTACTGTCCGTGATACTTTTTTTATTTGCACTAACATACAATTTTGAGGACAAGCTTTCGGGGTATGTCCCCTTCTTCAAGGTCTAAGCAGTACTATTAAAAATCACAAAGTTTAAGCAGAATGTTAGAATGGATTGAGAGAAAAAAAAAAAAAAAAAAAAGGGCTACAGATAAGATACATGAGTGAGGGGGGAGGGGGGATACAACACTCACACAGAGGGGGTCAAGTTTTAGCTAATAGATAGTCATAAAGCTGTCGGATAGTGGTTGAGGAATCCCATGTCCAAATTAAGACCGTTATCTTTAGTGTCAAATAGAATTATCATTCTTAGTTCAAATGTTTTTCTTTCCTGGATGGATTTAAATTTTCCTTTCAGAACTAAAATATTGAGGTCTTCCATATTGTGGCCTGGTTGTGAGAAATGGTGTCCTACAGGTGTGCAGAGGTCATCTTCTTTATGTTCCTTGATGGTATGTCTGTGTAAATTCATCCGTGTTTGCAACCTCTGTCCTGTTTCACCAACATAAGATCCTTTGCTGCATTTTCTGCACTGGATAAGGTACACAACATTACTGGAGGTGCAGCTGTATGATCCGGAGATATTGAAGGTCCATTCTTTCCAAAATCCAATGTTAAAATGGTTCTAAAGGCTTTTTACCTTAATGCGTTCTGTACTTTAAGGTACAAAACCTTCTAGTATCGGCTCCTTTCAGCTCTCCCCTAAATACTGTCTGGCAAATCCTGCAAGGAGGGAGTGGGGGGAATCCTGCGAGGAGGGAGTGGGGGGGAGGGTCTTTGGCCAAGCCATGTTGTATGTGTCTACATAGCAAGGCTTGGGAGTGAGCCCACACATCTGCCCCCATAGTAAGTGACTTACTATGGGGACAGACAAAAGAGGAGGAGCCAAGATCGCTGGTGAGCAGCCCCAGAAGAGGAGGTTCAAGGCCACTCTGTTCAATACCATTTCACAGAGCAGGTAAATATAACGTATTTTTTATTTTAATTTTAACAATAAGCCTTTATAATCACTTTAAAAGTAATAAAAAAATAATAATTTTGAATGGCAAAATTTTCGTACAATGTTTGACTATTTTAGTTGGATATTCCAATGGAGATGCTTCCCCAACTCTGCAGTCCCTGCCAGGTCTGACTCCTTCATTTACAGGGCAGTGGGAATATGATTCCTCTTGCAGCAATCTCTTTAGTATAAAGCAGCTGTAAGGGTTGGGGGTGTGTGTTTTTTTTTTTTTCTAATAAAAAAAATAAATAGAAAATACCTGCTCTGTGCAGTGGTATTGCACAGAGCTGCCCAGAACCTCCACTTTTGTGGTCCCCTGCTGGCGCTTTTAACAACTCTTCCCTGTATGCAACCATAGAAAACTGCTTTCTATGGTAGCACACTTGCAAGCCAGCTTTTGACCTGGACTGTGTATATCAATTTACATACGCAGTGTGACTCGGCCCCACTTTCTCCCCACAGGATTTGATTGACAGCAGCAGGAGCCAATGGCCTGCGAGATGCGAGGGGGTGAAAAGCGCTGCTGCAGACAGGCACATTGCTGGATTGAGAAAAATATAAAGGGAGGAGAGGGGGCAATACAACTAGTGGAACATTTTTTACCTTAATGCAGAGAATGCACTAAAACAAATGTCTAGCCTTTTAGAACTACTTCAACACAAAAGAAAAATGAAGAGAGTAATTGGAGGCAGCAGGCTGATGGTTCTAAGAAGATATACAGATACAGTTCTAGGATACTTTAATAAAAAATATAATATATATTTATTTTACTGAAGTATCCTAGAACTGTATCTATTTTTTTATTGTATAATCTTTTTTTGTAATTTGTATTCGATCTGATCATTGTAACTGCTTGTAATATAAGTGATTTTTTTGTAGATTTAAAAAAATAATTTTATATATATATATATATATATATATATATATATATATCTATGTCAATCACTGTTTTGCTTTGTCATTGTTTTTAAAGTATTTCTAAGGCCCAAGCATAATTCTTATTGCAGAGTAGGGAATGAATGAAACCCCTGTAAGGCTCCCTTTTACTATCTGTGACCTATTATTTGAGAATTACCTTTACTTTCTGTCATAGACACAGCAGAAAGTAATCAAAAGCCTCAGCAAAATAAGGTGATTTGTCTTCTTCAGCTTGGATAAGACAACATTAAATATCTGGCAAAGGTTCTAGCCCTTGATGTTAAACGTTCAGTTTTTGAGCCCTTTCAGCAGCTGATTTAACTACTTGCAGCATTAAAGAAGTGGCTAAAGCCAGGTTTTGCAAATTCCTTTAGTCACATCAAGCATTTTGGCATTCATTCGTCATGGCGTTCAGGCACATTTATACGTGTTTTGGTGTGTAGGGCTGCTTTTTTCCCCAAAAACGCCTGTGTGCATTGACACACAGACTGACATAGTGGAGTATTTAGAAGCAGAAAAAAAAGTGAACACCCTAAAAGCATTGATTTTGACGTCCAGTGTGCGTGAGGTCTTCATTGTTTTAGTGTAACAATTTGAGTGTCAGAATAGGTTGAAGTAGTTACTATGTTGCTGGTATGGCGCCTTGATAGGTGGTGTCACCCCATAGTATCTATATCCTGTCACTAAGAAAAAAGAAAAAAATATATGACTCAGTGTCTTGAAATGTTCAGATTTAGTGTTCTGTATATTCACATTGTTACTACTCCCATACTGATAAAACAAATAGCAATGTCCTTGAAAATTAGTCATATCCTTACAGCAAGCCTGTACTTCACTGAAAGCTGCCTGTATGTACCTTCTACATGCTCACCTGCTAGTCTGATGCCTTGTACTATTGGGTAACAGGGCACATATATCACTTGTGCTTCCCTGCAGTTCAGAGCTTTGTTTCTGGTTTGCCAGTCACTGGGCCCAGGTGCTGTTACAAGGGAGCAGAAGGGAATATGCAAAGCCCTGTGTAAGTTTAGACTTTCAGAAAGTCAAAAAGCAGGGGAACATGGGGAAAGTAAATACAGGCAGCTTATCAGGCAGCAAAGCTACTATATGCCAACTAGGGACAAGGTACAGGCTTGATTTAACTTGGAAATATTGTGAAAATGATATAGAGGTATTAAACCCAAAAGCAAATATGTATTATATTTCATCTTACCAGTTCTTTGATGTGTTGACTGCATTAGTTTTCTTCTTTAGGCTTTCTTTCCACCTGGTGAAGCTGCCAGTAAGTGTGTTATTTTTTCAGCTAAACAAGCTGTTCAGCAGATGTAGCAGGTAGAGATTGAGACAAACCATTTACCATTGACGGGTGCTTGCAGTGGTCAGCTTCTATTTATGTCGGGGGTCTCCAAATTTTCTAAGCACAGGGTCAATTTACTGTCCTTCAGACTTTTGGAGGGCGGATTGTGGCCAGTGGGAGTAGAAAATGCCTCAGACTTGGTGGTCAACATGGGTAAAATAATTTACGTAATGCCTGTGAGCAGTAGGCCGTATTAGTGGGACGAATAACCTCCATTGTTGGTGTCAGTGGGAGGAATAGTCCCCCATCATTGGTATCAGAGGGAGGAGTAGTGCCTCATCCATGTTGTCAGTAGAAGGAATAGTGCCCCATCCATGCTGTCAGTAGAAGGAATAGTGCCCCATCCATGCTGTCAGTAGAAGGAATAGTGCCCCATCCATGCTGTCAGTAGAAGGAATAGTGCCCCATCCATGCTGTCAGTAGAAGGAATAGTGCCCCATCCATGCTGTCAGTAGAAGGAATAGTGCCCCATCCATGCTGTCAGTAGAAGGAATAGTGCCCCATCTATGTGTCAGTAGAAGGCATCTATAGTGACAGTGGGATCAATAGTGCTCCATGTTTTGTGTCAGTGGAAGGAAGCATGCCCCATTGTTGCTATCAGTGGGATATAGTGCCCTAAGGGTCGGATAAAGGCAAGCTAAGGGCCACATCTGGCCCACAGCTCTGTTTGGAGACCACTGATTTCGGTAAAACAGTTATCCCAAAAGGAACAAAAACTATTGCTGTAACAGCTTATAAAGTGCTAGCCAGAGTTTGGTTTCAATTTGTTAGTGTATTTAAATCTGCTAGTGCATCTAACACTTCTCTTCCCCCAAACTAAAAAATGCTACTGTCCAAAAGTGTTTTTGCGCGCCTTCATCTAGAACTGCCTCATAACACACACACACACTCTGTCCATGCACACATAGGTATTTCCCAGAGTTTAGAGGCAAAAAAAAAATCACTTATGTGATCAAAAGAGAAGTGTTTATGCAGAACAAAACACATGTAAACATGCCTAGGCACATTTAGTGCTTGAGCAATTTTTCATTTCAGTCACCAGAAAAAATTTTTATATTCTGGCTAGGGATGCACCAGAATTTTGGTGGCCGAAACGTTTCAGATGAAAATACCCCTATTGGCCTTTGGCCGATATGAAAATAAGCACCGATACAGGTGCCGAAAATAACCCAGAAGCTGCTTGGTGGTTCTCAGCCTTACCTGAGAACCTATTCAGTGATCCCGGTGCTCTGGGCATAGAGATCAGTAAAGGAATGATGGCCTCCACTCATCTCTATGCCCTTGGAGGACCGGAGCGACGAACGTACCAGCGCCTTGTAAACAAGGCCTTTTTTTTTCTTTTCTTTTTTTTAAGCACTAGGTCAATGGTTTTTTTCAATCTAATGCTTTATATTGTAGAGGAGAGATGTGTCTTGTTGACCCCATATCTCTCCATAAAGAGTACCTTTCACTGCTTATTTCTTTCACAAGGGATGTTTGCATTCCTTGTGATAGGAGTAAAAGTGATTAAAAAAACTAAATTAAATGGGCAGTTCTAATTCATATTCACATGGACTTTTCTGTGCACATATCATTTTTATGATTTATGCACGTTTTAGGTATATTTGATGTTTTCATATTCAATTGTTTGATTTGGCATGTATATTTTACAGTAGCAGCGTAGCATTAACCTCTTTCCCGCCGCCCTATAGCAGATATACTGCTACAGGGCAGCAGGGGTGTGCAAAATCATATATATATATATATTTCAACCTAATGTATATTTTCTGTACATGATGCTTTGGACTTATTCACACTATTCATCTGGCTATGGCAGTCCTTTTGTACCCCTTGTATGTTTCTTTTTCCCACAAAGTTGAAATTGTCCAAAATGTATTGGTATGCTGACGCATTGGAACTACGGGGCCAAGCCCAACCCCTGAAACACAACCCAACACCATAATCCCCCCTCCATCAAACTTTACGCTTGGCAAATACTGTTCTCTTGGCAACCGCCAAACCCAGACACGTCCATAGAATTGCCAGACAGAGAAGCGTGATTGGTCACTCCGGAGAACACATCTCCACTGCTCTAGAACGGAGTGGCGGTGTGCTTTACACCACTGCATCCGATGCTTTGCATTGCACTTGGTGATGTAAGGCTTGGATGCAGCTGCTCGGCCATGGAAACCCATTTCATGAACCTCTCTATGCACTGTTGTGTAAATCTTGAAGGCCACACAAAGTTTGGAGGTCTTTAGCTATTGACTGCAGACATTTGGCGACTTCTGCGCACTGTGAGCTTCAGCAGTCGCTGACCCCTCTCTGTCATCTTATGTGGCCTACTGCTTTGTGGGTGAGTTGCTGTTGTTCCCAGTTGCTTCCACTTTGTTATAATCCCACTTATGCAGGCCATAGATGTCATGGCTCATGCGCAGATTTTTTTATCGGTAAAACGATCGGCCGATCTGCCCATCATTGCCGGGAAGATCGGCAAAATCGGCCAATTTTTTTCCAACTTTACCGATAAAAAAAAATGTGCCAAAACCCCGAAAAACGGCCAACCAATTAACCCACTAACGGTGCGAAAATCAGCTGATTTTCGACCAGTTTATGGCCTGCATAACAGTTGACCGTGGAATAATTAGTAGTAAGGAAATGTCACAGATGGACTTATTGCACAGCAGGCAACCTATCACGGTACCACATTTGAATTCACTGAGCTCCTGAGAGCGACCCATTCTTTCACAAATGTTTGTAGAAGCAGTCTGCATGCCTAGGTGCTTGATTTTATACACCTGTGGCCATGGAGGTGATTGGAACACCTGAATCCAATGATTTGGAGGGGTGTCCCAATACTTTTGCCAATATAGTGTTTGATAATCGATTAAATCTTGATGTACTGACAGAAATCTCATTTCTTGAGGCCCGAAAACACCAGGACGGTAAAATACCCCCAAAATTACCCATTTTTGGAAAATAGATAGTCCAAGGTATTTAGTAAGAGGCATGGCAAGTTTTATGAAGTTGTAGTTTTTTGTTACAATTTTTTGGAAAATGAAGAAATTTAAAAAAAAAAATCAGAATATATATATATATATATATATATATATATATATTTATATATATATCTATCTATATATATATATATATCTATCTATCTCCAGTACAGTGTCCTCATATAACTGGTGTGGCGGTGATCAGGGACACAATGTGTTTTTTTTTTTTTTTTTTTTAATTAGGATTATGGCACCCACCTGCATCTTCTGCTTTTCACTGTGTGCGTATTTGCGGTTGCAGGAACAGGTACGAGTCCTGCAGCGGAAATGTGAGAACCTAGGCTTAAAGTAGAACTTAGCCCTGGCTCACACCAGTGTGACTTTGAAGCCAACTATTCAGTGCAGCTTCATTGCGGTTTGCCCACATTCTGTGATTTCATTTAACAGATATCAATGCAACTCACACAAAAATAGTGCATGGACCTTTTTCAAAGTTGCTGCGACTTAAGTCACACTGATTTGAACGGTTTAGTTGCTGGTAATGGGGTGCAAATTTTCATTTGATTTTGAGCTCTCAAGTCACATAAGTCCCACTGGTGTGAACCAGGGGTTAACACATTACATGCCTTTTTCTCCTTTTTGATTTTTGTTCCTCATCCCCCCACCCCCTTACAAAAGTATCTCTATTAGGGTGTATTCACCCTTGTCAAATGCACCTTGTCTGTGATCAGCTGCGAGAACGCCAGCTGTGATTGGCCCACTTGCATGAAATCACTCATGCAGTGATCCCATGCGAGTGATTGGCCATGAACACAGATTGCTTGCTTCTAGGGCTGATCACTCGCATGTGATCGCTGGTTGAGTTATTCTGTGCAAGTGGATGAGATTAGTTTGGAGAACAGGCTGCCTCCCATTGCTTACAATGATGCTGTCTACTTGCAGCTAATTGCAGGAATCCTCGCTTGGGTTCTTTCAGCTGATCGCAGACAGGGCGCATTGACAAGTGTGGCTGCATCCTTACCTGCATAGTGTAGTATCTTTTTGTACTGCAAGGCAGCACTCCCTGCTTTCTAGCAAAGACTGGGTCCTGCTGCTTCCTGGGATTGCCACTTCACACCTATCTCACACCCGCATGCACCGAAATCTCCCCACCAGAGACCTACAGCACATCTGCTCACTTGTTGGATTTTTGAAGATGGCAGAGAGGAAAATGGATGGGGGAGGGTCTAAATGTCAGTTAAAGTTGCGATTTTAGTGATCCAATAAAGCAGTGGTTCTCAACCTTCCTAATGTCGCGACCCTTTTATACAGTTTTTCATGTTGTGGTGACCCCCCCAACCATAAAATTATTTAACCAGTAATTATAATTCATGAAGTGTCGTTTTACCTCCAATACTGCTGCTTTCAACACAGTGGCTGCTTTCAACACAGTGGCTGCTTTCAACACAGTGGCTGCTTTCAACACAGTGGCTGCTTTCAACACAGTGGCTGCTTTCAACACAGTGGCTGCTTTCAACACAGTGGCTGCTTTCTACACAGTGGCTGCTTTCTACACAGTGGCTGCTTTCTACACAGTGGCTGCTTTCTACACAGTGGCTGCTTTCTACACAGTGGCTGCTTTCTACACAGTGGCTGCTTTCTACACAGTGGCTGCTTTCTACACAGTGGCTGCTTTCTACACAGTGGCTGCTTTCTACACAGTGGCTGCTTTCTACACAGTGGCTGCTCTTTACACAGCTGAAATATGTGTGTTCCGATGGTCTTAGGCGACCCCTGTGAAAGGGTCGTTCGACCCCCCAAAGGGGTCACGACCCACAGGTTGGGAACCACTGCAATAAAGGATATCGCTTAAACGCCAAACGTTTACATTAATCAATGGCTAACACAGTACAATACATTAGTAATTTTTTTGTTCCGTTAAATAATGGTGTTTTATTTCACAAAGAAGTAAAGAGTTAAACCTCTGTGGATGTGATGCAGTTCACACTAAAAAGCCAGCACATAGATTTTCACAGAACACTTTGATGTCTGAAATGGCCCTTTTATCTTTGAATGTTGGTTAGGACTTTGTGGAAAATTGGTAGAAATGATGACTACTGTGTCTTGTCCTTATTCGGTAAGATGGATGACACTTGGCTAATTATCTGGAAAAAGACCTGGCAGGTTTCGCTGCTGCTGTGAAAGACGGTGACGACAGTTATGTAGAAAATGTTCTAAAGTGAGGACAATCTGTACTGGATTCAAAAAATTAAAAGCTTATGTCACTCAAATATATATATAAAACACACAGTGTTTAGTATTGTTTTTGCAGGATTGATTCATTTCCAGGAGCCCGGTAGACATTGCAGTGTCTGCACTAATTTTCCTTCCTGTAACCCTTGCACAGCCATCATCTTACTGCAAACTGCCCCGTTCTGCTTTGAAAGTCCCTTCAAAGTTCTGGAAGTTAAAGCAAGCAGATATAGTGCTACAGCATCTCAATGTTGGTGAGGCATATGCTAGATCAGTGTTTCTCAACCTTTTTTCATTCAAGGCTCCCTTTAAAATTATGGAAAGTCCCAAGGCACCCTTTAAAATTATGAACAGTCTTAAGGCACCCCTAGACTGTCCATAATTTTAAAAGGACACCCCATTCTAAAATGAGAAACTATTCTAATAGTTTTATGTAACGCAGCAACATCCACACACGTAGGACACCTAACGTTAGAGGTGATTTATTCTTCCAAAGCAAATACACTTTTGCACACTGGTACTGACTAGTATTCCAGTGTTTCTCTCCTCCCTCACTTTTTCTCCATCGCTGTGCTAATGTGACCCCAGCACTGAATGAAAGGTGCAGGAGAGGGTCAAACTAGGATGCTGTGCAAGCAACCAACATACTCCTTCTCTATTGATGATGTCATTGGTTGTCAGGACGCCGGCGGCTAGAAGGCTGTAATGGTACACAAGGAAAATCTGTACCTTTTGTGTAACTAAAAGGCAGGCTTGTTCCACCCACTGGCTTGTATACAAGTTTTGGGCAATTTGTAGACATTTCACCAAGGCACCCCTGAAGAAACCTTAAGGCACCCCAGGGTGCATGGGCACCCTGGTTGAGAGAGGCTGCACCAGATCTAGAACAGCTTTTATGTTTTGGGGTGCATGCTATAATTGTTTTTTATTCTTTTAGTAACAGTATTGCAGATTGATTGCCTTTTGTGACTCTTCATACATTTTGCATTTTAGAAACTTAGGACCTCCTCTTCCTCTATTCCTAGTATGAAGAGAATCCTGTTCATTTTAAATCTGTTGCATAGTAATAGAAACTAGAAAAGCTACAATTTCTGGGGAAATTGTGTGAAGTGTTCTTGCCTCCACCAGTAGTCTACAACTGAAGTGGGCGGAGTAACTGGGTGGAGTGGCTTGTCACTCTGCTGCCTGCTCACAGACCTGGATTCCTATGGCAACTCACTCTACAGCAAGGGCAGAGAAGAGCGGTTAAAAACAAACTGCTCCAACTTGCTCACTTGACTGGCAGTTGCCATCTTCAAATGGTTGTAGTTTAAAAATTGTAAATCCTACACCGAACAGCTATATATTATGAGAATCACAAGACCCAGACCTACATTTTGATGCATAGTATGTCTCTGAAATATTAAAAATGAAGGCACAGTCGCAGTTTAGAAATTGCCCTGCAAATTTGAGGTGGCTAGAGTGGAGTTTCAATGAATGTCAATGGGCGGCGTGAGTTGCAAACAAATGGTCATATTGTGAAAACTATCAGGACTATGGCTTAGCCATGGGCATTTTTAGTGGCAGCAGGGATAGCTGAACGTTTTGATATAAGATTTGTGTAGGTGGGCTCGGAAATGAGGGAGTGGGGGCAGTTTAGAAATCATGTCTTGATTTTTCAGCTCACACTCTAGCTTTTTTCAGCTCCCACTCTAGTTTTGAACATTCCGCCATTCATTCCTATGGGACCAATTTCACTACAAAAACGCTGATATTTTGTGAACCATTCTGTGAAACGTTCCACAAAGTAATAGCACACCAATCGGGAACAATCCGCACGTTTCGGTATATTACTGTCTATATAGTGTAAAAACTGTGGGAGGAGTTAGGGTGGTAAATTTGGCTATAATAATAAGAATATGTATGTGAGATAACAGTAAGTGGTCTTGCCATGCAAGAACACTTAATTAGATTCAAACTACATGTGGTTGTGATATCTGTGTTGTGTGCTTTGTATGTGTATTCTTATTTTTAGTTTATTTTTGTCCACATGTAAATTCAGGATATTGCATGAGTACATGAGTGATTTTAGCTGCTCAGTTCAGCTAGTGATTAATCACGAAGGGCCAAGTTACATCTATGAAAACGTGTCAAAGCATGTTACATGCGTTGCCATTTATTTGGAATAGCTCCCCCAAACACCGTACGGCAATGTACATGTATTGGTTTGTATGTTTACTGTCACAACTGATATTTTGAGATATCTTGATGTGTTGCAACACAAATTATTAATATTATACAGTATTTATAAAGCGCCAATAGTTCACTCAGCGCTGTACATTACAAAGGGGGACAGAACATGTGACAGAACAATACCAATACAATGCAAAACATGAGGGGATTGAGGGCCCTGCTCTTTTGAGCTTACAATCTAGGAGGGAGGGGATGGTGGCACAGGAGGAGATAGTTGTGGGGGATGGCGTGGTAGGAAGAGTGGAGGAGGTCGGCAAGTTAGCAGGGGGTGGGGTAGGCTTCCCTGAAGAGATGGGTTTTCAGGGAGCACCTAAAGGAAAGGAGAGTAGGTGATAATCTGATGGGTTGGGGCAGGGAGTTCCAGAGGATGGGTGACACCCTGGAGAAGTCCTGGAGGTGGGCATGGGAGGAGGAGACCAGGGAACTAGAGAGAAGGAGGTCTTGTGAGGAGCGGAGTGTGTGTGCTGGGCGGTACTTGGATATTAGGTCAGTGATGTAGTTCGGGGCAGTATGGTGGATGGCTTTGTACGTCAGTGTTAGGATTTTGAATTTGATCCGTTGCGCAATCGGAAGCCAGTGGAGGGATTGGCAGAGGGGGGTGGCGGAAACGGAGCGGTTGGTAAGGTGAATGAGTCTGGCAGCTGTATTCAGGATCGACTGAAGCGGGAATAGCCAGCGGCGAGGCAGGCCAGTGAGGAGGGAGTTGCAGTAGTCGTCGTGATATGATGAGGGAGTGGATAATGTGAATAAGTCCTTAGGGTAGCTGTTGATTGATTCATAAACCTAACAAATGACTTTCTATGATGTGAGCTATGCAAATGGAATATAAGTATACTTGATCCCACCTTTCTCCAAATTTTAGTTCTACAAATTACTTGTGTAACTGACACCATAAAAACCATAAACAAAAACCTGTAGTGATAAAATGAGGCTGCCACTGGCGGTTTTTTATTATGCAAATTAGAAGCCTGGAGCAGCATTTTCTCCAGAAAAGATCATTATTGTAGCCCTCCTATTACTCTTAATTTGTTCATTCCAGCAACTTACCATTCTCATCAGTCCATTTGAACTTGAACTTTCCTTTTTATTATCTGTTGAATGTAGATATAATTGAAGTACATTATTTTAATTTTTTTATTGTTGACTGCAAGTCATGATCCTTGGTTTCCTGCTGCTACTAAAGTATGAATGATATAATTACTAATGCATGCATGTGGTTTTTACCCATACTGTTTGTATATCTTTGTACACATGTACTGGAGAAACACACGTACATTTATAGCCCCAGGCTGAGTGTTTTATACAATGGAAGAGCTTCATGAGAAGAACACCATACATAGGGAATCTGCGTCTGCTGGGGAATACCAGGTGTACTGTCCTGAGAATCCCATGCTTGGAGAACATTGACAGAAACAGTGCTTTTAGAAAAACATTTAGAACAAACATTATTTAGAAAAACTAGTGTCATGGCAGATAATCATATTTAGGTCCTTTTTTGTGGAGATGTGTATTTTATTATGTAAAGTCTAATCATTTATATTTAACATATCAAAAGTCACCAACATCTCAGTCCTTATTTTAGACTAGGTAAATAAACCCACTGTACATGGCACTGATGAGTAGTTGTAACATATGGAAATGATTTGGGGTGGCGCTCCAAAGCACAAGTTAAAATTAAAAAAAAAATAGTGTATACTTACATGTTCTGTGCATAAAGCCATCTCTTACCTCCGCTTCTGGATCCCCCATGCGTGCTGTCCATTCCTCTTCGAGTGTCCCCCCCAGCAAGCTGTGTGCTGAGAGGGGGGTACCTGTATGGGTGCACTACCAAATTGAGCTGTGTGCGTCTACAGACTCACAGTGCTGCTCGCCCACGCCCCCGCTCCCTCCTCATGGGATTTGACTGAAGGCAGCAGGAGCCGGTGAGAGCAGAAAGTGAAGAGAGGAACTGAAGCCAAGACAGTGCTGGCTTGTGAGAGGAGAGTGGTAAGTACTTAGGGAGGAAGTGCGGAGCTCAACAAGTGGGAAAACCATTTTTTTATCCTAATGCATAGAATGCATTTAAGGTAAAAAAAGTTTTAACTTTAGAACCACTATAAAGAATATCTAAAATCAGTAACAATAATAGATATTGCAACATGCCTATCCTTGGATGTATTGCCTCTTCTGCAAGTGTCCAAAAAATACCCATTGACCTTGCCAAAATCCAGTGCCGTACTTTTCTGTGCACAGAACTGAAATCTCTATCAGTGTTAAAAGCCTTCCCAACTAACTTCTGTGGACTACAAGTACCCCTGGTGCAATGGAAATAAGAAGAGGGGAAGGAGTTCGTAGACTAAATCAAAACCAGGAAAGCTACCTAAGGTGAAATTGCTTTATATATATATATATATATATATATACAGTGGAGATCAAAATGTTTGGGCACCCCAGCTAAAAATTTGTATTAATGTGCATAAAGAAGCCAAGGAAAGATGGAAAAATCTCCAAAAGGCATCAAATTACAGATTAGACATTCTTATAATATGTCAACAAAAGTTAGATTTTATTTCCATCATTTACACTTTCAAAATAACAGAAAACAAAAAAATGGCGTCTGCAAAAGTTAATATCTTGTACTGCCCCCTTTGGCAAGTATCAAAGCTTGTAAACTCTTTTGTAGCCATCCAAGAGTCTTTCAATTCTTGTTTGAGGTATCTTTGCCCATTCTTCCTTACAAAAGTCTTCCAGTTCTTTGAGATTTTGGGGCTGTCTGTCACGCACTGCTCTTTTAAGGTCTATCCAGAGATTTTCAATTATGTTGAGGTCAGGAGATTGTGAAGGCCATGGCAAAACCTTCAGTTTACGCCTCTTGATGTAATCCCCCGTGGATTTCGAGGTGTGTTTAGGATCATTATCCATCTGTAGAAGCCATCCTCTCTTTAACTTCAACCTTTTCACAGATGGCATCAAGTTACCATCCAAAATTTGCTGAAATTTTATTGAATCCATTTTTCCTTCTACTCGTGAGATGTTCCCTGTGCCACTGGCTGCAACACAACCCCAAAGCATGATTGATCCAACCCCATGCTTAACAGTTGGACAGAGGTTCATTTCATTAAATTCTGTGCCCCTTCTTCTCCAAACGTACCTTTGCTCATTCCGGCCAAAAAGTTCAATTTTAACCTCATCAGTCCACAGAACTTGTTTCCAAAATGCATCAGGCTTTTCTATATGTTCATTTGCAAAGTTCAAACGATGATTTTTGTGGTGAGGACGTAGAAGAGGTTTTCTTCAGATGACTCTTCCATGAAAACCATATTTGTACAAGTATCTCTTTATAGTGGAATAGTGTACCACAACTCCAGTGTCTGCCAGATCTTTCTGGAGGGATCGTGCAGTCAAACGTGGGTTTTGAATTGTTTTTCTCACAATCCTGCGAGCTGTTCTGTCTGATATTTTTCTTGGTCTTCCAGATCTTGCTTTAACTTCCACTGTTCTTGATGACTGCCATTTCTTAATTACATTCTGAACAGAGGATATTGACATCTGAAAACGCTTTGCTATCTTCTTATAGCCTTCTCCAGCTTTGTGAGCGTCAACTATTTTCAGTTTCAGTTTTCTAGACAACTGCTTAGAAGAACCCATGGTGCTGATTGTTGGGCAAGGTCAGATGAGTCTGGGCATTTAAAACCTTTGAGATTGACATCACCTGGTCTTCCAAGACGATGATTGAGAACAATCCATGACACTGGCAGGTCTCAGCTTGGCAAAGGGGGCAGTGCATGCTATAAATTCTGCAGGGTGCCCAAACTTTTGCAGACGCCATTTTTTTGTTTTCTGTTATTTTGAAAGTGTAAATGATGGAAATAAAATCTAACTTTTGTTGACATAAGAATGTCTAATCTGTAATTTGATGCCTTTTGGAGATTTTTCCATCTGTCCTTGGCTTCTTTATGCACATTAATACAAATTTTTAGCTGGGGTGCCCAAACTTTCGATCCCCACTGTGTATGTATGTGTGTGTATATATATATGTGTATGTATATATATATATATATATATATATATATATATATATTTATTGTGTGTGTAAATATTCATACCCCTTGCAATTTTCCACATTTTGTCATGTTACAGTCAAAAACGTTAATCTATTTCATTGGGATTTTTTGTGATAGACCAACACAAAGTGGCACATAATTGTGAAGTGTAAGGAAAATGAGAAATGGTTTTCAACATTTTTACAAATATGTGAAAAGTGTTGTGTGCATTTGTATTCAGCCCCCCCCGGAGTCAATACTTTGTAGAACCACCTTTCACTGCAATTACAGCTGCAAGTGTGTTTGGGGATGTCTGTACCAGCTTTGCACATGTAGAGGGAAATTTTTGCCCATTCTTCTCTGCAAAATAGCTCAAGCTCTGTCAGATTGGATGGCTAGCATCTGTGAACAGCAAGTCTTGCCACAGATTCCTAATTTGATTTAGGTCTGGACTTTGACTGGGCCATTCTAACACATGAATATGCTTTGATCTAAACCATTCCATTGTAGCTCTGGCTGTATGTTTAGGGTCATTGTCCTGCTGGAAGGTGAACCTCTGCCCCAGTCTCCAGTCTTTTTCAGACTCTAACAGGTTTTCTTCTAAGATTGCTCTGTATTTGGCTCCATCCATCTTCCCATCAACTCTGACCAGCTTCCCTGTCCCTGCTGAAGAAAAGCATTCCCACAACATGATGCTGCCATCACCATGTTTCACGGCGGGGATGGTGTGTTATGGGTGATGTGCAGTGTTAGTTTTCTGCCACACATAGCGTTTTTTGCTTTTAGGCCAAAGAGTTCAATTTTTGGTCTTTAATCCAACCAGAGCACCTTCTTCCATATGTTTGCTGTGTCCCCCACATGGCTTCTCTTAAACTGCAAATGGGACTAATGGTTTTCTTTCAATAATGGCTTTCTTCTTGCCACTCTTCCATAAAGGCCAGATTCTTGGAGTGCACGACCAATAGTTGTCCTGTGGACAGATTCTCCCACATGAGCTGTGGATCACTGCAGCTTCTCCAGTTACCATGGGCCTCTTGGCTGCTTCTCTGGTAATGCTCTCCTTACCCAGCGTGTCAGTTTAGGTGGATGGCCATGTCTTGGTAGGTTTACAGTTGTGCCATACTCCTTCCATTTTCATATGATGGATTGAATAGTGCTCCGTGAGATGTTCAAAGCTTGGGATATTTTTTTTTTTTTATAGCGTAACCCTGCTTTCAAGGGGTATGAAAACGTTTTCAAGGCAGTGGGTGTGTGTGTATGTATGTATTACATGTGTGTGTATGTGTATATGTGTGTGTATGTATATGTGTGATATATATCACACATATACAGTGTATATGACCATACAGTAGTACATTGACAACTCTGAAAAGGAACAGTCAAACAGCGCAGTACAAAGCCAAAAGGAGCTTCAAGGATGGACTATCCACCAGCTTCTCCTCGTTTTATTCTATTAGGGCAACAGATTTGTTTGTAAAAATGTTACTCTTTTTTTTTTTTTCTTTTATATAGAACTAAATGCCACCAAAGGTAAGCTGTGTCTGTTTAAAAAAGAAAATAAAATTAATTTGGGTAAACTAATGCATAACTAAATAATTCAGTCAACAAGAAGGGGGGTGTAACATGCCGGTCTTAACAAGCAATTGTAATTCTGCCCATATGAAATTGTTTATGCAAATCTGTCATATCTTTATGCATAATAAAATCCTGTAATATCCAGGAAGCTAGGAGTTGAGCACGGTTTACAGAATATGACGATAAAAATGCTGAAGTAGTTTTTGATTGCAAGAAAGCAAAAATAGTAGCTTTTTGACTTGAGATGATCATGCCATTGTCCTGATTTTGTTTTGGCTGCACTTATGTAAAGAATCGAGGACATTTGTGAAAAACCTTTCAACGTTTATTCTTGTGTACTCGGGCGAGCCAGAGAGGAACGGCTGTTGTCGTTTGTATTGACACAGGAGTTGGGGTAAATAACTGCTTTTACCTGTTCTGTCTCACTCACCTTCACTAACTGCAGATAAAGTGTTCTGTTATCTCTCTAGGACTTTCTTCCTGGTTTCTTTTATTCATTTGTATACTGAAGGGATACCAACATATTCTGCAGGATGTTGTGTTCAAGTATATGCGACCGTTCATATCTTTGCTTCCTTAACCCTTTTGAGCCGGGGCCTCCCGGCCCTTTAAGAGGTTTCTGATGTCGGGAGGTGGGGCGGAGTTTTAGGATCATGTGACCGCTGTAATTTGCTGTCACATGATCGGAGAAGGTCCTGATCGCAAAGGGAGATCTGGACTTTTCTGTGAGTCAAGGACATATGTGGGGGCACGCGCTCTCAGCACATATGTATTTTCAAATGGTACGTATATATGCGACCGCTCGGCATCAAGGCCCAGATGCCGAGTGGCTGCATATTTGTGTGCGCTCGCCGTCTAGGGTTTAAAGTGTTACTAAACCAAGGACACTGCATTCACTACATCTGGTCTCCCACAGAACACACAACATGGAAGTGCAATTATTTTAGTAAATCTAAACTGCTAAATACCTTTTTTCACCAGCAGTTAGAGCAGTCTTGTGACTTCAGCAGAGCACTGGTTAAAGCTTGTAGGAGGAGTTTTCTTTCTGCTCAGGAGGATACAAAGCTCCTGACCCTCTGTCTAGACAGCTCTGATTGGCCCTGTGCTGATCACATGCACTCTCCCAAGAAAAAGAAAACTTCTCTAGCAATACACACTAAACTGAGCGTGTGCATGTGGTTGCGGGAGAGTATTAACCCCTTAAGTTCCACAGTGAGTATATCAAGCATGCTCTACTGCATATACAGTCTGATTTTACTGTTGTGGGTTTAGTAACACTTTAAAGCAGTGGTCTCCAAACTGTGGCCCAAGGTCCGGATGTGGCCCTTTGCTAGCCTTTATCTGGCCCTTGGGGCACTAATACTCCCACTGATTAGAGTCACTATTCCTAATACGGACACCAACAGTGGGCCATAATTCCCCAACTGATACCAACGATGGGGAACTATTCCTCCCACTGACACCAATGGTAGGGCACTAATGCTCCTGGTAATGCAAATGACGGGTAACTATTCCTCCTCCTACTGACCACAGGCACTATGCAGTTGAACACCATACCTGAGGCATTGTTTACTATCACCCATGGCCTGGACACTGGACATAATCCGGCCCCCCAGAAGTCTGCAGGACCGTAAACTGGTCCTTTTTTGGAAAGTTTGGGACCCCTGCTTTTAAGGATAAGTTCCTTTAGGAACATGCTGATCGCTGGTGCAATGCTTTACAGGCTCCTGCAGACACAAATACCTTTAAAAAAAATGTGCATTTATTATTTTTGTGCAAAAGGTGAACTTATCCTTTAAAGGCATATATCGTGGTGGGTCCTTAGCATATGCAAGCAAGTTAATCTACTGGTTTTTGGGTTGTAGAATAAGAAGAAAACATGTAGAGGAAAACACAAAAACATTGGGAGAACATATACCATAGACATGGTGAACCCAGGACTGTAGCACTGCCAAGACGGGATGTTACATTTCTTACTACTTTGTTTTTCTTTGACCTTTAACCCTGGTTCACACTACACACCGAATATGAATTATACATGAACCGCACCTCGTTCCTGTTCAGTTCACAGGCGATTCAATGCAGTGAGATTTGAGCCCATTCATTTCGGGCATGCACCAATTTTGGTACTACACTGCAATCAGATTGCATGGTCGCATTGTACTATGCAGTGCAGGCAGACGCAGTGCGTTTGCGGCCTTCCTTTGGGATGTCCTTTGGATTACACGGACACCTGCTTCAGATTGCAAGGGCGGTGGATTGTGGATATCCCTCACAGTAATTCACAAAAAGAACATTGGGGAACTGGAGAAAGTACAGAGAAGGGCAACCAAACTGATAAGAGGCATGGAGGAGCTCAGCTATGAGGAAAGATTAGAGGAAGTGAATTTATTCTCTTGAGAAGAGGAGATTAAGGGGGATATGATCAACATGTATAAATACATCAGTGGTTCATATAGGGAACTCGGTGTAGAGTTATTCACCCTGAGGTCATCACAGAGGACAAGGGGGCACTCTTTACGTCTGGAGGAGAAGAAATTTAATCTCCAAACACGGAAAGGTTTCTTCACAGTGAGAGATGTGGAATAGACTCCCTCAAGAGTTGATTCTGGCCAGCTCAGTGGCTTGCTTCAAAAAAGGCCTGGATTGTTTCTTAGATACACAGAATATAACTGGATACTAACATTTATAGGTAAAGTTGATCCAGGGAATATCCGATTGCCTCACGGGGGATCAGAAGGAATTTTTTCCCTGCAGGAGCAAATTGGATCATGTTTTGCTGGGGTTTTTTTTGCCTTCCTCTGGATCAACTGTGGGTATAGGATTATAACTTTTGTTTTGTTTTTTATGGTTGAACTGGATGGACTTTTTTGTCTTTTTTTTCAGCCAGACTAACTATGCAATCTAGTATGAACATAGGCTTATTGTCTAACATTTTTAATTGTATTTGTTAACTTACTCAGGATGGTTTATGGAACCAAGCTAAAATGGAGATGTCTGACTTTAACCAACATTCATCTTTCAAATGACACGAAGATCTGGTTTCTTTGAGGATCCATCATAACTGAGCTTTCGGTGACACTTGGATCCCCATTCCCCTTACCAGACTAGCACTTCACAGGACTTAATAGGTTGGGGCCATAGTGTGAGTGGATGAACTGTATAACACTGCTCCATACTCCAATCTGCCCGTTTGATATTCTGAGAATTTATGCTGCAAAGGTTTGGTTTATACAATGTGTAGTTGTCCAGTTTCCTTTGTGCATGGTCAGATCTTATATACACATCTGTGTCAGTTCTCACAGGTGCAGAAATTAGAAGGTAACTGAATGATAAAAGGATGTTTAGGCTATTCAAGAGCAATGGTCCTTGGATAATGAGCTTAAGGGTGTGTCCTAGCTGCAGAACAGCAGCTGTCATGACCTTTGTAGTCACTATGGAGCACCAGGGCTCTTGAATACCGTGGAATTTCACTCTCTCAATCATCAACTATTTTTAATCCTTACGCTGCTAGCATTAGTAAATAGGAAAGTATATCATATTTACTTCAAACTTCTCTCCAGTTACTTTGCCTAGGCAAATGATATATGGCCCACAAGTCTTCCGGAGGGGAGGAGGGGCTTTCTCAGCTAAGCAACACCCTCCTGCACGCATGCCTAAGAAGGTGAATTCCAGGAAGTAAATGCTGCATGGATCATCTGCCCTTACTCAAGATGGTCACAGCAAGGAATGCTAGGGGAGCAGGGGCGGACTGACCATTCGAGCACTCGGGCACTGTCCGAGGGCCCGGGGTCAATAGGGGGCCCCATGAAATGCACCTAGTACTTTTTTTTTTTTTTTTTTTTTATAGTTTTTTTTGGGTGTGCTTTGATTTGAGCAAGGACACAGGGGCTCCATGATCCCCTATTGCCTGGTGGCCCCATGAATTGTCAGTCCGCCCCTGTAGGGGAGTGTTTTTCAAATGATGATTCAACAAAACAAAGTATAGAGACATGGATGGATGGGAGAATTCGCTTTGAATATTATTTGAATTTTTTTTGCCTTTACGTGCTCAGATGTAGTGTAGTTCTGCTCAAGGCTTCATGCACACGGGGGCATTTTGATAACACCGGTAACGTTAGCTGTGTAAAGTCACGTTAAAAAAAGTGAGTTTTTCAGCTTCTTTTAGCCTTTTTGCATTAGCGTTTAGCTGCATTTGCTTTTTTTAGTGGGGTTTTTTTTTTTTCAAAGTCCAAAAACGCCAGTATGCCATGTTTTTCAGCGTTAGAGCGTTTTTACAGCTAAAAAAACTCCTCTAGAAACCCACTAGTCCTGAGGTTTTTCCAGCCAAAAAATGTCCCTGCCTAAAAACATTTATTACAGTCTGTGTGTACATGGACACATAGGATAACATGCTGGGGGGTTTACTGGCTGTAGAAAAAAATGTCAAAAGCCAAAAACTGCCACTTTAAAAATGTCCAGTGTGCATGAGGACTTAACGTTACAGGAGAAAATAGACGTAGTTTCATCAAGTCTTGTTTTCTGTTTCAGTGTGACATCATTGTTGAACCTGTAGGGTAAGGTGATATCCAGTCAAAATGTCTCGGAGGTAATTTCATTTGGAATGTCTTAAGGTTTATAATCCATCACTAATTCGCCCAACTGCCATGGGGGGGGGGGGGGGTGTCATTCAGAGTCGGCTTTGCCAGCTAGTTATTTACAAATGAGCCTGGTGCATTTCATCAGGAAATCTGCAATCTGTACAAAATTAGAATTTTCTAATATAGAGATATATCATTTGAGTCTAGTGACTTTAGTTAAAACTTAGAAAACTAAAAGTTGTTGGCGCTGACCTTCTGTACCAAACCTTGTCATTTTTTTAGCAATTGGTCGCTTTCTTTACAATTGTTGATCTTTTATGGACAACTTTAATGGGCAGTACAGAATATAACATAACATGTTAACAGAAATGTGTCATAGGGGAAACCTAGATGATGTCATGCTGCCCTCTTGTTGTGAAAATGCTTGTTCCTTGGCTGTCATGCTGATCGTTTTGCTTTAATTATTAGGACCCATTCACATGGGCGATAAAATTGGGTGGTTGAGCCATGGTATTGCCACGCCCTGACTGCCCAGCCAAACAAAGACATACAGCCACTCTGTAGACAAGCTGCAAAATGAAATCCTGTTAGTACTGCTTCCATACACAATTCATTCAAGTGAGCAATGCACATGGTTGGACAAGGTGGTAGGCCTTTCTTAGCTGCCTGTCAACTGCCAACTGAAAATTGATCCACTGCAGATCATTTTTCAGAGGGGAAGCAAAGGCTGCCACACATTTGAACTAGTCCTTAGAACCGGTTACTTGGAACAAACATGAAAATAATGTTTTACTTTTCTTTTATATTACTTGTTTTTAGGATGGTTTGAAAAGTACATAAGCCAGTGGTCTCTTAAAAAAAAAAAAAAAAAAAAAGAAAAAGCCAAGAAACGATAATTTTCCAAATTTGGGCAGCATGAATATTTTATTAATGGCGGGTTTACAAAAAAAAATCCATTATATATGGCATGTTTACTACGTATCCAGTTCTCTTCTGTCAGCCAGCAACATTTGCATTCTACAGAGGACACTGTAGTTACATAGATGGGGGGGGGGGGGTGTATAGGTTCTTACTGTATAAAGATGGTCTTTGTAATGGATTGCTATTTAGACACTATAATACATCTAGGACAGGTTATAATGACAGAAGCTCCAGGGCATGTTATGTACATTGTATAGATTAGGTTGGTGCTAGAATTCTGTAAATATGCGCTTGCTTTCATTGGGACCAGACATTAACCTTTGGTCTGTAGTCTGCTTGGCTTCTGGCTTTTTTTACATGTGTCTGTTTATGTTGTAAAAGCACTATAGTGGAATTTTACAAGTGATTCTAGGTTGTAGAAATGCTAAAAATAATTCCCTCTGGGTGATTTTTGTACACAACTGCAAGAACTGAATATTTCTACCTTATCCCTGTTCTGAAGAAATAGTTTTGTTTTACCATGTCCCTTCCAGAATAATTCCTGAATAGGAGGGTCTACACTCATTTTATCACCCAAGCAAATAAGTCAAGGCCTGGACTGAGCGAAGCTAAAAGGGAGGGCCAGCATGAATGGGGGCGTGCAGACGAGGTGGAGCGTGTATTTTGGGTGGGAGTCTATGCAAGAGAAAAAGGGGGGGGTGGTTACTTACTTGATGGGAGTACGCAGCATTGAAGGGTGGTCTTGCCAGGATTTGAAAAGGGGGGTTGGGTCTTGTCGGAGTTCAGTCGGAGCTTGTGCCATCACTGGGTGGTTTCTCCCGCCCTCCCTCCCTGGAGCTGTTTTTGTATTTTGTTTGAGGTGTTGGTCATGGTTTATCCTTTGTGTTTGTCCTGTTGGTTTTTTTTTTGCTGTTTGGTTTGTTCGTGGTGTTTGTTTTGTGTGGGTTTGAGTTTGTTCATTGTTCAGGACAGCTGTTTCTGTCCCGAGGTGTTTGTTTGTTTTTGTCATGGCAGCCGGCGGGGTTGATGGGTCTTTGAAGATGGTGTTGGAGTGAAAATTTGGTGAATTATGGGTTGGGCTCATCGTAGGTATGGGTGTCCCTTCCCAATTATAAGGTCAGGTTGGTAATGTGGGAGTTCATTGGCTGTATCTGGGACTACGTAACTAGTATTGTCCCCGAGGCGGTGTAGTAGCGGCTGGGGGTCTTTCATTGGGTGTCAGATACAGACAAATTTTGTGATGGGAGTAATGGTGCCTTCGAAGACCTTGGACCCGGTTGGGATCTTACTGTCAGGTATTAATTAAGTTTACTGTAAGAAGTGTTATGTTGAGTTATGTTAAATGGCTGCTATGGCTGTTTTTTTACACCAGAAAGAGAGTCGCGTGGTCATTTGGGTGGGGAAGGTTTTTGAAGGGTGGTGGTAGTTTTTATGGCTTGGGGGTAAGTATTAGCCTCGGCATTCTGCAAGTCCAACAGTCATGTGTTCTAAGGAGGAAAACTTTAGTGTCTGCATCCCTTTAGTAGACCAGCCTTAGGCCCCATACACAAGTGGAAAATCGCGTGGTGTCGGTCGGTTCAACAGAAACAGGTGACGTTTAGCCCGTGTGTAGTAGCCGGTCTGACAGAAGCGAAGGGGCATAACCAGAAAAGGTCTGCTGATCAGCTTCTGATCAGCGCTGTGAGCCAATGGCTGAGAGTACTGATCTATGTGTTTCAGTAGGGGGCAGTCCCCTGTCAGAACACAATAGCACAATGGGGGAGATCGCTGTACTAACTCCGCTTGTGTAAGGGCTCGTTCACACTTGACTAAATTCTAACTCTTGCCAAACTCCCCTATAGTGTTTGACAGGCGTTAGGCAGGTGTTTGGGAAGCGTTAATGCTCCTCAAATGCTCCCCAAACACCCTATGTGCATTTTTGAGGGGTTTGATAGGCATTTGCCAAGCGTTAAAACCGCTCCACAAACGCCTATAATGAAGTGTAATGGTATTAACACTCCACAAACGCTTACCAGGCGTTTGAGGAACGTCACCATCACCATAGACTTGAATGGGAGGCTTCAATTCCTCCTGACTCCACATGAGGCATCAATTTTGCCTCAACACTAAGGCTTCAGTGTGAACACCACTGTGTGCTGCCATGTGCAGTTAAAACGCTTCCCAAACACCTGCTAACAAAGCTAGTGTGAACTTAGCCTTAGTACAGAGATGCCAGGTTTTTTTTTTTTTTCTCGTTCAGTGGGTTAAACTAAAACAATCTGATAGCGTGTACCGGGCATGTGCTGTACATACACTGTGCAGAGATCAGAGCTGTGGATCAGACCCAGAAGGCCCCAATCACTAAATGCAGAGCTACAGGAAGGTGGACGCAAAGTCAGCACAAGGAGAGAGAACAGCAGTGACCGGTCTATATTACACGAAGCTCCTGCACAAAGGAAAAGACTCATGCTGAATTACTGCACAGATATAGAAGAAATACATAAATCACATCAAGAATCAAGTAAAAATACACATCTCTCTTGTGTGTAGCTTTCAGATTTTCCCATTTTATGTATGTATGTACGGATGGATTATTGAGTAGATGCTTCATTCGATAAGATGATTGTCAAAGCAACATAGGTAGAGGAAATTTCTGATGTGAAATGGAATATCACTATAAAGTAAATGGTAAAGGTAGCATCTGGGGATTCGTGTTGGTCGGGACTGTAGTCTATGGATCACCGTTACACTAAGAAAGAAGGCCATCAACTGCAGTTCAAGACTTCCAGTTTCTACCTTTACACAGTGTATTGTGAATGGGCATACTCTGAATTATGGGTGTGCTTCCCCTGTAATTTATGATTACAGCAATTATTGGGAAATATTCCAAACAGATGAATTTATAGCGCATCACAAAATTGTTCAATTAATAATATACATAAGATGTGCGTTCACTCAGTGCTCCGTGTTCATATCTTCCAGTCAATCTTCCAATAAACAAATCTTCCTTACCAGTGCCTTGGCACTCAAAAAAATTCTAAAAAACGTTTCTTGGTAACCCCTGTCCTTATTCACACCTCGCTCAGCAGACAGGATAGACTCTTTTTGCTTTTTTGGGCACAAGAGTTAAAATCACGTTTTCTCTGGTGATGTATGTTCTTGGGTATTTCCAGGGCTCCTTCACAATGTATCCTTATCTGCAACCGATCTGTGTAAGACTGAGCTTACTGACAAATCCCACTTTTCAAAATATAAACCAGAGAGTGGGGAGAGAACTCTTAGTCTCGTTTAATTTAATTGGGAAATATTGTCCCTGCAAATATGTCTTAGTAGTTTAGTACTATGACGACTGAGGAAGAGGGTGCTCTGTAACAGGCCGATGCTCATTGAGGGGAAAATGCATATGTTTTAGTGATCATTGAAGGGTTAATGTTCAAATTGTAAAGCCTGAACACTGAGCGTTTCATAATACATAATATGGAGAATGGTCACTGAGGGGCTAATGCCTATGTCATCGAGGCTCAACACTGAGAGGTAAAAGCATATACAGGACTGGTGTAAAAACTGGCTATTAAAGTATACTGTATATTGAGATGAAAAATTTTGTTTTGGATAGTGATAAAACCATTCCCTAATCTATTCAAAATGGAAATAAACACTTTGACTGTAGATATACTTCAAGCTCTGTGTATTGGAAGAACTGTCTCCTTGTTGGTGTGGTTCCTGGAAAGAGATATGTTTTGTACGGGGGGTTTGAGGGCATGCTGTGATCACTTAAGTTCTTGACTGGAGACAGAATCCCGTAGTGTAAAACTAAAAGTGACAATCTAGCTCTAAACTATACAGCAGTGGTCTCCAAACTGCGGCCCGTGAGCCACATGCAGCCCTTTTGAGCGTGACTTTAACTGACCCTTGGGGCAAAGTTGTTACCACTGATATGAGGCTCTGTTACTGCCATTGATATGAGGCACCATTTCTTCCACTGACTCCAACAATAGTGATATTCCTTCCACTGACACCAATGATGGTGCACTATTCCTCCTACAGACACCAACGATGGGGCTTTATTGCTCCTGCTACTGACTACCAAGTCTGAAACATTGTCTGCTCCCACTGAGAACATTTTCTACTCTCAGGCCCCTTTCACACGAGCGTTCTGTATGTCTGTTTTTTGTATCCATCAGTTTACGGATGAAAAACAGACACCCATGTATTTCTATGGACTAGTGGATGTAAACGGATGATCATCTAGTTACATCCATTAATTTTTTATTTCAGGTACTTGTATAGCACCATCAATTTACGCAGCACTTTACATATATATTGTACATTCACATCAGTCCCTAACTCTCAAGGGGCGTATACTCTAAGGCAGTGATGGCGAACCCGTGGCACGCGTGCCACAGCCGGCACGCCGAGCCTTAACTGTGGGCACGCCAGGAGAATACAGTATTTTTCGCTCCATAAGACGCACTTTTTTTCCCCCAAAAAAGGGGGGAAAATGTCAGTGCGTCTTATGGAGCGAATATAGAGCGGCCGGTCCGGTATTTCCACCGCCGCCGTGTCAGAATACCGGGCCGGCCGCTCAGCTCTGCAGTGGGACCGTACCTGTCCCTCTATCCAGCGGCGCGCTGTCTTCCCGGCTTCTGTAGTGTGCGTGACAGCCGGGTCCCAAGTGCGCATGCGCAAGAAGCAGTGCTCTTTGTGAATGGTAAGGCGGTACCTGGGACACATGACAGATCCCAGAAGCCGCCGGACCAATCACAAAGCGCAGCGCTTCTCGCGCATGCGCACTGGGCATCCGGCTGTCCGACGAGCGCCCACACTACAGAAGCCGGGAAGACAGCGCGCGGCTGCATAAAGGAACAGGTAAGATAAAAAAAAAACTCTGTGGAAGTAAGAGCGGGTACCTGTCAAATTCAGGTACCCGCTCCCCCTCCCTCCCCAAAGGTCAGCAGTCATCTGTACTGTCCGCAGTCTCTGGTCATCCCTGTGCTTTCCGCAGTCTCTGGTCATCTCCTGTACTGTCCGCAGTCTCTGGTCATCCCTGTACTGTCCGCAGTCTCTGGTCATCCCTGTACTGTCCGCAGTCTCTGGTCATCCCTGTACTGTCCGCAGTCTCTGGTCATCCCTGTACTGTGTCCGCAGTCTCTGGTCATCCCCTGTACTGTCCGCAGTCTCTGGTCATCCCCTGTACTGTCCGCAGTCTCTGGTCATCCCCTGTACTGTCCGCAGTCTCTGGTCATCCCCTGTACTGTTCGCAGTCTCTGGTCATCCCCTGTACTGTCCGCAGTCTCTGGTCATCCCCTGTACTGTCCGCAGTCTCTGGTCATCCCCTGTACTGTCCGCAGTCTCTGGTCATCCCCTGTACTGTCCGCAGTCTCTGGTCATCCCCTGTACTGTCCGCAGTCTCTGGTCATCCCCTGTACTGTCCGCAGTCTCTGGTCATCCCCTGTACTGTCCGCAGTCTCTGGTCATCCCCTGTACTGTCCGCAGTCTCTGGTCATCCCCTGTACTGTCCGCAGTCTCTGGTCATCCCCTGTACTGTGTCCGCAGTCTCTGGTCATCTCCTGTACTGTGTCCGCAGTCTCTGGTCATCTCCTGTACTGTGTCCGCAGTCTCTGGTCATCTCCTGTACTATGTCCGCAGTCTCTGGTCATCTCCTGTACTATGTCCGCAGTCTCTGGTCATCTCCTGTACTATGTCCGCAGTCTCTGGTCATCTCCTGTACTATGTCCGCAGTCTCTGGTCATCTCCTGTACTGTGTCTGCAGTCTCTGGTCATCTCCTGTACTGTGTCTGCAGTCTCTGGTCATCTCCTGTACTGTGTCTGCAGTCTCTGGTCATCTCCTGTACTGTGTCTGCAGTCTCTGGTCATCTCCTGTACTGTGTCTGCAGTCTCTGGTCATCCCTGTACTGTGTCCGCAGTCTCTGGTCATCCCTGTACTGTGTCCGCAGTCTCTGGTCATCCCTGTACTGTGTCCGCAGTCTCTGGTCATCCCTGTACTGTGTCCGCAGTCTCTGGTCATCCCTGTACTGTGTCCGCAGTCTCTGGTCATCCCTGTACTGTGTCCGCAGTCTCTGGTCATCCCTGTACTGTGTCCGCAGTCTCTGGTCATCCCTGTACTGTGTCCGCAGTCTCTGGTCATCCCTGTACTGTGTCCGCAGTCTCTGGTCATCCCCTGTACTGTCCGCAGTCTCTGGTCATCCCCTGTACTGTCCGCAGTCTCTGGTCATCCGCTGTACTGTCCGCAGTCTCTGGTCATCCGCTGTACTGTCCGCAGTCTCTGGTCATCCCCTGTACTGTCCGCAGTCTCTGGTCATCCCCTGTACTGTCCGCAGTCTCTGGTCATCCCCTGTACTGTCCGCAGTCTCTGGTCATCCCCTGTACTGTCCGCAGTCTCTGGTCATCTCCTGTACTGTCCGCAGTCTCTGGTCATCCCCTGTACTGTCCGCAGTCTCTGGTCATCCCCTGTACTGTGTCCGCAGTCTCTGGTCATCCCTGTACTGTGTCCGCAGTCTCTGGTCATCCCTGTACTGTGTCCGCAGTCTCTGGTCATCCCTGTACTGTGTCCGCAGTCTCTGGTCATCCCTGTACTGTGTCCGCAGTCTCTGGTCATCCCTGTACTGTGTCCGCAGTCTCTGGACATCCCTGTACTGTGTCCGCAGTCTCTGGTCATCTCCTGTACTGTGTCCGCAGTCTCTGGTCATCTCCTGTACTGTGTCCGCAGTCTCTGGTCATCTCCTGTACTGTGTCCGCAGTCTCTGGTCATCCCTGTACTGTGTCCGCAGTCTCTGGTCATCCCTGTACTGTGTCCGCAGTCTCTGGTCATCCCTGTACTATTAATTAGTTTGCACTACTGTACGAGTTGTTTTTTCTAAACCAAAAGCTCGATATTCAGGTTTCATTGCAGTGTTGGCACTTTGAAAGAAATAAGTTGGTTTTGGGTTGCAGTTTGGGCACTCGGGCTCAAAAAGGTTCGCCATCACTGCTCTAAGGTCACTAACCTACATTCATACATATACTAGGGCCAATTTAGACAGGATCCAATTAACCTACCAGCATGTCTTTGGAGGGTGGGAGGAAACCGGAGTACCTGGAGGAAACCCATGTAGACATAGGGAGAACATGCAAACTCCAGGCAGGTGCTGCCGTGGTTGGGATTCGAGCCAACGACCCTAGTACTGCCAGGCAGAAGTGCTAACCATTTAGCCACTGCGCTGTCCTGTCCGACTCCATTAACATGTTTTTGGGTTTTTTTGGGGTTTTTTTTTGGAACGGAAGAAACCCCTATTTTTCTTCCTTTGAAAAAAAACAGATGTAAAGACGGACGTAAACGGATGAAAAACTGATGTGAACTCATACTTTTTTTTTGTTTCTAAAGTTTGGAGGCCCCTGCTATACAGGAGTAGAATAGTATGTTTTTAAAGTCTGCTATCAGTAAAATAATAGGAAACCTTTACATTTATTTTAGCCATTCAACAGAGTAGCTTCCAATGGTGGCTTCATCTTAATGCTAAGGAACTATCCGTGCAGCTAATAAAAAGTGTTAGAAGTTCCACTTACCTTTTCTACATGAACTTTCTCTAAATCATAAAACTCAGTCAAAAAGTCATATAATTTTTTTTTTTTACTAGAACTGTTGCTTGTCTTTCAGCTATTTATAGACCCGAAAAATACCATTCCATGCATGATTGCAGTAAAGATGTACATCATTTTCATGTCCGTGGTTTCAGTGAACACTAAAGCTGGCCATACATGGGTCAAAAATCAGTCTTTTTAACAGGAACTGGACCAGTTTCAATGCATGCATGGACACCCTGGTTGTACAGAAGCTGATCTACCAATTGACTTCTGTACAACCAGCCTGACAGGTTTTTCCCTATCTGTCAGTGCTGCCAGCTATAGCTGGAGACACTGATCATTGTATTTTGATGGCGGGGGAAGGCACAGTAGGAAGATTCCCCCATCCACATCAAATGTGAATTGGATCCTTTTCTTTTTTTTTCCCAACCTGCTGGTTGAATGAAATAAAAAAAAAAAAAATTAAAAAAAGATTAAAAATGTATGAACTGCCTAAATGATCAGATGGGGTGGGTGGAAGGGGGTGGGCCAAAACTTGACCAGGGATAATTTGATTTATATTTGCATAACGGAGTGATGCATTGCTTTGAGATGTCAGGGTGTTCTGAAGATACTATGAGGATGTGAGAGAGTCTACTTTCCTGGTACAGGTCCTGGGGTGCCTACTTCTGGCCTCCCTGCCCAGAAAGTGACTAGGTCCCGGGGCGCCTACTTCTGGCCTCCATGCCCAGAAAGTGACTAGGTCCCGGGGCACCTACATCTGGCCTCCCTGCCCAGAAAGTGACTAGGTCCCGGGGCGCCTACTTCTGGCCTCCATGCCCAGAAAGTGACTAGGTCCCGGGGCACCTACATCTGGCCTCCATGCCCAGAAAGTGACTAGGTCCCGGGGCGCCTACTTCTGGCCTCCCTGCCCAGAAAGTGACTAGGTCCCGGGGCGCCTACTTCTGGCCTCCCTGCCCAGAAAGTGACTAGATCCCGGGGCGCCTACTTCTGGCCTCCCTGCCCAGAAAGTGACTAGATCCCGGGGCGCCTACTTCTGGCCTCCCTGCCCAGAAAGTGACTGACGTGGAACATATGTGCAGCCAAAAAAAAAAATATCTGAAATTCTGTTGTCCTTGTTCCAGGTCAATGACTCACATTATTGGGAAAGCAGGATCAAAATGTTACCCAGAGCCTGTACTATTTAAAACAGTCAGCCGTTTCAGCTGTCTTTATACTATCATTACATGTGTACTTTCAAGATTCCTTAAATTGTCAACTACTGTTTGCACGTGAGCATTTTTTTTCAACCATAATGCCTCTTAAAGGGGTTCTAAAGCCTGGACTTTTTTTTACCGTAATGCATTTCCTGCATTAAGATAAAAAATGTCCCAGTGTTTGTATCGCCCCCTCACCCCCCTTTGTACTTATGAGTCCCATCTTGATCCAGAGGCCATTGGCTCCTGCTACAGTCAGTCAAATTCTGTGGGCAGTGAGAGGCTGCGGGGCTGAGCTGCTCTGTGTGTGTGTCAACAGATGTACATAGGCCAGCTCTGGATCAAGCCAGCAGGTGTGCCACCATGGGAAGGGGCTTTCTATGGTGGCACACTGAGAAGAGTAGGAACCAAGAGCTCTGGCGGGTGGACCCCAAAAGAGGAAGTTTAGGGCTGCTCTTTGCAAGACAATTGCACGGAGCAGATAAGTTTGTGTGTTTTTTTTTTTCTTTTCTGTTTTTTTTTTTTTTTTTACAAACGCTTAAATGGTGCACTTGTGAGTGAAGATGGTTGGTTTAAAAATTCTATCCATTATCATATTATTGGTGAACCAGAGTTATATTATGTGTACCCCTAGGCGACTGCTGTCCCAGTCTATTTAAATCCATCATATCCCATAGCAGGTGCATTTAAGGGGAATCTATCATGGAACGATAAAATATTTATGATAAGAGGACCTGAAACATTGAAATTGTGCTATAATACGCTAACAGAGGGACAGGGTGCCCACCTGGTGACTGATGATCTGAGGACTAATAAGGTAATATTTAGTAAGAAGCAGGCAAGGAGGAAGCTCAGATTTACAGTATGGATGAAGCAGAAGTAGGAAGATGCATGCCTGCAGGTACAGCAAGTTCCTCTTCATCATGGATAACCATGCGCAGCAGTATAAATATATTGAAAAATTGTAGCACAACCAATAAACGTGAAATGCCCTAAGCCATCAAACACAAAATAAAATTCTACAATGTTTCCCAACAGGATGTCATAGTGACACTCTGACTCCACTGGGTTTATGGGGTTTTAGTTTGTGTATTGTCGCCAAGGTAGTGGTAATGGGGATAATTGTTTTTAAAAAGCAGCAGTGCCTTAGATGATCTCAAATTGAAGATATGCTGCTATTTGTATACAGAACATAAAAGTCAGAAACTTTTGTAGAAAAAAAAAAATCCTCCTATATATTTCTGATAAGATGGCAATTCTTCCCCTATTGAGTTTGTATGATACTGGGAGTTATTCCATGAATAGCCGCATACTTCCCTATGAAATATAAACAACTTTAGAAGTTGCAAGGCTCAGAATTACTGGAAATATACAGATTTGTTCCTTTTGTGATTGCATACAGAGCAGCATTCCCCTCTCTTACAAAACCGAGTGCCAAATGTCTTGCAACCAGATTCTGTAAAAGACATTTGCAGATTCCTGTTGATCCTTCTGAGGTCATCTTGGAAATCTGGCATCCATCTCAAGATGAAAAGCAAGTTCTGTTACCTACTAGAACGATTTTGCAATTTCAAATGGATTTTGACTTGAAATTCAGATGTTCCTATAAAAAAAAATTGGGAACATAAAACCTAGTTGCTCAACATTTTCAGGAATATAAGCCATAGTTGATGGTTGACGGAAATACCAAGACCAGGTTTTGAAATGTGTTGATGTGCTCTATAAATGCCTACAATGGCTTTTATTTAGCATTTAAAAACTATATATAATCACGTGGTCCTATGAACACACAAGTGACCATTGTATGTGTGCAAGATTAGCTCTTATCTTGGTCTCTGCAAACTAGAGCACCTTGTGTCCTACATAACACTGGGTGGATTCATATTTGGGGTCCAATTTAGTGAGATCACAGCAGCTTAAATAATTTTTTTTTTTGAGGAACTGTCCAATGGCAGTGTCATATCTTGTCTTTCCCAATGAGCTATTTTTTTTTCTTTTTTTGGATGAATCTAGTTATGTGCAAAATGCACACTTTTCACTTTTAGGTACAGTATTCTGAGAGGATGAGCAGTTGTGCAACAGCTACAGAAAATCTAGTCTATTTAATGCATCGTAAAGGGTAGTCGCAAGGGATTGCATATTGTTTGTGTATTCATTTGTATCATTTAATAACACACACTTGAAGGAAATTCCATTTGTTATGTGTGTTTTTAACAATGAAAAAATAAAAAATTAGGGTTTTAGATATTTGATGTTAATTTTTAATTGCCAACCATCCACACTTTTAAAGTTTGCATCTTTTTTCAGGTGAAAAATGTGCATTTATTACTTTTTTACTCTGCAGCTTGTAAGGCATTGCACCCTGGAGCAGCGGATCGTGTTTGCAATGCTGGGATCCTGCAGACACTCGGTACAGCTGTCTGCCCATACCTCGTATGGGCAGACAGTTACTGAATGGCAGGAAGAATCCATGAACTGAGTGCCCTCATAGTTCATTGAGAGATACAGTGCCTTGAAAAAGTATTCGCACCCCTTGAAATTTTCCACATTGTCATGTTACAACCAAAAACATAAATGTATTTTATTTTGTGATAGACCAGCACAAAGTGGCACATAATTGTGAAGTGGAAGGAAAATGATAAATGGTTTTCAACATTTTTTACAAATATCTGAAAAGTGTGGTGTGCATATATTTTCAGCCTCCTTTACTCTGATACCCCTAACTAAAATCTATTGGAACCAATTGCCTTCAGAAGTCACCTAATTAGTAAATAGTTTAATTTAATCTCAGTATAAATGCAGCTGTTCTGTAAAGCCTTCAGAGGTTTCTTAGTGAACAAACGGCATCATGAATGCCGAGGAACACACCAGGCAGGTCAGGGATAAAGTTGTGGTGAAATTTAAAGCAGGGTCAGGTTATAAACAAATATCCAAAGCGTTCAACATCTCACAGAGCACTATTCAATCCATCATGCAAAAATTGAAAGAGAATGGCTCAACTGCAGACCTACAAAGGCATGGCCGTCCACCTAAATTGACAGGCCTGGCAAGGAGAGTATTAATCAGAGAAGCAGCCAAGAGGCCCATGGTAACTCTGGAGGAGCTGCAGAGATCCACAGCTCAGGTGGGAGAATCTGTCAAGAATTAGGGTTCGTTCACACTTGACTGTTTTACCAACTCTTGCCAAACGCCCCTATAGCTTTTGGCAAGCGTTGGTCCGGCGTTTGCGGAGCGTTTTTTAACTCTCTGCAAACGCCGCATGCGCGGTTCAGCGGCTGTTGCTAGGCGTTTGCCGAGCGTTAACACCCCACAAACGCCTATAATGAAGTTTGGATGGTGTTACCGCTCCACAAACGCCGCCCAGGCGTTTGCAGAGCGGCACCATAGACTAGAATAGGAGGCTTCAACGCCTCCTGACTCAACCAGAGATGTCCGTTTTGCCGCGACGCTACCGCTCCCGTTAGAACAGGACCATGTGCTGCAATGGGCAGAATTGTCCGAGGCGTTTGGGAAGCGGTAAAAACGCTTCCCAAACGCCTTTCTGCCGCTTGAAAACAAGGCTAATGTGAACGTAGCCTTAGTCGTGCACTCCACAAATCTGGCATTTATGGAATAGTGGCTAGAAGAAAGCCATTAAAAGTCCTGTTTGCGGGAAGCCATGTGGGGGACACAGCAAACATGTGAACGAAGGTGCTCTGGTCAGATGAGACCAAAATTAAATTTTTTGGCCTAAAAGCAAAACGCTATGTGTGGCGGAAAACTAACTCTGCATATCACTCTGAACTCCCCATCCCCACCGTGAAACCTGGTGATGGCAGCATCATGTTGTGGGGATGCTTTTCTTCAGCAGGGCCAGAGAAGATGGTCAGAGTTGATGGGGAAGTACAGGGCAATCTTAGAAGAAAACCTGTTCGAGTCTGCAAAAGACTTGAGACTGGGGCGGAAGTTCACCTTCCAGCATGACCCTAAATATACAGCCAGAGCTACAATTGAATGGTTTAGATAAAAGCATATTCATGTGTTAGAATTGCCCAGTCAAAGTCCAGACCTAAATCCAATTGAGAATCTGTGGCAAGACTTGAAAATTGCTGTTCACAGACGCTCTCCTTCCAATCTGACAGAGCTTCAGCTATTTTGCAAAGAAGAATGGGCAAAAATTTCACACTCTAGATGTGCAAAGCTGGTAGAAATATCCCCAAAAAGACTTGCAGCTGTAATTGCAGCGAAAGGTGGGGGGCTGAATACAAATGCACGCCATGCTTTTCAGATATTTATTTGTAAAAGATTTTGAAAACCATTTATAATTTTCCTTCCACTTCACAATTATGTGCCACTTTGTGTTGGTCTATCACATAAAATCCCAATAAAATACATTTACATTTTTGGTTGTGACATGATAAAATGTGGAAAATTTCAAGGGGTATGAATACTTTTTCAAGGCACTGTACAAGCCATCGGCCATCTGTGAATGAATGATGCTGAGGTGTGGGCTCGGCCACACTGTTTTAAAACTGTGACAGTGGGTATAGGTAGAAGATCTCCTGCCCACTGTCACAGGAAGGGAAGGATCGGGGGGAGAGGAGGCAGGACCTGGAACATCCTACGTGTTCCAAAGGTGAACTTATCCTTTTAAGGTCACGTGCCCTAATATCTTTATTGTCTTATTTAGGATGTGGTGTTATGATTTATTCACCAACCAGTGATGAGCTTTAGGCCTAGTTCACACTAGTGCTATGTGATTTTGGTCCGATTTTAGGTGTGATTATGTAGTGTGGCTTTTTTGCGATTTTTGAGGAGATTGTAATCCTGCGCGTTTTTACATGATTTTATAGCTTTGTGTTACTACTACTTTTGAGGGACTAAGGATTTGAAAAGTTCAGGGTTAAAAAAAAAAAGTGAAATCGCTTTCCAAATTGCATCAGAATTGCATATGCATGCAATTTTGGTGCATTTCCATTGACGTCTGTGGCGCCAAAATCGTCTTGGATTCGCACCTCTGTTTTAGGGGTTGCAGCCTTGCTGGAATTCTCATACTCATGGTTTGGGCCTGTCCTGGTCTTTCCCTGATATGGCGTAGGACAGTGTTTCTCAACCTTTTTTCAGTCAAGGCACCTTTTATAATTATGGACAGTCCCAAGGCACCCTTTAAAATAATGGACAGTCTTGAGGCACCCCATTTTAAAATGGGGTGCCTCAAGACTGTCTGCCTTTTAGTTACACAAAAGGTACAGATTTTCATTGTGTACCATTACAGCCTTCTAGCTGCCGGCATCCTGACAACCAATGACATCATCAATAGAGGAGTATGTCGGTTGCTTGCACAGCATCCTAGTTTGACCCTCTCCTGCACCTTTCATTCAGTGCTGGGGTCACATTAGCACAGCGATGGAGAAAAACTGAGGAAGGAGAGAAACACTGGAATACTAGTCAGTACCAGTGTGCAAAAGTGTATTTGCTTTGGAAGAATAAATCACCTCTAATGTTGGGTGTCCTACTTGTGTGGATGTTGCTGCGTTATATAAAACTATTAGAATAGTTTTTCACATTTTAGAATGGGGTGCCCTTTTAAAATTATGGACAGTCTAGGGGTGCCTTTAAACTGTCCATAATTTTAAAGGGTGCCTTGGGACTGTCCATAATTTTAAAGGGTGCCTTGGGACTGTCCATAATTTTAAAGGGTGCCTTGGGACTGTCCATAATTTTAAAGGGTGCCTTGGGACTGTCCATAATTTTAAAGGGTGCCTTGGGACTGTCCATAATTTTAAAGGGTGCCTTGGGACTGTCCATAATTTTAAAGGGTGCCTTGGGACTGTCCATAATTTTAAAGGGTGCCTTGGGACTGTCCATAATTTTAAAGGGTGCCTTGGGACTGTCCATAATTTTAAAGGGTGCCTTGGGACTGTCCATAATTTTAAAAGGTGCCTTGACTGAAAAAAGGTTGAGAAACACTGTCCTACCCCAAGGAAAAAAAGACGCCGGCAACTAGAAGGTCATAATGGTGCACAATGAAAACCTGTGGCATTTGTGTAACTAAAATGCTGGCTTGTTCTACCCGCTGGCTTTTATACAAGTTTTGGGCAGTTTTTAGACATTTTGCCATGGCACCCTTGAAGAAACCTCAAGTACCCTGGTTGAGAAAGGCTGGCGTAGGATATTGGAGGTCGCCTCTGCTTTTGGGTTGTTCTGTCACCACAGATTTGTTTATTGGGTTCATCCATTCCGGGCTGCTCTGCCAGTTTGATGAGGCCGATTCATACTATCTGCGTTTCCACCCTATCAGCCATAGCCCTGCATTGGAAATCACCTGTAGTCCCATTAGCTTCTGTTTTACGTAGAATTGATATCGTCATGCTCATGGAATGTATTCATTATACTTTATTAGATAAAATGCATTTATTCAACAATAAATGGGATGGTTGGAAGAAACATTGATATCTGCTGTTAGATTGAATAAACCAGATCTGTCTTCAACATCCCTCTGCAATTTAAGTTGCATAAAAAAATCACCTTAGGGTGAACAAGGCCTTACTATCTCAGGTTAAATATTGGTGGTTGTGAATTATCGTCGCTGGTTGTGAATTGCATAAAGTTGCATATTGTGTTGATTTGTTAGTGGAAGTGCAGTGTTGCTTCATATTTGCCGTGGAACACAAATACAAAAAAGTTTCCCACAAACGTAACATTCTGAATGTAGGATATCTGTGCAGTTTCTTTCTGCAAACAATTTTGTAACGTGAGGGCCTACTGAACATGTATGAAAGACTTCACTTTTCTCACTTGCTTCCTTTTGTTCTGCTAACTTTATCTTTGAAAGCATTTTGTTATCTCTATTTATTGTTAAGGGCAAAAAATACCTGGTGGTCCTGCCAGAATGTTCATCCAAAAAATCTCTCCAGTACATTCAATGATGCCTGCAGAGACTTGAAGGTCTTTTGAAAGTACTTAAACATTTAGTTTGCTTTTTAACATTTGATTTCAGTATGAGTGGAATTTGCTGAAAGAAAACCACATACACTGTTAGCAGTTTATTTTGAGAAAAATTTTCATCCAGTTCCTTTGAATTTTCTCGTTGCAATGGTCAAAATCAAACTTTGATTTGACTCCTCAAACTCCAGTGTTAGAAAATCGAGCGACTGGATAGAGAACAAAATAGTTTAACAAAGTTCTGATGTATGGCTAGCTTTAAAGTGATACTAATGCTTTGTTGTGTTTTTTTTTTTTTTTTTTTATAAAATAACCATGTCTATACTTGCCTGCTCTGTGCAGTGGTTTCGGGTCCCTACTGGCACTCTGGTTCCTCCCCCTTGTGCAGTGCCCCCAGAGAAAACCAATTGCCCTGGGGGGCATCACTGCTTGCCCCTGGGCCGCTGCTCTATGCGTCCTTAAGACACACAGAGCCGCAGTTTGGCCCTCCCACTCTCTCCTCATTGGCTCACTGGCTGTGATTGACAGCAGCCAGAGCCAATGGGCTCCCGCTGCTGTCTCAGCCAGTGAGGAGGGAGAGTCCCCATACAGCCAAGGTTATCGTGAACATCGCTGGATCAGAGGGGGCTCAGGTAAGGATTGGGGGGGTGCTTCACTCAGATGGTTTTTTACCTTCATTCATAGAATACATGAAGGTAAATAATCTTGAGCCTTTATAACCACTTTAATGTACTCCCTGCCTCTGCTGATTATCAGTTTGCCCCGTTGCCAGCTAACTCTGTGAATTACAGAACACCTCCCCCCTATGCAATAGAAAAGATGAAGGGAAGATGTTTTGTAGTCCTGTTCTAGGGTAATAACACTGCCCATCAAATACTGTACAGTGGGTGGACTTTGTCACCGTATGACAATATCAAGTGCCTGAGACACTAGGATCCGGAATGTTTGAGCATTCATTTTGACAGTCCAGCCTTGGTGCGGCTGTCACACAGGCAGCAGAGCAGTAGGAATCTTGAATCTGGATGGGCAGAGCCTGATGGGGATTCAGACAAAATTTCCCCATCATTCAGCTCTCCTTGTGATTGACAGCAAGAAGTGAGCGGGTCCTTAGGCAACAGACAGCCTGCTATTGGCTCTAGAATCTGCTTACTGCGTGTTGTAAGAACTACCTGAATCTGTTGTACCTGTCACCAATGTTACTGAAATAGGCAGTAGGGATTTTTGAATCTAGCCCAGGCCATCTCCTATGGAATATTTTAAAGGGTCATAGCACCAAAAGAGTTGGGTGATGCTGTATTGAATTCCCCCAGATGTGTTACTGGTAGGATCACCAAGTTAAAATAAAGCCTGAAAAAAATAAATGCTGCCACCACATCGAAGTGCTGAGCTGCAGTAGATTACATTTTTGTTTTCGGGTTTTAGGGTAAGAGATTCTACAATTTCTATCCAATTAGGTGTTACCTCTGCCAGCACTAGTGCATTTGATTATACCATCACAGCAACGGACATGAGACTGGATGTTTTGTTGCATCAGTAAGGGCTCATGTACACGGGGCGTTTGGAAAACTCTTCTGAACAATGGAAACTGACTGCTGGTAAACATAGGTTAAAAAACGTCAGTTTAGCCGCACTTATGTTTAGAAGCGTTTTTAAAAGTTAATCTCAGGAGACCTTCCAAAATGCCCAGAATGCACTGAAAAATAGTACAGAATTAACTATTTCAGACATTTTAAGAGAAATAGAGAGCAGAAGCAGAGAGAGCAGTATGTGTTGAGATGACCTGTCTTTTCTGGTTTTATTCACTATGGATCCCATCATGAGCATAATGCAGCACGTTCTACCGTTTCCTTCACGCGAAACCTGGAACTGACTGTGCTGGTGTACTGGGTTCATTTGAATACACGGAAAACACTTTGCATGCATTTCTGATGATGAAAAAAGGCTCTAGACAGCATCTGGACATGGAACAGTTAAAAAAAAAAAAAAAAAAAAAAAGCTTATAAACACAAACGCTTATAAACGGGTTAACCGCTTTTATACGCGTTTAGAAGCGTTTGGTGTTTGAAATGCCGGTAAAATCTACTCCTGAACGCAAGTTTGGTGCGTTTAAAAAAAACGACTGTAAACTCAACTGCCTGTAAACGACTATGTACAGTGGGGCAAAAAAGTATTTAGTCAGCCACCAATTGTGCAAGTTCTCCCACTTAAAAAGATGAGAGAGGCCTGTAATTGGCATCATAGGTAGACCTCAACTATGAGAGACAAAATGAGAAAACAAATCCAGACAATCACATTGGCTGATTTGGAAAGAATTTATTTGCAAATTATGGTGGAAAATAAGTATTTGGTCACCTACAAACAAGCAAGATTTCTGGCTCTCACAGACCTGTACCTTCTTTTTTTAAGAGGCTCCTCTGTCCTGCACTCATTACCTGTATCAATGGCACCTGTTTGAACTTATCAGTATAAAAGACACCTGTCCACAACCTCAAACAGTCACACTCCAAACTCCACTATGGTGAAGACCAAAGAGCTGTTGTAGGACACCAGAAAGAAAATTGTAGACCTGCACAAGGCTGGGAAGACTGAATCTGCAATAGGCAAGCAGCTGGGTGTGAACAAATCAACTGTGGGAGCAATAATTAGAAAATGGAAGACATACAAGACCACTGATAATCTCCCTCGATCTGGGGCTCCACGCATGAACTCACCCCGTGGGGTCAAAATGATCACAAGAACGGTGAGCAAAAATCCCAGGACCACACGGGGGACCTAGTGAATGACCTGCAGAGAGCTGGGACCAACGTAACAAAGGCTACCATCAGTAACACACTACGCCGCCAGGGACTCAGATCCTGCAGTGCCAGACGTGTCCCCCTGCTTAAGTCAGTACATGTCCGGGCCCGTCTGAAGTTCGCTAGAGAGCATTTGGATGATCCAGAAGAGGATTGGGAGAATGTCATATGGTCAGATGAAACCAAAATAGAACTGTCTGGTAGAAACACAACTCGCCGTGTTTGGAGGAGAGAGAATAATGAGTTGCATCCAAAGAACACCATACCTACTGTGAAGCATGGGGGTGGCAACATCATGCTTTGGGGCTGTTTCTCCGCAAAGGGACCAGGACGACTGATCCATGTACAGGACAGAATGAATGGGGCCATGTATCCTGAGATTTGAAGTGCAAACCTCCTTCTATCAGCAAGGGCATTGAAGATGAAACGTGGCTGGGTCTTCCAACATGACGATGATCCCAAACATACCGCCCGGGCAACAAAGGAGTGGCTTCGTTAGAAGCATTTCAAGGTCCTGGAGTGGCCTAGCCAGTCTCCAGATCTCAACCCCATAGAAAACCTTTGGAGGGAGTTGAAAGTCCGTGTTGCCCAGCGACAGCCCCAAAACATCACTGCTCTAGAGATCTGCATGGAGGAATGGGCCAACATACCAGCAACAGTGTGTGCCAACCTTGTGAAGACTTACAGGAAACGTTTGACCTCTGTCATTGCCAACAAAGGATATATAACAAAGTATTGAGATGAACTTTTGATATTGACTGAATACTTATTTTCCACCATAATTTGCAAATAAATTATTTCCAAATCAGCCAATGTGATTGTCTGGATTTTTTTCCTCATTTTGTCTCTCATAGTTGAGGTCTACCTATGATGCCAATTACAGGCTTCTCTCATCTATTTAAGTGGGAGAACTTGCACAATTGGTGGCTAACTAAATACTTTTTTGCCCCACTGTACATGGACACATAGGAAGACATTAGGGAGAGTTCAGGGGCTGCTGAAAAAAACGCTGAACAGCTCCTAAACATGAGTTTATCAGCTGCAGTGTACATGAGCCCTTACTCTGCTTCACACAGTCCCAAGCAACTCTTGTCAGGGGTTCTACTTTAAAATCACATTGGCCATTGTTTAGTGAATTTACATGTGCAGTAAATGAAAGCCGTACTTTTTTCTTTGCGTTTTTTTCTTCCAGGCTTTGCATCTCTGGATATTTTGCAAGAGGAAGAGGAAAAAGCTCCTATTTTACTATATTGCAAATGTGTGGCAAATGGAAACTTCCTTTACATACTGGAAGAATGATTTGTTTTTATAGGTGCCCATCGACAAATCTTTTTTATCTTCTTAAAATGTATCTGCAAAATCTTTTTTTTTTTTTTTTTTTTTTTTTTTTGAAAAGAGTAGGGGGTGTTTTTTGCCGTATATTTCTCATTGTGGAATTTTCATTCATTTCCTGTCCTGTAGAATCAAAGAGCGAGGATATATTTTCAAAGTGAAGGAAATACCCACTTTCAGTTGTCCCCATAGTGTCCCCAGGGAAAGCTTTCCTCTTTATTCTTGTCACTGCACAGCAAGTGTAGAGTACAGCAGAGCTGTGCAATGACGTGAAGTGTCACTTTGTACACTTCAAATTTATTTATTTCAGGTACTTGTATAGCGCCGTCAATTTACACAGCGCTTTACATATATATCTTGTACATTCACATCAGTCCCTAACCCTCAAGGGGCATACAATCTAAGGTCCCAACTTACAATCTTACACATATTAGAGCCAATTTAGACAGGATCCAAGTAACCTTCCAGCATATTTTTGGAGTGTGGGAGGAAACCGGAGTACCTGGAGGAAACCCACGCAAGCACAGGGAGAACATGCAAACTCCAGGCAGGTGGTGCCATGTTTGGGATTCGAACCAGTGACCCTAGTACTGCCAGGCAGAAATGCTAACCATTGAGCCACTGTGGTGCCCACATATAAAGTTTTATTTAAAAAAAGGCGGGGGGTGAAGTTGTGTGATACGATAAAATGTGCATCACACCACCCCATGCCACACGGTTCTGCAGCTCAAAACGCTGTACAAGCAGCAGCGTTTTGTGCAGCAGGGCAGTGCGAACAGACCCTAAGAGTAGAATGGATGCAGGACCTGATGTACAGCAGAGGAATAGCAGATCACAGCACACTGCTAGGATTGCTGGGTGTGAGTATTTATTTCAGGTACTTATATAGTGCTATCAATTTACGCAGCGCTTTACATATATATTGTACATTCACATCAGTCCCTAAAGCTGGCCATACATTATACAATTATCTAACAATTTTCTGCCCAATTTCCTTTAGATTTACCTTCAACTGTGTAGTGCAAGGGCCTCCCTAATTGGATACAACTGAAAGTGTTGTTTAGGTTTGTCCTATTATATGGTTGTTGGTAAATCTAAACCAAAAATCTCCAGATAATTGTATAATGTATGGCCAGCCTAACCCTCAAGGGGCGTAGAATCTAAGGTCCCTAACTTACATTCATATATACACATACTAGGGCCAATTTAGACAGGATCCAATTAACCTACCAGCATGTCTTTGGAGTGTGGGAGGAAACTGGAGTACCCGGTGGAATCCCACGCAGTCACAGGGAGAACATGCATACTCCAGGCAGGTGGTGCCCTGGTTGGGATTCGAACCAATGACGCTAGTACTGCCAGGCGGAAGTGCTAACCATTTAGCCATTGTGCTGTGAGTATGCTGTGGATGCCACCGTAGGTAGCTTTTAAACATTACAACTTGGTTATCTGCCTTTCCCCAGCATGTGATTGGACAGTGAAGGAGTAGCCGTAGACTTGTCTCACTCCTCCTGTCAGCGTATCCTTTGTCACCACAAGTGTAGACAGCAGAGGTCTAAAAGTGGTTGTAAAGGCTCAAGATGTTTTACCTTCATGCATTCTAGGTAAAGTAAAAAAAAAAGTCTTCTGTTTGCTGTGCCCCCCCCCCCCCCATCCTTACCTGAGCCCCCTCAGATCCAGCAGTGTTCACAATAGCCTCGACTGTAGGGGGACCCTCCTTCCTCATTGGCTGAGACAGCAGAGGGGAGCCCGTTGTCAATCACAGCCAGTAAAGCGGGGGGTCGAGGCCGAGCCGTGGCTTTGTGTCTTAAGAACGCATAGAGCAGTGGCTCAGGAGCGAGTGCGTAGGAATGCCTCCAGGGCAAGCAGCTTTCTCTGGGGGCACTGCTCAAAGGGGAGTAGCGAGAGCATCGGCGCGGGACCCGAAAAGAAGAGGATCGGGGCAGCTGTGTGCAAAACTACTGCACAGAGCAGGTAAGTATAACGAGTGTTGCTTTTTTTTTTTTAAATTTAGCTTTAGTATCACTTTAAAGTATATATAAACCATCCCCTTGTCAAACAGCCCATTCAGTTTAAAATAGAAATGAAATGAGATATAAAAAAAAATTATACATTCCCCCCCCCCCCCCCGTTTTAGAAGTGATTACTTGCTCTCCTTATGTAGCTGACAACAGAGAGCTAAGGGGGGAGGGGAGGAGAAACAGCAGCACACTGAGCTTCCCAGTGAATGACTGTGCAGACGAGGGCCCCCCCTTTGTGTGTGCGGGTTGTGTGAGCAGAGGTCCGATCAGTTCCCATTCCCAGCACAGCTAGAAAACTGACCACTGTGTGTTCTCCTGCTTAGTGTGGTCAGTATTTAATAGAAAAGCAGAGGGACTGGCAGGAACACCAGGGATGTCACACAAGGGAACACCAGGGATGTCACACAAGGGAACACCAGGGATGTCACACAAGGGAACACCAGGGATGTCACACAAGGGAACACCAGAGATGTCACACAAGGGAACACCAGGGATGTCACACAAGGGAACACCAGGGATGTCACACAAGGGAACACCAGGGATGTCACACAAGGGAACACCAGGGATGTCACACAAGGGAACACCAGGGATGTCACACAAGGGAACACCAGGGATGTCACACAAGGGAACACCAGGGATGTCACACAAGGGAACACCAGGGATGTCACACAAGGGAACACCAGGGATGTCACACAAGGGAAGCAATACAAAGAGAACAGGATACTTTTCCATACAAGTAAATGATACAGCAAGCACATATCAGGAATATAAAATGTTGGGTTTACATATTCTTTAATGGGCTCCTGGTATGTTTTTTTTTTTTTTTTTCTTCTGATGAAAATGCTGCTTCTGTTGTATTGAGATCCAAAACAGTTATTTCATACCTCACTGAATTCTCCCCTGCTGAACTACAGAACACCTTCCCTTCTCTGCATGTCAGTAACATACGTGTTGGCTAATAGTGCGTGGAATCTCTCACCTCTGCTGTAGCAGAGGCAACATCTTCTGCTCAACAGAGTAAGGAGCTCACTGGATTCCCGTCAGGATCAACAAATGTCCTTTTGTGCTGTGCCTTTTTTGATATACACTTTACAGTTGAAATCCAGGCACTAAAATTTCATTTAAATATATTATAGCCACAACGTATATAAATCGACTTTGCCCATCAAATGTCTTTATAATTGTAGATATTACCATGTAAAAGTAGGTGTGATGTCATCACTGTGCTGTTCCTGTGCGAATAGCATAGTTGTGGGAGGGGCCTAGCAGTCGCCATCCTCTACAGAAAACTACAGGAGGGGCGGAGACAAGACCAGTCACGTGCACAAGGAGAGAGTCCAGCAGTGACTGGTCTTTATTACAGGAAGCTCCTGCACAGAAGTTTCACACTGGATTACTGCATAGAACTGGAAGCAATGCACAAATAAACACATTTAGACTTTTATATTGTGATTTGACGTCTCTTGCTTGGCAGCAAAGTCCCTAGCAAGCCAGCGATTCTTTGAACAGCTGTATTTATGGTAAGCACAGTAAATGGAAATCAGCAGAAAGGGAAGAAATCTGTATCTCTGCCATTGGCCAAATAACTGCGGAGAACCTCTTTAACAGGAATAGAACAACATGTGTTATTTATAAAGCTGAGTCACACCTGTCTGATGGTTTATTTTTCCAACACTCTGAAAAGTGTGTTTTATTAGAAGATTTTGAAGTTTATTTCCATTTGTGATTCAGAGAAAATGTTTCGGTTGGGACAGAACAGGAGTTGAAAAGTGCAGTTTTCTGAGTCTTTCTGTCCCTCTTTTCATATAGCTGTAGTCTGTGGTTTGTCAGGACCTTTGACCCCAGAGGCTTAAAGCTTGTATAAACAGCCCAGAGCCTGGAGCAAAGGGGCTTTTGTGCCAGGTATTTAAATATGGGCGTTGCACAAATATTCTGGGAATGGAAGAATAAAGATTGCCCTGTATACTGAAAAAGGAAGTTGTTGACTTATTGAGTAGATATTAGAGCTGTTTTTAGTGGCCTTTATAAGTTAACCTTGAGCATTTTAACCACCTTTTTTTCCCCACAAAAAGAGCTTTTTTTTTTGGTGGTCTTTTTTTTTTTGCGCAAAAAAAAAAACGCACAGGTGATTAAATACCGACTATTTTGAAAAAAAAAAACTATTTTTACTTTTTGCTATAAAACATATCCACTAAAAAAAATTGAAAAAATCAAATTGTCATAAATTTAGGCCAAAATGTATTCTGCTACATGTCTTTGCTAAAAATAAAAAATCCCTACATGTAAATTACCGTATCTTTCGCTCCAAAAGACACACTTTTTTCCCCCCAAAAAAGGGGGGAAAATGTCAGTGCGTCTTATAGAGCGAATGTAAAGCGGCCGGTCCGGTATTTCTGCTGCCACCATGTCAGAATATCGGGCCGGCCGCTTAGCTCTTCTCTCCTGCAGGACCTTACCTGTTCCTCGCTCCAGCGCTGCAGTCTTCCCACGGCGGCTTCTGTGACAGCCGGGTGCCCACTGCGCATGTGCGAGAAGCGCCGCGCTTTGTGAATGGTCCGGTGTCTTCTGGGACACATGACAGGTCCCAGAAGGCTCCGGGCCATTCACAAAGCGCAGCGCTGCTCGCGCATGCGCAGTGGGCACCCGGCTGTCTTAGAAGCCACCGCGGGAAGAAGGAAGGACGAATTCAGGTACCCGCTACCCCTCCCTCCCCAAAGGTACGCAGTCTCTGGTCATCCCTTGTACTGTCCACAGTCTCTGGCCATCTCCTGTACTGTGTCCGCAGTCTCTGGTCGTCTCCTGTACTGTGTCCGCAGTCTCTGGCCATCTCCTGTACTGTGTCTGCAGTCTCTGGTCATCTCCCGTACTGTGTCCGCAGTCCATTGGTTCAGAATATTTTTTTTCTTGTTTTTCTCCTCTAAAACCTAGGTGCGTCTTATGGTCAGGTGCGTCTTATGGAGCGAAAAATACAGTAATTGGTTTACGTGAAAGTCACAGTGTCTACAAATGGTGGTATAAATGTTTGTTGTTTTTTTTTGTTTTTTTTTATACTAGTAATGGCGGCGATCAGCAACTTATAGGGGAACTGCGGTGGGCATTCTGACACTGGGGAGGGAACTAATTGCCACTGACAGGATAGGGTGGGACAGGATACATGGAAGACCTGTGCATCCCCGTGTGAGAAAACACAGCCTTCGAACTTAGTGTTACTACACCCACACAGTAAAATCAGTCTGTATATGCATTAAAGCATGCTTGGTATACTCACTGTGGAACCTAAGGGGTAAATCCTCTGCATTGTGCAAAAAAGGCTATTTGATCCTGTCTTCTCTAATCCTCCCCTTCCTCCACAGTCCCCAATCCATCTGCTGATAGTACAGAGCCCTAGGGGACACTCTGCACATGCTCAGTTTGTTGTGCATTGCTAGAGAGATCTTTTGGGGGAGGGTGCATGTGATCTTCACAGGGCTTTGCACATAATCCTTTCACCATATTTGTGTTTTCAGACTCACCTCCATCTATTAGTTCATCTCTAGATAAAAGAAAACCTGTGCTGAGAGAAACATGGCCATCATTTGCAACCTTCCTCTAAAAATATCTGTTCCCTGGCCATCTTTGGCCCTAAAACTTTCTTGGTGACCTCGCACAAGCATGCATGTTCAAAACAGGTGAAATCAATGCTCTTGACCTGCACACTTGTAAGTCAGTGCATTAGTATGTATTGAATCATCAGATCAGCATTAGACTCCAGCAGCTGGTTTCCTCCATTCCAATCCAGTGAGTTTTATCTGGAGTTAAAAAGTTTGAGACTTTTCTTAGAGCAACCATTTTAATCAAATGTATTGGCTTGGATTGTATGGCTGTTATGAAGCACACCTTTTTCTATCATTTTATCTCTTTATCAACCAGCCCAATGGGTTTTCAGTGCAAACTAAAACTTCATTTCTTACTGCTGTTGTGATAGTTGCTTCTGATACAGACAAAAGAACTGTGTGAATCTTGCAGGTACAAACATTAATTCCTATTATGTGTAATAAAATGAGAAGCCAGGAAAAGCCTGAACAATATGGAATGAACAATAAGTTATTTTAGCAATGGTTCAAACTGATGCGGTGCGGGTTTCACATTTTCTGTGCGAATTCCACACTGCATCAGAATCGCACCCCGATCATGCGAACCTCTGAGGGTGTGTATGTTAAAGCGGAGCTCCACCCAAAAGGGGAAGTTCTGCTTTAAGGACTCCCCATTAAGGATTGGCACCTTTGGGGGGTGGAGAGGAGCAGGTACCCGAATTTGACAGGTACCCGCTCCCATTTCTGGTCCGATCACCTAGGCGATCAGAAACAGAAGGTGTCCTCCCTCAATTTCTTTTGGGACACGTGACAGCTGCCAAAAGACTACAGGACCATTCATGAAGCGCAGCGCTACTCGCGCATGCGCAGTGGAAGCCGCAAGCTATCACAGCCCACACTGAAGATGCCAGCCTCCTGGAATCCAGGACGGCCGGTGAAACGGGCTGCAGGGGACACAGCGCGGGACCGAGGGACAGGTAAGTGGCTGTTTTTTAAAAGGCAGCAGCTACAGTTTTTGTAGCTGCTGACTTATTTTTTGACAGGTGAGTGCAACTCAACTTTAAGTTAACACTCCGAAAGCAGACCACAAAATGTGCGATGCGCAGAATCGGATCGCATAGGTGTGAATACCCATGTGATCCAATTCTAGTGCAGACCAAAAAAAGGATCTTGCACCTTTTAGGTGCGGCGCGATTTAGAGCTATATAAAATGTATGGCTCCAATCTCACTGCACACAAATCGCATGTGATTTGCACAGGAATGCGGTGCTGATCCTGTGCGAATCACATGCGATATACCACACCACATATGTGTGAACCCAGGCTGAATTGTGCTGTCTGTGTAACTGAGTGCAATAAACTCTGGATGTATGGAGTAGGCTATGCGTATATCTTGAAGCTGTAAAAATGCCAAAGATAAGGAGGAAAAAATAAATGTGCCAGCAGGTTCCCAAGGGTTTACTAATCTTTCTGGCCACTCCTTTACCCAGTGTGTATACCCTACACCGAGAACAATCCATTTAAAGGTGTAGTCTGCTCAGATTTGGATGTGTAACATTTGAACTCGGGGACACTACACGCCTCGTGGTGCTTTAATTTTCATCTTGGCGTTCCTCTTGTACAGTTGGCTCTGCTGTTTGCTAAATTCCTGTGGTTGCTGGTATCCTGAGCCTGTTGAAACTAGGGCTGGTTTGTTCTCAGGCTGACCGCTGTCCTCTATACCAAACACAGAATGTGGTTGGATTGCACAGAACCATGCGAGAGGCTGCCTTTCCATCCAGAAGTAATGTGAAAAGCCAACCTTTAACATGCCGTGTTACCTGGATGTCCTTGACATTTCCTAGCTCACTACGGTGGAAGATGAAGGACTTCTCCCTCTTGCAGTCTGAGTAAGCTCAGCGTCTGATGGTGTTGCTCCATGCCCGGGTTTTCTAACCTGGTGACAGATTATTCAGATCCAAGCGCTAGCAGATCCAAGCCGCAACAAGAATTATACCCAGTCACTGCCCGCCGAATGCAACTCAATCAAGTGAATAGGGCCACGCAATGCGTGTGGTTGCAGGGCAGTAGTGTGGCGTTAACAGGTGGCAAGGAGGCAATACAACACCTCCTCACTGCCTGTCAAATGAACTCTGAAAAGTGATCTGAACAAAAATCTCTCTTCAGGGAGCAGCGCAAGTGTTAATGAGGCTCCCTTGTACACAAGCGTTGAATTCTAAAGTAACCTTTAATGTGCATTAACAAAACTATAGCATTAATGAGTGTATTCCCCCCAGCCCGTGCCCCCTCCCCTGACTTCACCATAAATATCGATAACACAATCCTCAATCCATCCCCTCACACCAGGGTACTAGGTGTAATCCTAGACTCCCATCTGTCCTTCCAGCCCCAGATCCAATCGCTGACAAAATCATATAGACTTCACCTCCGCAACATCTCCAAGATCTGACCGTTCCTAACTCCAGAAACCACTAAGCAACTTATTCATTCCCTAGTCATATCACGCCTCAACTATTGTAACTCCCTCCTCATTGGCCTACCTCATCGCAGGCTATCCCCCCTTCAGTCTATCATGAACGCTGCTGCCAGACTCATCCACCTTACTAACCGTTCTGTATCTGCCATCCCTCTCTGCCAATCCCTCCACTGGCTCCCAGTTGCCCAACAGATAAAATTCAAAACACAAACAATTTACATAACTGATCTTGTCTCTAAATATCACCCAAACCGTACTTTCTGCTCCTCGCAAGACCTCCTACTCTTTAGCTCCCTTATCTCCTCCTCCCATGCTCATCTCCAAGACTTCTCCAGGGCGTCACCCATCCTCTGGAACTCCCTAGCCCAATCTATCAGACTATCGCCTACTCTACCTACTTTTAGGCGATCACCGAAAACCTATCTCTTCAGCGAAGCCCATCCCGCCCTCTGCTAATACTGGAATCCTCTACTCTTCCAACCACTCCATCCCCCACAGTTATTACCTATTGTATCACTAGCCCCTCCCTCCTAGATTGTAAGCTCCAAGGAGCAGGGCCCTCAAATCCCTCTTGTATTGATCTGTATTGTTACTGTATTGTCTCCCACTATATAATAATAATACTAATAGTGTTGCATGGGCGTTCGTCATATCAGGCAATGTATATCAGATGCCCTGTGAATTTTTTTTTTTTTGCACACTTGATGTTTTTACAGCTGCTTTTGACATTTTTTTCTACAGCAAATAAACCCCCCAGCATGTTATCCTGTGTGTCCATGCACACACAGACTGTAATCATCGTTTTTTGGCTGGAAAAAAAACCCAGGACTTGTGGGTTTCTAGGAGTTTTTTAGCTGTAAAAACGCTCTAACGATGAAAAACACGGCAAAACGTAAAACACCGCAAACCAGCGTTTTTGGACGTTTTGTTAACCCAAAAAATTTTTGGGGGGGTAAAAAAAAAAAGCTAAAAAACGCAAATGTGGAAAAACGCTACTAATGCAAAAATGCTTAAAAAGCTGAAAAACATTTTAACGTGACTTCAGGTACTTATATAGCACCGTCAATTTACGCAGCGCATCACATATATATTGTACATTCACATCAGTCCCTAACTCACATTCATACATACACATACTAGGGCCAATTTAGACAGGGTCCAATTCACCTACCAGCATGTCTTTGGAGTGTGGGAGGAAACCGGAGTACCTGAAGGAAACCCACGCAGTCACAGGGAGAACATGCAAACTCCAGGCAGGTGGTGCCGTGGCTGAGATTCGAACCAACGACCCTAGTACTGCCAGGCGAAAGTGCTAACCATTTAGCCAATGTTACCAGCGTTAGCAATATGCCCTGTGTACATGGAGCCTCAAATGGGAAATGATCACTTTTGACACTTTTTACATCTTATTTAAGGTGCGGTTGCAAACACCATAGGCATGTTTATAGCACTTTTACAGAGCACTTGTGGTATGTGTCAGTAGAAGTGAATGGAGGTGGTTGCAAAGCATGAATGCCAGCTGAGCACTGTAGGCAGCATTGTTTTTGCCTCACAGCAACGATGTGCTCCCATTGGCATTGATAGGAGGTAGGGAAGCGGTAAAAATGCGACCCAGCCACCGGTTTTCAACGCCTGTGTGAAAAATCCCTAACACCCCGGTCACATCAAGTCCGACTTTGAAATCATGCGTCTTACAGTGAAGTCGCGTGATTTCAGAGTCGGGGGACATGCCGATTTCAGGTGGGAGTTGCAAGACATTTGACACAGATGTCTATGCAAATCGCATGAAAAGTAATGCATGTAGTACTTTAGAAATCGGTGACTCAATTCCCCTATCCACACAGTCAATGTGGATGGGGGAATCACACCCGCTATGCTATTATTGTGTTCTGACTGACAACATGGAGCATTCCCTTCCATCAGAATACATTGATCGTTCAGGAAAAAACTGTCTGCCCATACATGGATCGATGTTCGGCTAGTCTCTATTGAATTTTAATCCATGCATGGCCGCCTTAACAGCTCAAAGATAGTTTACTGCTTGTGAAGTCTTTACATGGAATTTGGACTGCTGCCGCACAGGTATACTGTACATGAAAGGACGTATCCTTTCCTAGTAGGACATAAACCTTTCTTGTGATGCAGATAATGCCAAGCCTTATCTACCCAAGAATGTAGCACTGATTAGTTAGCAACAATGAACTTCTTCTTTGGTCTAAAAGCATTTTATTATACCTCTTGATCCTGTCAGAAACCTTGTGAACTGATAACTTCCTCTGCTGCACTTTTATAAGGTACATTAACACCCAGATATCTGAGGACTATAGAGAAAGGGAGGTGTTCTGCAGTCCTGCCCCGGGGTGACAACCGTGCTCTTCTATAGATACAGGGGAGTGATAATTGTCACCATAGAACAGGAAGTCTGTTACAGGTAGGATCACCAGATGATGATAAAGGAAAAAGTTCGAAAAAAGATGATCAAAGGACTGAGAAGCTTGAGGAGCCTTAGTATTTTACATTTTCTCTTGGGTTTAGTTAGGCTTTAAAATATAACTAATGGCAAAACCTTTTTTGTTTTATTTTTTTCTAGTTTTAGACAGACGCACTAACGCTGCAAAATGCGGTAAAACTCCGCAAATCAGCGTTTTTTGGGCGTTTTTTTGACCCCCGAAAAGGTTTTTTTGTAAAAACCGCAAACGCAGGTAAACGCTAATGCAAAAACACTAAAAAAAAGCTGAAAAACTCAGTTTTTAATGTGATTTTACACCGCTAACGTTACCAGCGTTATCAAAACGTCCAGTGTGCATGAGGACTTAAGCAAGCATGCACTTGGTCATTGGTGGCCAAAGCAACAGATTTTCTCCTCCCCAGCAGCACATACTCCCCTTTTGTGCGTGTAACTTTGTTCAACAGCCCTAAGCCAATTGCCAAGTATCCGCGCCATGAGATGAGTCCATAATTGTCACCTGTAATTTAAAAGACAAAAATTTAAGTTTTAAAAAAAAAAAATGCAATAAGATGAGATTTTTTTTTAACAGGAGCTAGCAGAGCATTACATCCACATCCACAGTCACAGGTGCAATGTCATGCTCCTGCACAAACTGTACGGGCAGTCTGTTCCTAAGCTGTAAATGAACTACAAGCATGCTGATCATCTTCCACGGTGACGGACAGGACTTGTAGTTTATTCATTCATTCACTGTGTGCATCCATAGACGTTCACAGCGGTGGTAAGCCACGTCCTGCTACCTCCTCACACAAGTTTGACTGATAAGCTGCAGGAGCCAATGGCTCCCACTGCCCTCAATGTCTCCTGTGAGACCAGAAAGTGAGAGGAGGTGTGCTGCAATCGGGACAGTGCTGGAGCGGTGAGAGGAGTCAGGTAAGTGTTTAGGGATGGGGGGAAAACAAGTAATGCAGAGAACTTATTTTATCTTAATGCATTAAGGTAAAAACATTTAGACTTTAGAACCTCTTTAAATTTGTGATGGTCCATTTTACGTGAGTGGAATTGGCAGCTTTGTGTTTTGGATCATCAAATAGTACATCTGCCAGTTCTATTTGGATCACAGTTTTGTAGATGATGCTTCAGTGAATTCTTTCTTTGTCTGGGGTTAGCAGATTCCAAGCACTGCAGTGGATGGCGTGGTTTTCCTCGCCATCTGTGGTTAGTACTAGGTTTTACTATGCTGTGGCGGATTGCCATGGCTAATGACGGTGATATTAGCACCTCAATGAGCAAGCCTGAATATTCTTGGTTAATGTGGTGTTTTGTATTGACTATATACTGTACAAATTGGAAGGTAATCTCCAGTTTACCTATTTTATGAATTATAATATAATGGAAGATTTGAATAAAATTCTTACTATTATTGCTAACATCATTCAGAATCTGCATGTCAAATATATTTAAAGTACTGTATATTATTTCATAATTAAATTTACAATGTGAAGCCTTCGTAGTTCTCTTGTGAAAAGAGTAGCACAAAGTATGTATGATGAATTATTAAACACTAGTTACCTTTTGGTCATTGATTTTCATTGATACAGTTGAAGTAATTTATGTTCTGCCTTTATTGACTTTAAGTGAGATAGTATTTTATGTATATTTCAGAATGTTATGGACCAGTTCAACCCCGGATTAAGGAATCTGGTTAATTTGGGAAGAAATTATGAAAAAGCAGTCTCTGGTAAGTTTAAAAATTTAATGTATCTGTTAAACTGTTACAAAGAATGGTTACGGCATGTAAAATGTCATTTACATTGCTGCAGTGCATTGAAATGCTCACTTAAAATTCCAACTCCAGACGGTTACAAAAATGATGTATCCACAATATGCAGGATATAATTATTATTATACAGGATTTATATAGCGCCAACAGTTTGCTCAGTGCTTTACAATATAAAGGGAGACAATACAGTTCAATACAAGAGGGATTGGAGGGCCCTGCTCCTTGGAGCTTACAATCTGAGATGCTTCGGTTTTTTTTACGGCCAGTCTCATAGAGGGAAATACTTAACCCCTTCCCACCGGCGCCTCCCGGCCCTTTAAGAGTTTCAGACGCCGGGAGGCGGGGTGGGTGGGGAGTGGCTTAGGGATCATGTGACCGCAGTGACGCGTCGTCAAGGCGGTCACATGATCGGGAAAGGTCTCGATCGAAAGAGCAGACCGGACCTTTCCATGAGTACCGGACACGTGTGCTGGGAGCGCGCAGGGCGCGCGCTCTCAGCACATATGTTTTTTGTTACATGAATGCAAATGTCCGGCCGCTCGGCGTCTAGGCCCAGACGCTGGGAGACCGCACATTTATGTGCGGCCGGCGTAAAGGGGTTAATCTACAATCCAGCAAACTTTCTCCCTGCTGGCTGTGGTTGTGAGGACCACTTCCCTGAAGCCTTTTTTTGCACTTCTGACTAGTCTTGCTCCTATTACACCAATGTCATTCTATACCATGCAGGACCATACATAAAATCTTTCTCCTATTTTGTTTTCTCTTCTGCTCAAATTTTTTTAGGTTTTCTACCCTCAAGCTAATCTCAAAATGCGCTACCTGCCAGTGGCATCTGTAGACGCAAGTCCATATGATGGGCTGCTACAGAAAGTTGCAAATATATCCAGCCGAGACCTAGTGGCACAGCTCAGTAGCTACACCTTTATGTTTTTGCATATAGTACAGGGAATTTCGAATCTGCAGCTGGTTCTCATGTTGTCAGTAAGGGTCCCACAATGCATCTGATTTATACACTGCTCAAAAAAAATTAAAGCAACATTTTGAAAACACATCCGTTCTCAATGGGGAAAAATATCACACTAGATAGCTATACTGATATGGACTGGGTAATGTGTTAGGACTGTAAGGATGCCCCATCACTTGATGGAAATGAAAATTCTAAACCCACAGAGGACTGAATTCAAAGACACCTAGAAAATAAAGTGAAGAAACGATGCTGCATGCTAGTCCATTTTGCTGGAATTTCATTGTAGCAACTCAAAAATGGTACTCAGTAGTTTGTATGACCCCCACGTGCTTGTATGCATGCCTGACAACATTGGGGCATGCTCCTAATGAGACAAAAGATGGTGTCCTGGGGTATTTCCTCCCAGATCTGGACCACGGCATCACTGAGCTCCTGCACAGTTTGAGGTGCAACCTGGTGGCATCAAATGGACCAAAACATGATATCCCAGAGGTGTTCTATTGGATTTAGCTCGGGTGCGCATGGGGGCTATTCAATGGTATCAATTCCTTCATCCTCCAGGAGTTGCCTGCATACTCTCGTCACATGAGGCCGAGCATTGTCATGAACCAGGAGGAACCCATGACCTACTGCACCATAGTAGATTCTGACAATAGGTTCAAGGATTGCATCTCAATACCTAATGGCAGTCAGTGCCATTGTCTAGCCTGTAGAGGTCTGTGCGTTTCTCCATGAATATGCCTACCCAGACCATCATTGACCTGGCACCAAAACGATCATGCTGAACGATGTTATAGGCAGCATAACGTTCTCCATGGCTTCTCCAGACCCTTTCACGTCTGTCAAATGTGCTCAGGGTGAACCTGCTCTCATCTGTGAAAAACACAGGGTGCCAGTGACAGGCCTGCCAATTCTGGTGTTCAGTGGCAAATGCCATTCGAGCTCTATGGTGCCAGGCATTGAGCACAGAGCCCACTAGAGGATGTCAGGCCCACAGGCCACCCTCATGAAGTCTTTCTGATTGTTTGGTTAGAGACATTCACACCAGTGGCCTGCTGGAGGTCATTTTGTAGGGCTCTGGCAGTGCTCATCCTGTTCCTTCTTACACAAAGGACGGTCCTGTCCAGTTCTCCCAGAGTAGCTTCCTCTCTCCCGGAATCTACTCCATGCTCTTGAGACTGTGCTGGGAGACACCACAAACCTTCTGGCAATGGCATGTATTAGTGTGCCATCCTGGAGGAGTTGGACTGCCTGTGCAACCTCTGTAGGGGCCAGGTATCGCCTCATGCTACCAGTAGTGACACTGACCCTAGCCGAATGCAAAACTAGTGAAAAACAGTCAGAAAAGATGAGTAGGGAAAAAATGTCAGTGGCCTCCACCTGTAAAACTGTTTTAGGGGTTGTCTCATTGTTGCCCATCTAGTGCACCTCTAGTTCATTAACACCAAAGCAGCTGAAACTGATTGACAACCCCCTCTGCTACCCCCCTCTGATCAGATCAATATTCTAGTTTAATTGACTTGATGCTATACTCTGATCTAAAAGTGTTCCTTTAATTTTTTTGAGCAGTGCAGGTTCCTGTGGGTCTTACTTTTCTGCCCTGGTAACCATAAAACTACAGAGGCCTTACTTTTCTCTGTCAGCATAGAAGAGGAACATAGAAGTTCTTTATAAAGAGAAAAGATATAGTACTTTTTTTTTTTTTTTTTTCCCCTCTCTCACTTTAATTTTTTTCCTGATACCCATATATGATATAATTTGGATTTAAAAATGCTCTTTTGGCTTAAACCTACATGGGTCGGACCCCTGCTTGTGGACATGCACTGTGTGGTCACGAATTTATATGTTTTAGGGGCTTTGTTTTGCACTACTGTTTTCCATGTAATTGGATCTCTAATGATTTGAGAGTCATGCAAGATGACATGGTTCTGGACTGACAGTGTTCCGCCATGTGTGGAAGACTGCTTCCTTTTGTTCTGTACCCTGTGCTTTGCTGAAGAGTGAAGTAAAAATTATAAATGATAAAAGATATAGTGCTATATACTGTACCTATGAACGAAGTTTTAACTCCGGGATGTACAACCCCAATTCCAAAAACGTTAGGACACACGTTCGCAAATCTCATAAACCCATTTTATTTGCAGTATAAAATGGAAAGAGCTTCAAAGGTTTAAACTGAGATAATGTACCATTTTTAAGGAAAAAATAAAGTTATTTTGAAATTGATAGCAGCAACACATCTCAAAAAAGTTGGGACAGGGCCATGTTTACCAAAGTGTATCATCCCCACTTCTTTTAACAACACTCGTTAAACATCTGAGAACTGAGGAGACCAGTTGCTGGAGTTTTGGCAGAAGAATGTTTTCCCGTTCTTGCCTGATATAGGATTCTAACTGTCCTGGGTCGTCTTTTGTCTTATTTTTTGTTTCAAGATGTGCCAAAAGTTTTTAGTTGGATGAAAGGTCTGGACTTTAGGCAGGCCAGTTAAGCACCTGGACTCTTCAGCTGCGAAGCCTTGCTGTTGTCATAGATGTAGTATGCGATTTAGCAATGTCCTGCTAAAAAATACAAGGCCTTCCCTGAAAAAGACATCTGGATGGGAGCATATGCTTCTTTAAAACCAGGATATATCTTTCAGCATTGATGATGCCTTTCCAGATGTGCAAACTGCCCATTCCATACGCGCTAATGCACCCCCATACCATCAGAGAATGCAGACTTTTGACATGAATGTTGATAATAAGCTGGAAGATGCCTCTCCTCTTTAGCCAGAGGAAACGGTGCCAATGGTTTCCAAAAAGAATATAGATTGATCTGATCGCTGAACAGTTTTACACTTTGTAAAAGACCATATTAAATGTGTTTTGGCCCAGGGAAGCGTGTGGTGTTTCTGGATCATGTTGAGATATGGCTTCTTCTTTTCATGATAGAGTTTTAACTTGTATATTTGAATGGCACGGCAAACTGTGTTCACAGATGGGGATTTTTTGGAAGTATTCCTGAGCCCTTGCAGCGATGTATGAACTCGGCAGGAAGGTTGTTCTAAACCTCTCGAAAGAACGAATTACAGTTTTTATTATTTCATTTACTTCTCTCTCTTCATGTGCTCCCAGACATAACTAATGTTGTTAATCAATACTCTGTAGGTGCCATTCCTCATCTCATTCAGGATTCCCTATTTTATTCATTTATGTAATACCTTTATCCCGTAAGGAAAAAGCTGATGCTAAAACATTTCAGCTCTTTGGACTCTTTCTAGAGAGTTAGGAGTTGGGCACAAGCTGATGGCTGCAGTAGCCATCAGCTTAATACAGCCAGGTAAGCATGTAACCAAGCAGATCTCAGCTCTGTTACCTGCTTTGGAGGGCAGAGTAGACATTGGTGTCTATTAAACCCCCCGATGTCTCCATAAAGAGTACTGGTCGTCTGCCTAATGGGGGTTTGTTAGCCCCTTGTGATAGCAATAAAGATGAATAAAATCAAAAGTAAAACTTATTAAGAAAAAAAAATTTAACTCCCGTTGCCCTGCACACACCCACAAACACAAATGAGCCCACAGGACGCTCACATGTATGTAAACAGCGATCACAGTTGATGGAGCCTGTAAAGGTTTTTAAAGCATCGTCTATGGAGATTTATAGGTACCATAGTTTTTAGCAATATCACGGGCACAGTTTTAACACTTTACATGTTTGGTATCTTTTTACTCGATGCAACCTCATGTTATATATTCTACCAAAAATCAGTCTTTTAGTGTGTTTGTTTGCACTAAAATTCATTTAATTATATTTTTTTCTTGAAAATATGCATTTAATAAACAGTTACGCAAATACTATACTACATAAAAAAATGTAACAGGTCCTGTGCTTTCAGAAAGTATGTCCTGTTCTGGGGGATTAAAATAATTTTATAGCCAATAATGCAGATTTTTACACATGTGCAAAAAATTAAAACCGTACTAGTGCTGAAGTGGTTAAAAAGTGTTTGCATTAGTTTGGTTTTAATGTGATAGTCAAATTCTTCTAAATCTGCTTGTGTATTCCCTTGCCCCAAAATGGATAATGCTGTCTAAAGGTGCCTCCACCATAAGACGAGCTCTAGCCAGTGCCAGGATTATTTATGATCTGAATCCTCTTGTGCAAATACACCCACACTCTTCTTAGTGTGTAGTAGTGTTTTAGTAGTGTAAGGATTCAGAGCGTATATTTATATGTATATTTATATATGCAGTATATCGTGTATATTCAGATCGTATAATTCTGCTGTGGACTTTTTACTATATTTCACATGGAGGAATATTTAGGGACTTTACTATAGTTCATGATATATTTTATATTGCTTTTTATGAGCACAAGTTAGAGTAATGTGTTGTAATTTAAAATTTTTTTGAATTTGCACGTTTTGAACGTTTTATTCACAGGAAGGTTTTGCAGTGTTTTTATAGAGATTTGTGTGCTAAAAGCACACAAGTATTTGCGAGGAAGGTTTTATGTGGGGTTTTTTTTTATGTTTTTTGTTTTGCTTCTGATATATACACATTTTCTTTTGGTGGGAATTCAGCACAGGTGGAGAGCGCTGCACTTTATATATTTTGATCCACAAACTTTTTGACCTTTTTGTTTAGTTTTTGGACAATCAAGATCTGCTGTGAAACATTCCATTGTAGCTTAAGGTGTTTGAACTACGCATGTGGCTGTAAACGTTGGGGTATGCTCCTGACATTCGCAAGACCTGAAGAAGTGGCTTGGATAAGGTGTAAACCGTTGTCAACATTATACAAGTCAAAATGAATGATTATTTCTATCCATATCTAAAATAAAAAGAAAAGTTTAAAACATAAAAGAATGCAGATGTTGAAATGTGGCTCACTAAGGTGACTTTATTACCTGAGTGTCATGTTTCTGTTTTTTTTTTTTTTTTTGGGTCATTTTATTGCGTGTATATTGGAGGATTTTGGTGTTTTTGACATTTTTGTATTAGCCAATAGAGAAAACTATCACCTTTTACATCATTTGTTGCTATGTGGTTTTTAGCTGCTTAAAAAATGCACCAATCTGCCTGAATTGAGCTACAAAAGTAGCTCTCAAAACTTTTTTTTTTTTTTTTTGAGCTTCAGGCATTTGAGTGCAGATGTGAACCACCACCATAGAGAATATTGGATTTTTTTTCTTTCTCTGAGCATTTTGTAACTTTGAGCTACGAAACCCTCAAATGTGAATGGGGCCTCAAAGAGTATCATGAACAGATCATTTAAATTTGAAGTGTTCAGCTAAGGCAAGGCTTGAAAATTTGCGTTGAATATAGGAGCCAGCTTTTTTTAAACTAATAAAGCTTTATAACCACGATGCACACAGATTGGCTAATGCCAAAGGAAAGGGGAGTGTGGGAGAATCTCTGCACACCAGCAATGGATCTACTGGGGGAAAGGGTGGAGAATACACAGAGGTGACAGTATGTCAAGAATTTTAAAAAAAGCTTCCTTTTAGATGTTAACTCCTTGACTTCCGGAAGATTTACCCCCCTTCATGACCTGGCCATTTTATGCTATACAATGCTAAGCTTCTGTAACTGACAATTGCACAAAAACTTTCTTTTGGTGGTATTCGATCATTGCTGGGTTTTTAATTTTTTGTGCTATAAATGAAAAAAGACTGAAAATTTTGAAAAAAATATATTTTTTTTTACTTTTTGCTATAAAACATCCCACAAAATAGTTACATTTCTTCATAAATTTAGTCCAAAATGTATTCTGGTACATGTCTTTGGTTAAAAAAAAATCCCAAATAGTGTGTGTATAACCCGAGGTTCCCACCTAAACGTTTCCTGCAGTGTTTTGCAGTAACGCAGTACAGTCCATTTAACATGATTTCCTATGGGACATGTTCACACCTGTGCGTTTTCACCCAGTTGGTTTTTTGGAAAGGGTGAGGGACTTTTTTTAATGCAAAAAGTTGCGTTTTTGTTTCTATAGACTTCAAAGGAAATGCGGCAGAAAAGCATGTATTGCGTTTTTGGTGTGTTTTGCGTTTTAAATCTGTCTAGCAACAAGAAAAATTAAAAAAAAAATGCAAAATGCGGCAAAAACACAACTGCAAAAACTCAAAACGCAGTGCAGAAATGGCTCAAACGCAACCTGCGTAGGTGTAAACCTAGTCTTAATTGGTTTGCGTGAAAATTATAGCGTCTACAATGACAGTGTAATATATACTGGAATTTTTTTTTCTATATTAGTAATGGCAGCGATCAGCAACCTATAGTGGGACTGTTATAGTAAGACGTACATTCTTACACTGACATCACCAATGACACTAATAGTGTCAGTGCTAATAAAATGCACTCACTGTACTAATGACACTGGGTAGGAAGGGGTTAACATCTGGGGCAATCAAAGGGTTAACTGTGTGCCTAGAGAGTGTAATGTAACTGCACTGTGTACTGTTTTACTTAGGGATGTGCTGTTTTTGTCTCCCTGCTTAGCATGGAGACAAAAACTGGCACATCCCTGCTGTCAGAGAGATCTGTGTTTACAAAACAGATCTCTCTCCTGTCACTTTCTCCGACGATCGGCAGCTTACAGCCATGAATCATTGTCCGGGACCTGGTGATCGGCATGTAAGGGAGCCAGTGGGAACAAAGCAGAAATGCAGAATCACATGCCTGGTGCCAACAGTGAATTGGCTGACGAAAACCCAGGCGCCAGGATTCAGTTTATAGTTGCCATGGTGACCTGGCACCTGGGATTTGTCGAACCCTGGACTAAGGAAGGTAACAGAAGTGAGACATAGCGTAAATTGAAAAGATGCCGGATGAGTGATTGATGCCTTCTGTCATGATACGGTACAGGAAATATAATGGAATAACGCTGTTTAGGTACTGTTAAGGTGGGGGGGGGGGTGTTTATGTAGTGTCATACCATTGTTAATGCCTTGACTGTCATTTCTGATTGTTGCAGTACCTTGGTACCCCGGTGCATTGGTGGTTGCTAATTTTTTTTTCCCTCCTCCCAACGTATTAACTATTAGTACTACTGATTATACCAATACTGGTAATGTGCATGTTTTCCTGTATCTTTTTTTTTTTTTTTTTTAATGCTATAAATATTATGAATATAACTCCGAATCCCTTGATTCCTAGCTTTAGAAACTTCCTCTATGCTTTGCATATCTGCCAACCATATCAACACGTGACACCATGTATTTGGAATATCCTATTTGCATATTTTTGTTTACCATATGTGTTTGTGTATTAACCCAGTCTCTTCTGGAACCTACATAGTAACATAGTTTGGCTGCACAAGAGTTCATATAATGAATTGGAAGTATTGGTTTCCTTCTGTTACTTCATGCCAGTGTTTTCCTTGTTTTTTTACTGATTTGCATGTAGTATGTCTGTTGGTGAATTTCCCTGATTTGACTGGAGCAATGACATAAATAGCTCGAAGAACATTTGTGCCGCATGAAATACAGTGGTAAGAAAAAGTATGTGAACCCCTTAGAATTACCTGCTTTTCTGCAGTACTGTGCCATAAAATGTGATCTAATTCTCATCTGAGTCACAATACATAAACACAATGTGATAACACACAAACAATTCTAATTTCTTGTGTCCTTATTGAACACACCCATTAAACATTTACAGTGCTGGAGGAAAAAGGTGAACCCTTGAAGTTAATAGCTGGCAGCAGTGACTTCATCAAGTGCCTTTGGTAGCTCTTGATCAGACCTGCACAAAGTCCTCTTTACAAAACTGCTTCAGCTCAGACATGTTTGTAGGATGTCTGGTGTGAATGACTCTCTTGAGGTCATTCCACAACATTTCTATGGGGTTAAGGTCTGAGCACTGACTGGCACTCCAAAAGGCACATTTTTTTTTCCTGAAGGTAGCCAGTGGTGGATTTATTTCAATGCTTAGGGTCAATGTCCTGTTGCATCACCCAACTTCTACTAAGGTTTAGATGGCGGAGAACCATCCTGACATCATTCTATAGGATATTTAAAATAAAGGTTAAACGAGCGCTAGGTAAAAGAAGTAAGCCGCTAGCATAAGGCTACGTTCACACTAGCGTTGTGTGCAGGTGGCAGAGAGGCGTTTGGGAAATGTTTTTACCGCTTCCCAAATGCCTCGGACAATTCTGCACATTGCAGCACATGGTGCTGTTCTAAGCATTAGCGTCGCAGCAAAACGGATGCCTCTGGTCGAGTAGTCAGAAGGCGCTGAAGCCTCCTATTTTAGTCTATGGTGCCGCTCCGCAAACGCCCGGCCGGTGTTTGCGGTGCGGTTGCGGGGCGTTTGTGGAGCGGTAACACCATTTAAACTTCATTATAGGCGATTGTGGGGCGTTTTTAATGCTCGGCAAACGCCTAGCAACTGCCACTAAACCGCACATGTGGCGTTTGCCGAGTGTTAAACGCTCCGCAAACGTCGGACCAACGCGTTCCATGCGCTATAGGGGGGTTTGCAAGCGTTGGTAAAACAGTCAAGTGTGAATGAGCCCTTAAGGTAAAACCTGAAATCCTTCCAATAAATCAATAGCAAATGCAGCGCTCAACAAATGATAAATAAATAGACCGACATATATGTATATTGTAACAAACATAAAAACATGCGCTGTGGAGCGCTATATTAGATGGTGATAATATCTTGATTTGACGTATAAAGTGCAGTTGTGACACAAAGATAAATAAATATATAAATTTAAAATCCAAAGAATCAGCATAAAGTGAATTCCGTGACTCCAGTGGCTGGAAAACGAATGTATATTAACTAACCAGAAAGTGCAATAAATCACTCATTTGAGTACATCAAACCACTCCTGGTCATCTGGATCCGAAAGGGTAACTCGGAGGATCATCTGGCACATGTCAGCACATCAGGTGATCAGCAGACTATTACTCTCCAGCAAAAATCCCATCCAGTGTTAAGGACCAGTCATAGGTGTAAAATGGAAATAACAGGAATCCGCATGTACAGGTGGCTTGTTAACCGGCACCAGTATGTACAGCCTAAGTGATCGAAAATGGCCAACGTGTGTTACAAGCCTCGCTCTCTCTGGGTTGGACGTGATGTCACCGGAACCTGGAAGTGACGGAATCACGCTTTGGACGTACTTTTCGTCTGGCGGCATCTTTAGGAAGTAACGACAGCCATATCAGGGCTGATTAAATAGAGGCTAGCTCTCACTGATTGGATGACTAAAGTTATGGTTATTATCACAATCTAATATAGCGCTTCACAGCGCATGTTTTTACGTTTGTTACAGTATATATATGTCGATTTATTTATCATTTGTTGAGCGCTGCATTTGCTATTATTGATCCATAGGATATTTTGGTAAACTTGGGAATTCATTTTCCCCTCTATGGCAAGTGGTCCAGGCCCTGAGGCAGCAAATCATGATGTTTCCTCTCACCATGCTTCTCCATTGGAATGATGCATTGGTGTTGGCAAGCTGTGCCCTTTTCGAGCCATACATAGTGCGAAGTATTTTTCCCGAACAATTCATATTTTGTTTCAACAGTCTACAAAAAATTTCCCAATAGCACTACAGTTTGCCAAGTTTCTCTTCGACAATCTTCAGGCATGCAAACTTTTGGAGAACAGCTGCTTCCTCCGTGGTGTTCTGCCATGGTCACCCTGCCTGCTCAAAGACTTGCATATGGTAGACTCATGAACAGGGATGTTTACCAGTTCCAGTGATGCCTTTAGCTGTCATTCTTGTGTTCTTCTTTACCTCGAGGATTTTGTGTTGTGCCTTGGGAGTCCTCTTGGCTGGGCACCCACTTCTAGGAAGAGTAGCCACAGTACTAAGCTGTCTTCATTTATAGACAATTCATCTAGTTGTCATCTGATGGATGCTTACACACTTTGAGATTGTTTGTATCCCCTTACAGCCCTATGCAGATGAACTCCTCTTGATCGTATATCTTCAGAGAGCTCCTTTATGCGAGGTATGGTTCAAATCAGCTGATGCTTCTTATGAACAGCAATCCCAAAATGTCTGATTTTTTTTTTTTTTTTATCAATCAAAGTAGCTCTAAACCACACTTCCAAATGCCTTTCATTAATTGGACTCCAGGTGTGCAAACTGCTGACTCCAATTAGCTTTCATTGAAGTAATTAATTTATGGGTTCACATACTTTTTCCTCCAGCACTGTGAATGTTCAATGGGCGTAGTTAATAAAGACATAAGAAATTAGAACTATTTGCGTGTTATTAACTTAAGCACATTCCCTGGAATTCTTAAAGACTGGCACAGACAGATTTTGCGAAAATGTCTCTCATGCATTCTAAAAGTGGTGCAGAATGTGGCAAATTTATGCACCTTTCAAAAACTTGTCCTAGAATTTGGCGCATGCTGCACCATTTTTAGAATGTATATGATACACTTTTGCAAAATCTGTCTGCACCAGTTTCTCTACCTTGACGCCAAAAATTTGGTGTTAATTAGCTCCAATTTCATAAGTTATGAAGTAGTGGTATTTTATCTTGAAATTGACACATTCATTCCATGACACTGTAAAAGTGGGGCATTTTAAAACTATCTGAACTGGGTGCACGAGTCGCTGTCAGAACCAAAACTTTTGCAAATGCTTCATGAATTAGCTACAATACATTAACTAGAGGGATTAATGACAGAAAAGTGGTGCAGCAGCTTAACTGAATCCCCTCTAATAAGTTTGTCTGTTGTGACTTAGATGAGGATCAGATCTCATCTTATGGCAAATTACTGAAGAAAACCAGTTAAAGTGGAAGTAAAGGCAAAACCTAACTAGCTCTAAACTTCTTCTCAGCCACGTTCTAAGCCTAATCTAGCTACCCCTGTAAAGAAAACATCGCTATACTTGCCTAATCAGCAGTCGCTCCAGTGCAGTCCCAGGCTGAGCTGTCAACAGCAGCTTCAGGGTGTCGGAGAGTTAGCTGACAATGGTGGCCCCATAGTAAGTCTATGGGCAACATCACTTCCCAGGCATTTCCTGGCCATTTTTGTCTGTCTCCTGCACACATAGAGTACGATTGGAGACCGGACCAGAGCGGCTGCAGAATAGGCAAGTATAGTGATCTTTTCTTTACAGGGCTAGATAGATTAGGGATAGAATCAGGGGCGGACTGACAACTCATGGGGTCCCTGGGCAATAGGGGATCATGGGGCCCCTGTGTCCTTGCCCAAACTCAAAAAAGCCTATGAAAAAGGTACCAGGGGCACCTCGTGGAGCCCCCTACTGACCCCGAGCCCTCGGGCAGTGCCGGAGTTTCCAAATGGTCAGTCTGACCCTGCATAGAATGTGGCTGGGCATAGGATATAAAGTTAGGTTTTGCCTTTACTTCCACTTTAATACACATACTTTTCTTGTACATTAGTGCTGTTGAACAGAAAATCTTGTATACATCTTATTCTATCCTACAAATCTCTGCACAAATATTCTAGTCAATGGTTTCTTGCACCAAGGGCCATTGATTATTCACAGTGTGAAACTGCTTGAGTTTGTGTTGCTTCATCTTGGCCGCATAGTTAAGGAACTGTACCCTTATCTAAAAATTTACAGTTTTAGAAATGTCTAGTATTGGCAATTTACAATCAGATAATTACAGTTGCAGGCTTTTTAAGATTTGCATACCTTATTTTCCCTTTCCTGCTCGTTCTTTTCATGGAGATCAGTTTTAAGTAATGCAAGCCATAGACGGTTCGTTTATCGACCAATTTTTCGTCCGAAAGAATAATAGGCTGATTTTTGCACTGTTAGTGGGGCAATGGCATCGGCCGATTTTCGCGGCTCCTCATTTCTTTTATCGGTCATGCTGGAAAATTTGTGAAAAATGGCCGATTTTCGCAATCATTGGTGGCAACAGAACGACCGATGTTTCGTTTTTCGTAGGAAAAATCGGCGGATAAACGAACTGTCTATGGCCTGCATAAGACAGATGAATCCATGTCCCTTTACTTCCTGTAACTCTTGTCTATAACTTCATCTGAGGGAGAGGGCACTGGTGATGTAACCTTCCCAGGATGCATGTGTGTCAGGGCCAGGACCAGGAAGTGGAAAAATCATAATTGTATGTAAAAGCAAAGTTTAAATAATTTAAGGTGATTTCTTATCTGCTTGCAGAGTTGAATGCTGATGTGGGTTTGTGAAAGGAGGAAAATGTCCACTCTAAAGCAACAGTGTTAGAAAAAATTAAACCATACCTTTTTAATACATTTTTTTTTTGAGTTTTCAAACTTAAGTATGTAAAGGGATTGGCATGTAATGAGTAAGTTGTGGTTTTTGGGTTCAGAGTCTGGGGTAATAGAGGGTGATGTATAATGTGCTGTTTTGTTTTGAAATTATTAGTAGTGCACCAAAATGAAAATTCTGGTGCTGAAACAGATACCGAAAATTCAGAATGCATGTGGCCGATAACCGAAATGTCTGTGTATGTGGGGGTAGGGAGGCTCCAGTTTTTTTCAGTATTTTTTTCTGCTTTAACCACTTGCTAAACAAACCAAAAACTGAAAAGTTTGGAAAAAAAAAAAAGTTTTTTCTTTATTTTTGGTATAAAATTTTGTAAATAAGTGATTTTTCTCCTTCACTGATGTGCGCTAATGAGGCACTGATAGGCTGTACTGATGGGCACTGATGAGGAGGCACTAGTAGGTGGCACTGATGGGCATTGACAGGCATCTCTAATGGGCACTGAAAGGCAGCACTCATATTGCACTTTTTGTTATAAAATTTTGTAAATAAGTGATTTTTCTCCTTCACTGACTGGCACTGATAGGCGGCACTGACTGGCATTGATTGGCACTGAAAGGCAGCTCATATGGGCACTGATATGTGGCATTGGTGTGCACTTTTAGACACTGGTATGTGGCATTGATGAGGCACTGATGGGCACTGGCATGTGGCATTGATTAGCACTGACAGATGGCACTGCTGAGGCTACACTGATCATCAGGGCACACTGGTCATCAGTGCCCTGATGATCAGTGTACATGTCTCCTCTGTGGAAGGCTGATTACCGGCTCTCCTTTCCTCTCGAGCTGTCAGCGTGACAGCTCGTGATGAAAGAAATGCCGATAACCGGCATTTCCCTATTTACATGCGATCAGCTGTGATTGTACACGGCTAATCACATAACCGAGCCGACATCTTCAGCTCTTTCTGTTGATCGGTGATCGCTGCGCTGTGCGCTCCTGGAGCCGCGCATGCGCGGTTAGAGTGGGAGGACGTCATATGATGTCGTCCCAGAACGAGAGAACCGCCTTACGCCCCTCATTACCTTTATATGGTGGGCGGGAGGCGGTTAATGTATATTATTATTTTTTTTTTTTAACTTATGATTTTGCTATCACATGGGGGACAAATAGTCCCCCATGTGATAGCATATAAGTGACAGGTCCTCTTTGTAGGGGGGAGGGGATGGGGGGGGCAGTGTGTGCAAGGAGGGGGCAGGAGAGGAGCAGTGTATACAGTGAAGGAGCAGTGTATACACAGAGGCTCCCTCACTGGCTGTCACTGTATGTCAGTGCCCGTTTTTAAATGTAATTACCAGCTTTTTTTTTTTTTTAATTCACTATAGCATAGAAAATGAGCTGTCACTCTCCCCGAAGCTAAAGGAAACAAAGGGGCGGGGTCACTGGGTAGTTTTCCCTTTAGCTCCCTGAGAATGACTGATCCGTCTCTGAGCTATAGTGAAGGAAAAAAAGACGGTAATTACATTTAAAAAACGGCATTGTTTTTTAATTCTGTTTAAAAACCAGCACTGACATATAGGCAGCCAGTCACTGTATACAATGCTCCTCTCCTGTCTTTCTCCACCGCGCGCCCTTCACATCTGCAGTACACACAGTCACTTGTATCGGCACCTGTATCGGCTACATTTTTCCTATTGGCAAAATGCCGATAGGGCTATTTTCGTCCGATATGTTTTGGCGGCTGAAATTTCGGTGCATCTCTGGAGATTATGGTAGGTAGGCAATGAAAACAACACGTATCAGAGCTGTTTTATATGCTAGCCTTACCTATTAGCAAATGTAACTTGCTTTCTGACTTAGTCCTCATAACAATGCCCTTTGCAATTTATTAAAAATAAAAAAGGACAAAAACACATGTACATAAGTATTCACAGACTTTGCCATTACACTCAAAATTGAGCTCTGGTGCATTCTGTTCCCACTGATCATCCTTGAGATGTTTCCACAACTTGATTGGACTCCGCCTGTGGAAAATTCAGGGTAAAGGGTATGATCAAGTCCAAAAACTTAAAGATGAATGAGAGTCCCACAGGAGGGTGTCGCACAGATTCAATAATTTCTTCTCCACCACTCGTGCGTAATAAATGAATTTCCCACTCACCAGAAGGTGTTGACCTCTCTTTTGTCAAATCACGCTATGGTAATCAAATGGTGTCATCATAAGATGAATCTCTAGTCTCCCCTTCTTATAGTAGCTCTCACTGAAGCATAAAAATTGAAATGCAAATCTATGTAAAGTCCTCTCTCTCAACACCACGTGTAATGGTAAACCAGAAGGTGTTGACCTCCGTTTTGGGAGGTCAAAGCACGCTATGGTAATCAAATGGTGTATGGATTCCCAACTGCAGACTCGCCACCATGCTTGAATTCACTGAGCTCCTGAGAGCGACCCATTCTTTCACAAATGTTTGTAGAACTTTTATACATCTGTGGCCATGGAGGTGATTGGACCACCCGAATCCAATGATTTGGAGGGGTGTCCCAATACTTTTGGCAATATAGTGTATTTTACAGTATCATTTTGTGGCCTCCCTGTTGCCCACCAAGGGTCCTGCATTAGGATTGTGATAACAGATGGAGTAAATCATGGCAGAGCTGTGAGGTGAACAGTGGTGGGTTAATGTACAAATACAGGCAATGTAAGATGGTTTGAGCGAACCACTGTTAAGGCATCCTATCATTTTATTAGACATTTTTGCCAGCACAGATTCACATGGAAACAACAACGTTTGGGTTAATGCTACTTTCATTGTTTAAGGCTTGATGATGTAAAACAAATGTTTTATATCTTTTTATTTTCACAGTTTATATCAAATATTTATTTTACAAATAAACTTTTAATACTGACTTCAGACCACCTTTATTTGATGGAAAATCCATATATTATAACCCATCTGAACAGATCAGCCAGATAGGGAAGAAATCACTCTTCTGAGCTATTGAGCTCTGTATTCTATATGATGGTTCCATAGAACAGTGAAAGGATTTTTATTGCTCCAGCTGCTGGTTGGAAATAGGTATGCATGAAATATGTATGTGTATATTTTTAGTATTTTCCATGACCACAAATGTATACAAATTGTTATACATTCCCTTAAGTTTCTGCCTTTATTCACTTTGAGTTTATACTTTTGAAATTTGGAAAGTCCATTCATTCTGCCAAGCAGTGTCTATTTAAGGCTTGAAAGCATAGCCATGTGCAGAGCGTAGTATCTGGATCTAAGTGAAGTTATCCTAAATAATTAAGACATTGTGTGCCACTGAAATGTAGCAGGTTGAAATCTGATTCGGTGTATCAAATACTGAAGCAGTTTAGATAGATTAAGTGTACATTGCCATCAGGACTTTCTAAAATAACATTGTGCAGATTCCTACCTACTGCCTAGGACTTGCCTCTTGATGATTTACTCTGAGTTATTGGCTATCAAGATCTGTGCTCTTTGCAATAAAATACACCCAGTGGCTTTTCTGTACTATTTTAATAATCCTACTTCTTACAGAATGTCCTAAGCCAGCAGAGGACAAACTATTAATTCTGGTAATTTACATGCGTTAATACCTAACTCTTAAAGAGGACCTGTACTATGCAGGCTGTGCCCAAAAATGCAAGTTAAAGGACTAGTTGCAGTTTTACCTGTGGGCTCCCTGCAGTTGATCATTTTTCATTACTGACTTGCAACGCCTTGTTCCAACCAATGTACATCTTGGTAGAGGCAGGCATTTTCTCTGGTCACAGCTACTTCCTGATAATATTTGAACTGAGCATTGATGGGAGAATAATCTAGAAGCAGTAGGAGAGGTGAAAGAAGCAACCCCTCTGCTAACTTATACACTGTGATATGAGGGATGTTTAGCTCGGTGGTAGATGAAGTTTTTGTTTAGTGAGTCCACGGCAGTCGGCTATTAGGTTTAAGGGTGTGGCAGTCTGTTTTTAGTAAAAGGAACAAAATTAATGTTCATACAAACATGAGTTACCCACACAGGGGTTCTTCTCCAGTAAATAAAACAAAAGGAAAAAAATACCAAGCTACCTGGCTCTTAGGGTTGCTCTGCCCTGACTTGCAGTTCCTTGCTGCACAGGCCTACTATTGACTCAACAGGATTCTCCAGCAATCCCAACCCCTCCAGGTTTGCTCACTCTCCCGAGACTTCCAGACCTCTTCCAGCCCCCTTGGACTTGCTAGCTGTCATGGTTTTCCCAGCCTACTAGACTCTCTCTTGGTCTCCCATGCCTGTGTAGCTGTCACAGCGTTCCCTGTGCCTCCAGGCAAGAAGTCCCTCTCACCAGGGATGCAGTGTCAGACAGATGCAACCAGCAGGTCTCCTGACAGGGCTCTGAATCCAAATGGCAGCAACTGCCCTGGACTGTGCTCAGATCTGGCTAACAAGTGTGTGCACCTGGGCGCGCACGCAACCTGGACACAGGACTTTGCTTTGTATAAGCAATATTTCTTATTGGGAAGGTTATATGTAAAAAGGATAAGATGGCGTTGGGAACTCTGTGTTTAATGGTGTATCTGGTTATTTACTTACAATAAAATAGTGCCTGTACAATGCTATTTGGACTATGGCAATATGGTGCGGTCTTCTAAAAACGGCACCTGAGGGACTATGTAAAGATGGACTTATGGGTCATCCAGTCATAACCCTCTGAGGAAGTCGCATGACCCGGCAACAAAACACATAGGGACAATGGTACATTGGATGATGAGCCTTCTTACTGGAGTTTTTCCTTTTGTATGTGGCTGAGTGAAGGAGAGCAGGAAAAACTGGAGAAAGTGGCTTTAAAGGGAAAGTGACCTGGTATATGAAATAGCACTTTGATGTTCTGGGAACCTGAAGGAGGAGGAATTTTGGAAAATGAATCCTGATGGTTATACATGTCCATTCAAAGGGGATAGAGGCCAATATTGACCATGCAGTAAATAGCCTGGTCATTGATTCCAGAAGGAGATGAGAAGGTGTCGTAAAGGGAAAGTTCCATAAAATAAAGATGGATTATTGCAATTTAAAGCTGAATCATCTGAAGAATCTGGAGGTCCATTATTTGTCTGGTAAAGGACAAAAGGCACATTTGACCATGCATAATGTGTAAGGTTGTACTTTTAAGGTGAGAGGACATCTGGTGTTGATGGCAACACATGTATGAGGATAATCACATCTTTTTTAAAGGTGGAAAAACCTTACGAGAAAGGGCACTGAACGTTTTGAGTCTTTGTGTGATTCAATATCCTGACAAAGTTTGCGTTCAAGAGACTTTATTTGAATTTTTGTGTTTACATGCCTTTTTATCATTTTTTTTTTCCGCATGCATTTATAATAAGGTTTTGGTATAATAAGCACTGCACCATTTTACCATAGTAAGATTGTACATATTGTGCGTATTAAACACAAGGGGTCGCTCACTGTGCACGGGTGCCATTTACAGAATGCCTTGCATTTTTCTCAATGAATACACGGCACCCTCTGATTGGACAATGCAATAAAATCCATACTTGGAGTGCAACTTTAACAGAGATGATATTGATGTTCCATAATCTTCACAACAAATATTGGTATACAGGCAAGGGCTCTATAATTACGGTTTACTGGGTTTGTGCAATGTATATTAGAGTATCCTTTTTATAAAGTGGGTTAAATAGTGTGATTATGTCATGTGCGTTTCCTGTTTTTACTAATTGTATGTTTCTTCTAGCAATGGTACAAGCTGGAAAAGCTTATTATGATGGATTGGCCAGGGTGGGAGAGATGACTACAGTATCACCAGTATCAAAAGAACTAGGTAAGTTCTGAAAGAAACATTCTTTTCTGTTTTGTGTTCAATGGAAAATTATTAGAGGGTAAAATAGTCTTCTGTCTCTGGATGTTACTGGAGAATCTGTAACTTCCAATGTAACTAAAGTAATGTGTTCTCCTGGCTGTTCTCTTGCTAAAGGTGTGTTTGGGAGCAAACATAGTACATTGACATCTGAAGAATTTATATCTCTGTTTGCATAGTTGGTTTGGTTCAACTGTGAGAGCAGAATGATTATCAAAAGAGAAAAAATACAGATCAAGGTTATATATAGACTACCTGAAGGACCACTAAACGCCGAATGTTAAATGGCACAATGTATATTTGAGGTACCTCTTGGAGGTTGTGCAATCATGTCCACCGTTATTTGAGAGTTAGTTGTAGGATTGTTGTTGGACACAGATTTAAATGTACTCTGCTTTACTTTCAATGATGTCACTGCCCTGGAAACAATATGCAGATGACTCTGAAGTGAAGTTTTTTTCCTTAACGTGCTCAGATCCTACACCCTTCTTCAAAGGCAAAAACGTAACCTGAAAACATATTACACTGGAAGCTCTGTGTTCCTGCAAAAGGGTATATAAGACTGGTCTGCGGGGATGCACTGGATGCCTTCAGCTGCCATTGTGCTCTTGCTGAGCATCCCTGTGCCTTCAAGGAGGGTGGGCTTCTTTCAAGCAAACCTGCCCTTAATCTATCCACTGCTATGTGTGCTCCAACTTAGACTCTTTCAATACTATAGTTAGGACCTTGGTATACAGAGGAGCCTTGATGTAGGCACTGCAGTTTACACATAGATTTGAAAATGTGTGCAAACTAAATCCTCTGTTTTTAAGATGCTGGGAAATTTTTTTGTAATGTGTATATGACTGGTCCTCTTTCAAAATATAATCCGAGTTCATGAATTAATAATAAAAGACCTCCTGCGCTAAAATGGATAACCTAATTCTAAGCTGCTCACACTCGCCTTAACCACAAGGTAAGTACAAAAAAGGAAAAAATTGTGAAGCGCTAGCATAACCTACTGTTCTAGGACAAACATATTGTAATGCAATATAATGGATAGCATAATAAAATGGGTGTACAATAATATAAATACACAAACGGAATTATTAATTACAGTGATACAGTGCATGTGCTCATATATTCAAATGCAGTTCATGCTATGTGAAAGTCCATAAGAAAAAACTTTCCAAATTTAGTGACCAAAACGACACAGCAAGCTACGTGGGGTGATCACAGTGCCACACGATGTGCAGACAAATGGCCAAAATGGCCCCTCACCTCCTTATTGCGACCCTACGGGTCAACTCACTTTGTGGGTGGCCCACATGCATCAGGAAAGATATCACCAGGGATGGAATGCTAAGGATAACGACCTTATTGCTTCTGGATCTTCTCCTATCTCAGGGATACTCAAATCCACGTGACCATAGTAGGATAATATTAAAAACAGAACAAATCCTCCACAGTGTAATCCTGCTTTTTATTGGATATATAAATAAACAAAGCCAATTGCCCACTCACATTAAAAAAAGTACATAAACGCCATTTTCCCATATCATGGGTGTATACTCATGGTTCTGATGCTGGATAACATACAGCTCCACTCGCTCCTACTTAGGAGATTGGGTCACCCGGCTCCTTCCGTGCTCTTTGGCGCTGCTACAACCACCTATGAATTAGTTTCTATTATAGCAAGAAAACTATGCCCAGTGGTTAAACTCCATCCTGCAATTTATTTGCTCAAAAGGAGATTTGAATATGTCTGTATGGGGAAGCCTTCTTGTTTACCCATGTTTGAAGACTTTCATGCCTTTGCTTATATTGGTGTCTACAAACAAGTAAAGAATTGGTAAAGCCAAGGTTGCACCTTTTTGATTGTCAGCAAGTAGTAAAATGGTTAATGATCTTTTACCATCTTTTATCTCTGAGTGTCAAAAATTAAGTCAGTGATAGATTCCTTGCTACACACAATGGCAGGGAATTGAGAATATAGTCCCTGCTTCAAGTATCACTAGCCCTAGACCTACAAATAATCACTTCTCTGTACGGCTTACCTCATCCCATCTCCATTCACAATGGATAATTCTCTATACTGATGGGGTTTTTTTTTATATTGTTTTATTATGCTTTCATCAGTGTTATTGATATATCAATTTATTGACTACCCCTGCTTAAATTACGTCTGTAGGCACATCTGTTACATCTATTAGTTATTTCAGTAATTAATAAATTTATAATCAAGTTATAGAAGAAAGCCTAATAATGTTTTTGTGGCAATATTATAAGGAAACACTGCGTTTACCTACAGGGAGGTTACTTTAAAACATTGCCAGAATCTCTTACAATAGCATAGGGAAGTCTTTGAGGCCTGATATATTCACTCATAAGATTAATGGCAGCAGAACTATTGTGTCCTCTATTGTATGTGGAATAGCCACAGGCACAGAACGCTGAGTTATGATTTCAAGGCCACACCCCTTGTACTGAAACAGTAGGTAAAACACTTTATTGTTGTGCATACATCATCATGTAGGATGGTAGACATGTTGGTGCACTGTTCAATAGAAAATTCCTCAGCATGCAGGTCTACTAAGAAGTAACAGGGCCTATCTGCTTTTTTTGAATTTAAAAAGTGATGATTGGCTCTACAAGTTAAAACAGAACTTCACGCTCTCAATCAACATGGACTATTTCTAATCATTATGCTGCTAGCATTAGTAAATAGATAGGAAAGTATATCATATTTACTTGTTTTAGCCTTTTGCATTTATTCATTTACTTCCTGGTTTCCATGCCTAGGCAAATGATGTAATACATCCCAGGAGTAATGAGGAGGGGAGGGTTCTCAGCTCAGCCAATGCCTGAGCTAAGGACAGATGCATTCCTGGAAGTAATTGCTGCATGAATTATCTGCCCTTACTCAGGATGACCACTCCCAGAAATGCCAGGAGGTGTTTTTCAAAACTATTTCTCAGCAAAATAAAGCATGGAGACATGGATGGATGGAGGAGTTTGTTTTGAATATTAAAAATGAATTTATATAGCATATTTGGTTTGTGGTACTCAGATGCAGTGCAGTTCCACTTCAATATTGCTACAATGGCAATGGAGTCTTTTACTGTGACCTGCTCTACAATTAAGCCCATGAGATGGTGAAACGCGTAAGCAGGGCATGGCTCCTGGTGTGTGCTTCAGTTTTCTCCTTTTGACAGACTGAAGGATTCTTTTAAACACATCCCCACATTAAATGGAGTTTGGCTCTTCATCGGTGACCAATTTAGCCATATTTTGTTGTTCTGAGCTTGAAGATTGGAAGGTATTAGGAAAGAAGACAAACTCACTGCTCATGTTCTGTCATAGTAATTTTTATAGTCTTTTTATAACTCAATTCATTAGTCAGTTTGAACTGATCTGGTATTCTAGTGAATCTGTATAAAATTTAAGGTTGGGTAATCTGTGCTACCCCAGCTTTGTAGGATAAATATATGTTTGTATAATTATCTTTTTAAGTTACCCCCATCCCCAATACCTCCCAAAAGCCTTGTACTCGTCCACACTCCTGTGAGATCTGCACTGTGCAACCCATAGAGATTTACACAGAGGCTACTGCAACTCTCGGACCCTTAATTCTTCTGTGGATGCACTGAGAAAATCGTATTAATTCCTGTATAGAAGGCCGTCCATTAAGCATCCCAAGGACAGAAGAGCATTCCATTAGAATGAAAGAGATGTTCTCCACATATGTGCAGATAAATTGGGGCCTGGCCAATAGGTTCGTAGTGGTGGCAGTGGGAGTATAACCTAAAGGATAGTTAACCTGTAAAGCAGTGGGTCGCGACCCCTTTGGGGGTCGAGCGACCCTTTCACAGGGGTCCCCTAAGACCATCAGAAAACACATATTTCCGATGTGTAAAGAGCAGCTACTGTGTAGAAAGCAGCTGCTGTGTTGAAAGCAGCTACTCTGTTAAAGCAGCTACTGTGTTGAAAATAGCTACTCTGTTAAAAGCAGCTACTGTGTTGAAAGCAGCAGTATTGGAGGTAAAATGACACTCTTGAATTATAATTACTGGGTAAATAATTTTATGGTTGGGAGTCACCACAACATGAGGAACTGTATTAAAGGGTCACGGCATTAGGAAGGTTGAGAACCACTGCTGTAAAGGAAACTTGCTATTTCTTGTAATGCTTAGTTATCCTAGATATTTAATATTTCTGATTAGCGTATTTACAAGTATGCAACCAATGATGACAAAATAAAATTAGAATGTTTAATACATACACTACTTCAGAGTCAGCAACTCAAAAAATTGAAGGAGATGGATCAGAATGGAAGCCTGGCAATTAGCATTTTTAATAGGTCAGTGATGGCAGTCAGTTTTTCTCTTCACTCTTTTCTGTTTCTTTCAATCATAGGACTTTTACGGTTATTGATTAGACACATATATGCCCAATTTGAGTAAATTTCCGTGCTTCTCTGTATTGCATGAGTCTCAGCTATATAATATATCCAGCCACAGAGCCTCCTATAGTCCCTGTTCTTTTTGCAGCAGCTGCAGGTCAGAGTAATCAAACAGAAGGATTAGGTTAAGTCTTTCACAATAAATTTTCCTTCAGCAGAAATGTGTTTAAAGCACAAAAAGAACAAAGATCAAATCAGTATTACAAAAGCATATTTCATGGACTTGGACCGGATTTCACATTCTGACCTGTTTGTTATTTGTTTTAATCAAACAAAGAAGTCTGGTATAAGCTCTCAATACTTCTGTTATTTTGGGGGTAGGCTTTAAAACACAGATGCAGTAGTTTGGTAGTCGGTAAAGATGAGGAAAAGTGATTCTAATACTAGCATTATATGTTAGAGGAGTTTTACGCCTTCATAAAACTGCAGATTCCCCGATTTTTCTATTCTGAAAATTAAAATAGGTATGCAAACCTGTAAAGGTCTGTATGCCCCCAAGTGCACCCACCTGCAACAGCCATTGTGAGAGAGGTCGCTTTTCCAGTTACATTTTTAATATAATTATTTTTATTTTATTTTTTTCAGGTACTTATATAGCCCCGTCAATTTACGCAGCACTTTACATATACATATATATATATATATATATATATATATATATATATATATATATATATATATATATATATATATATATTGTACATTCATATCAGTCCCTAACCCTCAAGGGGCGTACAATCTAAGGTCCCTAACTCACCTTAATATACAAGGGCCAATTTAGACAGGTTCCAATTAACCTACAAGCATGTCTTTGGAGTATAGGAGGAAACCGGAGTACCCGGAGGAAACCCATGCAGGCACAGGGAGAACATGCAAACTCCAGGCAGGAGGTGCCGTGGCTGAAATTCAAACCAACGACCCTAGTACTGCCAGGCGGAAGTGCTAACCATTTAGCCACAGTGCTGCCCTATACCTTTTAGTTAAAGTAAAATGTTTTATAAAACATGGCAGGAAACATAGTAATATTAAAACATAACTCCACTTTTGTTGAGAAAAAAAACATTCTCCTCTTGGTTATCCATGTACGTTGCAAGGATTTTAACAAGTTTTGCTGCAGATTGCGACCTTTTTTTTTTTATTCATAAGAAATAGCTGATTGTCTGTCTGTGAGTATGTATGGGAGTTGTTTTACAATTATCAATCAGCTGCTGCACTTGGCAGGGTCTGCATCCCTTTTGGACGTGATTTCCCTTTGGGACTATCTCATCAAAAATTAAATTTGTCGCAGGGGATGCCAAAAATCTGACTTGTACTGTATCTTAGTGCAGATTTCTTGGAGACTCAAGCAGAAAATTACATTTTCATTGGGCATTCTGTACACCATCTGTGTACAGAATGTGCTACAGATTGAAAAGGAAAGGTACATTTTAATAACGTGCAGCTCACATCATATTGTAATTGAAATTTTTTACGAGATTGATATAGATAGATAGATATAGACAGTTATATATATATAGAGAGAGAGAGAGAGAGAGAGAGAGACCCTTTAAGTAGATGTGCTTAGTGTTAATATAATATGGGAAATGTGCACTAAATCCATTCTCCTGACTAATATATTAATTCAAGCCGCTATGTATAAAAAAAATGAACGTTGTATTCCTAAAGAGGCCTCGACAGTGTGTACATTTGCTATTGTGTTGCTTTAAAGCTGTTAGACACATCAAAGGTAAAGTGTATGTAAATGCAATTTTTAAAAAAATTTTGAATAGAGTGGGCACTGGTTAGACCAACTGTCAAGTTTTTATTGCTGTTTTGTCTCCACTGGGGAAATGTACTCCGCTATTCATTTCGATGTCCATTGTCACTGGGACAGAAAGTAAAGGGAAATCCAAAATTTTAGGGTTGTCACCAGAAAAGTAGGTGATGGTAAATTGTGCAATGGGGATGCCTGCTCCTGTGTCAGCTGTCTAAAGGAGAATTCCTTTCAGTTCCACTGACTTCCACTAACTACCTTTTCACTCTGGGACAGAAAGTGAAGGGAAACACAAACTTGCTCTTTCCAGAACTGAAGGAAGGGCTTTTAGATAAACTTTTTAAGATTAGTCAACATGGCTTCTTAGTCAGCCGAGTAGTATACATGTCAACAGTTAAATGAGTTAAGAAAAAGAAGTAAGGGGGGGGGGGGGATTACTAAGAAAAAGCAGAGATGACTAGGAAGAAATTTGGAAGGAGGACCAATTCTGAGGTATTGAGAATGACAGTCAGGAAACTGGAAGTGAGCTTTATATTTATCATTCCTAAACAGATAAAAGCCGCACTGGGATTTGACCATGCTACAATCTTTATTGCTCATGGGAACAAGACCATCCTGTTGGTTGTCCTCCATCAGTGGTTTTCATCTACTTTGTGTCAGAGAGAGTATACTGGGGAAGAGGATATTTCCTGTGCTGTAGCAAAAGCAGTGGGGCTTTACTGAAGTTGGGCCAAGCAGAATCTAGAGTGGGTTCTTTACAAGAGTCTCCAGAGTAGAGATGAGCGAAGAAATGAAAAATTCGATTCGACTGATTCGGCGAATTCGTGGACAATATTCGATTCGAGTCGAATAAATTCGCTGTGAATTTAACTTAAAAAAGGGTGTTTCTAGGCTTCAGAGAGACTTAATATTAGTGCAGAACACTGTACCTTTAATTTAAATGCCCTTGGAGTCTGCTGGGGAAGAGAAATAATACTGTCAGTCAGTATGACATGCAGATGAGTGCCGTCGATCTTAGAATCACCGCACACTTCACTCATTTGGGCAGTCACGGGGCCAAAACCAGAGTGTGGAGCCACAGTGTGGCGGTGAAGGCAGCAGCAATGGGAGGCCATACAGCACCCTATGACAAAAATGGAAACCACCAGCAGTGTGAGGAGACCTGAAAGTGGCACATGGCAGAGTGTGGCGATAGAGACAGCAGCAATGGGAGGCCGTACAGGGACCCATGACACACTCTGGACCTGGCAGCAGCATGAGGAGGCGGTACAGGGGCCCATGACAGATTACGGGCCTGGCAGCAGCATGAGGAGTCGGTACAGGGGCCCATGGCAGATTACGGGCCTGGCAGCAGCAATGGGAGGCCGTACAGGGACCCATGACACACTCTGGACCTGGCAGCAGCATGGGGAGGCGGTACAGGGGCCCATGACAGATTACGGGCCTGGCAGCAGCATGAGGAGTCGGTACGGGGGCCCATGACACACTCTGGACCTGGCAGCAGCATGAGGAGGCGGTACAGGGGCGCATGACAGATTACGAGCCTGGCAGCAGCAACTTGGACAGGAGGACGTTCAGCTTCTGCACCGTCGGGTGCGTGCTCGCAAACTGTTGTCTCTTGGAAACGGATTCCAAGAAAGACTGCTGACGGAATCCGTGAAGAGGAGTAGCAGGAGAAGGAGCATCTGAACGAGCGGAATATGCCAACAAGCGACAACAGTGGCCCATGACAGATTACGGGCCTGGCAGCAGCATGAGGAGTCGGTACGGGGGCCCATGGCAGATTACGGGCCTGGCAGCAGCTATGGGAGGCCCGTAATCTGCCAGCACCCTATGACAAAAAATGGAACCCACCAGCAGTGTGAGGAGACCTGAAAGTGGCACATGGCAGAGTGTGGCGATGGAGACAGCAGCAATGGGAGGCCGTACAGGGACCCATGAGAGACTCTGGACCTGGCAGCAGCATGAGGAGGCGGTATAGGGGCCCATGGCAGATTAGGGGCCTGGCAGCAGCTATGGGAGGCCCGTAATCTGCCAGCACCCTATGACAAAAAATGGAACACACCAGCAGTGTGAGGAGACCTGAAAGTGGCACATGGCAGAGTGTGGCGATGGAGGCAGCAGCAATGGGAGGCCGTACAGGGACCCATGAGAGACTCTGGACTTGGCAGCAGCATGAGGAGGCGGTATAGGGGCCCATGGCAGATTAGGGGCCTGGCAGCAGCTATGGGAGGCCCGTAATCTGCCAGCACCCTATGACAAAAAATGGAACACACCAGCAGTGTGAGGAGACCTGAAAGTGGCACATGTTTGGGGCATGATTCATGGCGGATTTAGTCAGTTGTGTCAGGAACTGGTGGTTTGAAATCCAGACTAATCCACGCCTGATTCATTTTCACAAACGTGAGTCTCTCCACACTTTGGGTGGACAGTCGTGTCCTCCGCGGAGTTGCAATACCTCCTGCCGCACTAAACACGCGCTCCGATGCCACGCTACTGGCCGGGCATGACAGCCTTTCAAGGGCAAATTCAGCTAGTTGGGGCCAAAGGTCAAGTTTCGTTGCCCAGTAGTCAAGGGGATTGTCTACCTCGGTTGGCAGGGTGCTGTCCAAGTAGGCCTAAGCCTGTTGTTTGAGGTCCTGCTCCAGGTCCACCTGATGCTGCTGCTGCTGCTGCGGCTGGTTAGTAGTTTCCTCACTGCGCTGGTGAAGAAAGCTACTCATCATCGACTGCAGACTGAGGCAGCCGCTGCTGGTGGAGCTGCCACTGCTCCTACCACCCCACCCCTCCCCTGCTGCCATGGCAGCGGAACACGAGCGCACAGGGCCCACAGTGTCTGAGGATGGACGTTGGCGCAGACAGGCAGAGACCAGCTGACTACATAGGTGTTTTTTATAGTACGTTATTTTGGCCTCCCTCTCAGCAGGTGTGAAAAAGGCCACCATTTTTGAACGGTAGCGAGGGTCCAACAAGGTGGACAGCCAAAAGTCATCCCTCTGTCTGATGGTTATTATTCGGCTGTCGCTACGCAAGCAACCGAGCATGCTATGGGCCATTTGTGCCAAGGAATGCGAGGGACTCCCTGCCTCCATCTCCACAGCATACTGCCACGGTGCGTCTAGGTCCTCTGTCTCCTCTTCCTCCTCCTCTACCAGATGCTCCTGCTCCTCCACTCCTGTCCGCTGAGTGGAAAAACCACCCATTTCACTCAATAATTCCTGAGCACCAATGTCCTCCTCTACCTCCTCCTCTTCTTCCAGTCCTGCCCCCACAGGGGCCATGTGGCGTTGAGATCTGTGCGCCACGTCTACCGCACCCTGACCAGCCATTGTTAACAGCATTTGTTCCAGGACGTGCAACAGAGGAATGACGTCGTTCATCCCATAGTCCTGCCGACTCACGAATAGCGTGGCCTCCTCAAAGGGCCTGAGCAAGCGCAGGTGTCACGCATGAGCTGCCAATGGCTGACATCTAAGTTACACAGGGAGTACCTTTATCTGCTTTTAACATCAGGAAATCTGTGATGGCCTTTTGCTGTTCGTAAAGGCGGTCTAACATATGTAGGGTTGAATTCCACCTTGTTGCAACGTCACAGCATGAGGAGTCGGTATAGGGGCCCATGGCAGATTAGGGGCCTGGCAGCAGTTATGGGAGGCCCATAATCTGCCAGCACCCTATGACAAAAAATGGAACACACCAGCAGTGTGAGGAGACCTGAAAGTGGCACATGGCAGAGTGTGGCGATGGAGACAGCAGCAATGGGAGGCCGTACAGGGACCCATGAGAGACTCTGGACCTGGCAGCAGCATGAGGAGGCGGTATATAGGGGCCTACGGCAGATTAGGGGCCTGGCAGCAGCTATAGGAGGCCCGTAATCTGCCAGCACCCTATGTCAAAAAATTCAACACACCAGCAGTGTGTGAGGAGACCTGAAAGTGGCACATGGCAGAGTGTGGCGATGGAGACAGCAGCAATGGGAGGCCGTACAGGGACCCATGACAGACTCTGGACTTGGCAGCAGCATGAGGAGGCGGTATATAGGGGCTTATGGCAGATTAGGGGCCTGGCAGCAGCTATAGGAGGCCCGTAATCTGCCAGCACCCTATGTCAAAAAATTCAACACACCAGCAGTGTGAGGAGACCTGAAAGTGGCACATGGCAGAGTGTGGCGATGGAGACAGCAGCAATGGGAGGCCGTACAGGGACCCATGACAGACTCTGAACTTGGCAGCAGCATGAGGAGGCGGTATATAGGGGCCCATGGCAGATTAGGGGCCTGGCAGCAGCTATAGGAGGCCCGTAATCTGCCAGCACCCTATGTCAAAAAATTCAACACACCAGCAGTGTGAGGAGACCTGAAAGTGGCACATGGCAGAGTGTGGCGATGGAGACAGCAGCAATGGGAGGCCGTACAGGGACCCATGACAGACTCTGGACTTGGCAGCAGCATGAGGAGGCGGTATATAGGGGCCCATGGCAGATTAGGGGCCTGGCAGCAGCTATGGGAGGCCCGTAATCTGCCAGCACCCTATGTCAAAAAATTCTACACACCAGCAGTGTGTGAGGAGACCTGAAAGTGGCACATGGCAGAGTGTGGCGATGGAGACAGCAGCAATGGGAGGCCGTACAGGGACCCATGACAGACTCTGGACTTGGCAGCAGCATGAGGAGGCGGTATATAGGGGCCCATGGCAGATTAGGGGCCTGGCAGCAGCTATGTGAGGCCCGTAATCTGCCTGCACCCTATGTCAAAAAATTTAACACACCAGCAGTGTGAAGAGACCTGAAAGTGGCACATGGCAGCAGAGTGTGGCGATGGAGACAGCAGCAATGGGAGGCCGTACAGGGACCATGACAGACTCTGGACTTGGCAGCAGCATGAGGAGGCGGTATATAGGGGCCCATGGCAGATTAGGGGCCTGGCAGCAGCTATGTGAGGCCCGTAATCTGCCTGCACCCTATGTCAAAAAATTTAACACACCAGCAGTGTGAAGAGACCTGAAAGTGGCACATGGCAGCAGAGTGTGGCGATGGAGACAGCAGCAATGGGAGGCCGTACAGGGACCATGACAGACTCTGGACTTGGCAGCAGCATGAGGAGGCGGTATATAGGGGCCCATGGCAGATTAGGGGCCTGGCAGCAGCTATGTGAGGCCCGTAATCTGCCTGCACCCTATGTCAAAAAATTTAACACACCAGCAGTGTGAAGAGACCTGAAAGTGGCACATGGCAGCAGAGTGTGGCGATGGAGACAGCAGCAATGGGAGGCCGTACAGGGACCATGACAGACTCTGGACTTGGCAGCAGCATGAGGAGGCGGTATATAGGGGCCCATGGCAGATTAGGGGCCTGGCAGCAGCTATGTGAGGCCCGTAATCTGCCTGCACCCTATGTCAAAAAATTTAACACACCAGCAGTGTGAAGAGACCTGAAAGTGGCACATGGCAGCAGAGTGTGGCGATGGAGACAGCAGCAATGGGAGGCCGTACAGGGACCATGACAGACTCTGGACTTGGCAGCAGCATGAGGAGGCGGTATATAGGGGCCCATGGCAGATTAGGGGCCTGGCAGCAGCTATGTGAGGCCCGTAATCTGCCTGCACCCTATGTCAAAAAATTTAACACACCAGCAGTGTGAAGAGACCTGAAAGTGGCACATGGCAGCAGAGTGTGGCGATGGAGACAGCAGCAATGGGAGGCCGTACAGGGACCATGACAGACTATGGACTTGGCAGCAGCATGAGGAGGCGGTATATAGGGGCCCATGGCAGATTAGGGGCCTGGCAGCAGCTATGTGAGGCCCGTAATCTGCCTGCACCCTATGTCAAAAAATTTAACACACCAGCAGTGTGAAGAGACCTGAAAGTGGCACATGGCAGCAGAGTGTGGCGATGGAGACAGCAGCAATGGGAGGCCGTACAGGGACCATGACAGACTCTGGACTTGGCAGCAGCATGAGGAGGCGGTATATAGGGGCCCATGGCAGATTAGGGGCCTGGCAGCAGCTATGTGAGGCCCGTAATCTGCCTGCACCCTATGTCAAAAAATTTAACACACCAGCAGTGTGAAGAGACCTGAAAGTGGCACATGGCAGCAGAGTGTGGCGATGGAGACAGCAGCAATGGGAGGCCGTACAGGGACCCATGAGAGACTCTGGACTTGGCAGCAGCATGAGGAGGCGGTATATAGGGGCCCATGGCAGATTAGGGGCCTGGCAGCAGCTATGTGAGGCCCGTTATCTTGCAGCACCCTATGTCAAAAAATTAAACACACCAGCAGTGTGAAGAGACCTGAAAGTGGCACATGGCAGCAGAGTGTGGCGATGGAGACAGCAGCAATGGGAGGCCGTACAGGGACCCATGAGAGACTCTAGACTTGGCAGCAGCATGAGGAGGCGGTTTATAGGGGCCCATGGCAGATTAGGGGCCTGGCAGCAGCTATGTGAGGCCCGTAATCTGCCTGCACCCTATGTCAAAAAATTTAACACACCAGCAGTGTGAAGAGACCTGAAAGTGGCACATGGCAGCAGAGTGTGGCGATGGAGACAGCAGCAATGGGAGGCCGTACAGGGACCCATGAGAGACTCTAGACTTGGCAGCAGCATGAGGAGGCGGTATATAGGGGCCCATGGCAGATTAGGGGCCTGGCAGCAGCTATGTGAGGCCCGTAATCTGCCTGCACCCTATGTCAAAAAATTTAACACACCAGCAGTGTGAAGAGACCTGAAAGTGGCACATGGCAGCAGAGTGTGGCGATGGAGACAGCAGCAATGGGAGGCCGTACAGGGACCCATGAGAGACTCTGGACTTGGCAGCAGCATGAGGAGGCGGTATATAGGGGCCTATGGCAGATTAGGGGCCTGGCAGCAGCTATGTGAGGCCCGTAATCTGCCTGCACCCTATGTCAAAAAATTTAACACACCAGCAGTGTGAAGAGACCTGAAAGTGGCACATGGCAGCAGAGTGTGGCGATGGAGACAGCAGCAATGGGAGGCCGTACAGGGACCCATGAGAGACTCTGGACCTGGCAGCAGCAGGAGGAGGTGGTATATAGGGGCCCATGGCAGATTAGGGGCCTGGCAGCAGCTATGTGAGGCCCGTAATCTGCCTGCACCCTATGTCAAAAAATTTAACACACCAGCAGTGTGAAGAGACCTGAAAGTGGCACATGGCATGAGAGACTCTGGACCTGGCAGCAGCAGGAGGAGGCGGTATAGGGGCCCATGGCTGATTAGGGGCCTGGCAGCAGCTATGTGAGGCCCGTTATCTTGCAGCACCCTATGTCAAAAAATTTAACACACCAGCAGTGTGAAGAGACCTGAAAGTGGCACATGGCAGCAGAGTGTGGCGATGGAGACAGCAGCAATGGGAGGCCGTACAGGGACCCATGAGAGACTCTGGACCTGGCAGCAGCAGGAGGAGGTGGTATATAGGGGCCCATGGCAGATTAGGGGCCTGGCAGCAGCTATGTGAGGCCCGTAATCTGCCTGCACCCTATGTCAAAAAATTTAACACACCAGCAGTGTGAAGAGACCTGAAAGTGGCACATGGCAGCAGAGTGTGGCGATGGAGACAGCAGCAATGGGAGGCCGTACAGGGACCATGACAGACTCTGGACTTGGCAGCAGCATGAGGAGGCGGTATATAGGGGCCCATGGCAGATTAGGGGCCTGGCAGCAGCTATGTGAGGCCCGTAATCTGCCTGCACCCTATGTCAAAAAATTTAACACACCAGCAGTGTGAAGAGACCTGAAAGTGGCACATGGCAGCAGAGTGTGGCGATGGAGACAGCAGCAATGGGAGGCCGTACAGGGACCATGACAGACTATGGACTTGGCAGCAGCATGAGGAGGCGGTATATAGGGGCCCATGGCAGATTAGGGGCCTGGCAGCAGCTATGTGAGGCCCGTTATCTTGCAGCACCCTATGTCAAAAAATTAAACACACCAGCAGTGTGAAGAGACCTGAAAGTGGCACATGGCAGCAGAGTGTGGCGATGGAGACAGCAGCAATGGGAGGCCGTACAGGGACCCATGAGAGACTCTGGACTTGGCAGCAGCATGAGGAGGCGGTATATAGGGGCCCATGGCAGATTAGGGGCCTGGCAGCAGCTATGTGAGGCCCGTTATCTTGCAGCACCCTATGTCAAAAAATTAAACACACCAGCAGTGTGAAGAGACCTGAAAGTGGCACATGGCAGCAGAGTGTGGCGATGGAGACAGCAGCAATGGGAGGCCGTACAGGGACCCATGAGAGACTCTAGACTTGGCAGCAGCATGAGGAGGCGGTTTATAGGGGCCCATGGCAGATTAGGGGCCTGGCAGCAGCTATGTGAGGCCCGTAATCTGCCTGCACCCTATGTCAAAAAATTTAACACACCAGCAGTGTGAAGAGACCTGAAAGTGGCACATGGCAGCAGAGTGTGGCGATGGAGACAGCAGCAATGGGAGGCCGTACAGGGACCCATGAGAGACTCTAGACTTGGCAGCAGCATGAGGAGGCGGTATATAGGGGCCCATGGCAGATTAGGGGCCTGGCAGCAGCTATGTGAGGCCCGTAATCTGCCTGCACCCTATGTCAAAAAATTTAACACACCAGCAGTGTGAAGAGACCTGAAAGTGGCACATGGCAGCAGAGTGTGGCGATGGAGACAGCAGCAATGGGAGGCCGTACAGGGACCCATGAGAGACTCTGGACTTGGCAGCAGCATGAGGAGGCGGTATATAGGGGCCCATGGCAGATTAGGGGCCTGGCAGCAGCTATGTGAGGCCCGTTATCTTGCAGCACCCTATGTCAAAAAATTAAACACACCAGCAGTGTGAAGAGACCTGAAAGTGGCACATGGCAGCAGAGTGTGGCGATGGAGACAGCAGCAATGGGAGGCCGTACAGGGACCCATGAGAGACTCTAGACTTGGCAGCAGCATGAGGAGGCGGTTTATAGGGGCCCATGGCAGATTAGGGGCCTGGCAGCAGCTATGTGAGGCCCGTAATCTGCCTGCACCCTATGTCAAAAAATTTAACACACCAGCAGTGTGAAGAGACCTGAAAGTGGCACATGGCAGCAGAGTGTGGCGATGGAGACAGCAGCAATGGGAGGCCGTACAGGGACCCATGAGAGACTCTAGACTTGGCAGCAGCATGAGGAGGCGGTATATAGGGGCCCATGGCAGATTAGGGGCCTGGCAGCAGCTATGTGAGGCCCGTAATCTGCCTGCACCCTATGTCAAAAAATTTAACACACCAGCAGTGTGAAGAGACCTGAAAGTGGCACATGGCAGCAGAGTGTGGCGATGGAGACAGCAGCAATGGGAGGCCGTACAGGGACCCATGAGAGACTCTGGACTTGGCAGCAGCATGAGGAGGCGGTATATAGGGGCCTATGGCAGATTAGGGGCCTGGCAGCAGCTATGTGAGGCCCGTAATCTGCCTGCACCCTATGTCAAAAAATTTAACACACCAGCAGTGTGAAGAGACCTGAAAGTGGCACATGGCAGCAGAGTGTGGCGATGGAGACAGCAGCAATGGGAGGCCGTACAGGGACCCATGAGAGACTCTGGACCTGGCAGCAGCAGGAGGAGGTGGTATATAGGGGCCCATGGCAGATTAGGGGCCTGGCAGCAGCTATGTGAGGCCCGTAATCTGCCTGCACCCTATGTCAAAAAATTTAACACACCAGCAGTGTGAAGAGACCTGAAAGTGGCACATGGCAGCAGAGTGTGGCGATGGAGACAGCAGCAATGGGAGGCCGTACAGGGACCCATGAGAGACTCTGGACCTGGCAGCAGCAGGAGGAGGTGGTATATAGGGGCCTATGGCAGATTAGGGGCCTGGCAGCAGCTATAGGAGGCCCGTAATCTGCCAGCACCCTATGTCAAAAAATTCAACACACCAGCAGTGTGAGGAGACCTGAAAGTGGCACATGTTTGAGGCATGATTCATGGCGGATTTAGTCAGTTGTGTCAGGAACTGGTGGTTTGAAATCCAGACTAATCCACGCCTGATTCATTTTCACAAACGTGAGTCTCTCCACACTTTGGGTGGACAGTCGTGTCCTCCGCGGAGTTACAATACCTCCTGCCGCACTAAACACGCGCTCCGATGCCACGCTACTGGCCGGGCATGACAGCCTTTCAAGGGCAAATTCAGCTAGTTGGGGCCAAAGGTCAAGTTTCGTTGCCCAGTAGTCAAGGGGATTGTCTACCTCGGTTGGCAGGGTGCTGTCCAAGTAGGCCCAAGCCTGTTGTTTGAGCTCCTGCTCCAGGTCCACCTGATGCTGCTGCTGCTGCTGCGGCTGGTTAGTAGTTTCCTCACTGCGCTGGTGAAGAAAGCTACTCATCATCGACTGCAGACTGAGGCAGCCGCTGCTGGTGGAGCTGCCGCTGCTCCTACCACCCCACCCCTCCCCTGCTGCCATGCCAGCGGAACGCGAGCGCACAGGGCCCACAGTGTCTGAGGATGGACGATGGCGCACAAAGGCAGAGACCAACTGACTACATAGGTGGTTTTTATAGTACGTAATTTTGGCCTCCCTCTCAGCAGGTGTGAAAAAGGCCACCATTTTGGACCGGTAGCGAGGGTCCAACAAGGTGGACAGCCAAAAGTCATCCCTCTGTCTGATGGTTATTATTCGGCTGTCGCTACGCAAGCAACCGAGCATGCTATGGGCCATTTGTGCCAAGGAATGCGAGGGACTCCCTGCCTCCATCTCCACAGCATACTGCCACGGTGCGTCTGGGTCCTCTGTCTCCTCCTCCTCCTCCTCTACCAGATGCTCCTGCTCCTCCACTCCTGTCCGCTGAGTGGAAAAACCACCCATTTCACTCAATAATTCCTGAGCACAAATGTCCTCCTCTACCTCCTCCTCTTCTTCCTGTCCTGCCCCCACAGGGGTCATGTGGCGTTGAGATCTGTGCGCCACGTCTACCGCACCCTGACCAGCCATTGTTAACAGCATTTGTTCCAGGACGTGCAACAGAGGAATGACGTCGTTCATCCCATAGTCCTGCCGACTCACGAATAGCGTGGCCTCCTCAAAGGGCCTGAGCAAGCGGCAGGTGTCACGCATGAGCTGCCAATGGCTGACATCTAAGTTACACAGGGGAGTACCTTTATCCGCTTGTAACATCAGGAAATCGGTGATGGCCTTTCGCTGCTCGTAAAGGCGGTCTAACATGTGTAGGGTTGAATTCCACCTTGTTGCAACGTCGCAGATCAGGCGATGCTGTGGAATTCCGTTCTGCCGCTGCAGCTCAATGAGGGTGTTCTTTGCGGTGTAGGAATGGCTGAAATGCATGCACAGTTTACGTGACATTTTAAGGATGTCTTGCAGTGGGATGGTGGATTTTAGGAACCGCTTGACAACCAGATTGAACACGTGAGCCATGCATGGCGCATGGCACAACCTTCCTTGACGCAGAGCAGACACCATGTTCTTTCCGTTGTCAGTCAACATGGTTCCGATTTTTAGTTTGCGCGGAGACAGCCATCTGTCGATTTCTCTGTTCATTACACTCAGCAGTTCCTCCCCTGTGTGACTACGTTCGCCAAGGCATACCAGGTGCAGCACAGCGTGACACCGTTGCGCCCTGCACATGTGATATGCCGGTCGGGTAATGGGACTTGGCACGGGGGTGGCGGCTGAGGACACGGCGGAAAAAGAGGTGGTAGAGGCGGACATGCTTGCTGGACCAAGGACGTGCAAACGTGGAGGCAAAAGCGTCGTGACCTGTCCAAGTTGCTGGTGCGGCTGTGCCGGCACCACGTTCACCCAGTGGGCCGTAAATGACATGTACTGTCCCTGACCGTAGTTACAGCTCCACACGTCGGCGCTGCCGTGCACTTTGGCAGAGACCGACATGCTCAAAGACTGGCCCACCATCTCTTCTACATGTGAATGCAGGGCTGGCACTGCCTTTTGGGCAAAGAAATGACGGCTTGGCACTCTCCACCGCGGCGCGGCACAAGCCATCATTTCTCGGAAAGGTGCTGAGTCCACCAGTTGGAAAGGGAGGGACTGCAGCACCAGCAACTTGGACAGGAGGACGTTCAGCTTTTGCACCGTCGGGTGCGTGCTCGCAAACTGTTGTCTCTTGGATACGGATTCCAAGAAAGACTGTTGACGGAATCCGAGAAGAGGAGTAGCAGGAGAAGGAGCATCTGAACGAGCGGAAGATGCCAACGAGCGACAACTCCCCTCAGCAGAGGTGTTGGAGCCTTGACTGGCTGATAGAGGGCGATTGACGACGTCGGGTGACGGAGCAAGTAACGGAGCGGGTGATGGAGCGGGGGCTGGGGCAGGCAGAACCGCCGTATGTTTATCACGGTTTTCCCAGGCCACCGAATGGTGACGCTGCATATGCTGACGCAACGCTGTAGTCCCAACATGGGCCCCCTGGCCACGCTTGCATTTCTGGCCACATAGTCGACATACGGCTACGTTTACTTCCTCGGGCGGCTTGAGGAAAAATTGCCACACCACCGAGTAGGAAACTTTGCCCCCGCTACTCTTCACTGGCTGACTGCTACTTCCTCCGTGCGCACCGGCACCACTACTGGCCGTGGTGGTAGGCTGCAGTGGAGCTGGTGCTCTACTCCGTGGACGTTTGGCTCCACTGACACTGATGCGACCCTGCTGCTGTCTCCTGGGCAACCCACCGACTGTTTTGCTCGCTGCCAAGCTGCCACCCTCTTCTCCTGATGATGCGGAAGAAATTGCCTGATGACGACGAGGCTGCCAAGTGCGATCAACCTCCTCATCATCAAGTAGGGTCTCCGCCTCACTACTAGCCCCCTCGGCTGCGTCTGGGTCAGGAGACAGACCTGTCTCTAGACCGGCTACCGAGCCACTCTCCTCGCCAGTACTTGTTCGCTTGGCTGCTGAAAAGGCCGATGTCTCCCCCCGTTCCTGACCGCCCTCTGTTAGCTCTTCCTCACTGTACAGTGGGGCTGAGCCCACAGCATGCGATACTTCGCTTGGTGAGGGAACAGCAAAGGACAGGGGCAGGTAGAGGACACGTGATTTCAGTGGGCTTGGTCCCGGGCCATGCCAACTAACGGTTGTGTCTGACGTACCCACCGACCGTTGGCTGTAGGTGTCAGAGGTGACCTGGGAAGAGGAAGACGACCGAGCCAACCAATCAATGACGGCAGGGTTGTCGGTGGAGACACGACCGCTGGATGACACCGGGAGCACTGGCCTCTGGCTGCGAATACTGCTGCCTCGACCCCTTCCTCTGCTGCCACGTCTGCTCGCTCCTAAAACATTGCCTCCTCTGCCACTCCTCTGCATGTTGTCTGACATACTATTTAATTCAACGATTAGGTGTCCCTGAGTAACAATTCTCTGGCACTCAGTAACAATTCTGTCTGTCCCTGAGTATGAATTCTGTGGCCCTGAGTAACAATTCTGTGTCTGTGCGAGTAACAATTCTGTGTCTGTGCGAGTAACAATTCTGTGTCTGTGCAAGTAACAATTTTGTGTCTGTGCGAGTAACAATTCTCTGGCACTCAGTAACAATTCTGTCTGTCCCTGAGTAACAATTCTCTGGCACTCAGTAACAATTCTGTCTGTCCCTGAGTAACAATTCTCTGGCACTCAGTAACAATTCTGTCTGTCCCTGAGTAACAATTCTCTGGCACTCAGTAACAATTCTGTCTGTCCCTGAGTATGAATTCTGTGGCCCTGAGTAACAATTCTGTGTCTGCGCGAGTAACAATTCTGTGTCTGTGCAAGTAACAATTTTGTGTCTGTGCAAGTAACAATTTTGTGTCTGTGCGAGTAACAATTCTCTGGCACTCAGTAACAATTCTGTCTGTCCCTGAGTAACAATTCTCTGGCACTCAGTAACAATTCTGACTGTCCCTGAGTAACAATTCTCTGGCACTCAGTAACAATTCTGTCTGTCCCTGAGTAACAATTCTCTGGCACTCAGTAACAATTGTGTGTCTGTGCAAGTAACAATTCTGTGTCTGTGCAAGTAACAATTTTGTGTCTGTGAGAGTAACAATTCTCTGGCACTCAGTAACAATTCTGTCTGTCCCTGAGTAACAATTCTCTGGCACTCAGTAACAATTCTGTCTGTCCCTGAGTATGAATTCTGTGGCCCTGAGTAACAATTCTGTGTCTGTGCGAGTAACAATTCTGTGTCTGTGCAAGTAACAATTTTGTGTCTGTGAGAGTAACAATTCCCTGGCACTCAGTAACAATTCTGTCTGTCCCTGAGTAACAATTCTCTGGCACTCAGTAACAATTCTGTCTTCCCTGAGTAACAATTCTCTGGCACTCAGTAACAATTCTGTCTGTCCCTGAGTATGAATTCTGTGGCCCTGAGTAACAATTCTGTCTCTGTGCGAGTAACAATTCTGTGTCTGTGCAAGTAACAATTTTGTGTCTGTGAGAGTAACAATTCTCTGGCACTCAGTAACAATTCTGTCTGTCCCTGAGTAACAATTCTCTGGCACTCAGTAACAATTCTGTCTGTCCCTGAGTATGAATTCTGTGGCCCTGAGTAACAATTGTGTGTCTGTGCAAGTAACAATTCTGTGTCTGTGCAAGTAACAATTTTGTGTCTGTGAGAGTAACAATTCTCTGGCACTCAGTAACAATTCTGTCTGTCCCTGAGTAACAATTCTCTGGCACTCAGTAACAATTCTGTCTGTCCCTGAGTAACAATTCTGTCTGTCCCTGAGTATGAATTCTGTGGCCCTGAGTAAGAATTCTCTGGCACTCAGTAACAATTCTGTCTGTCCCTGAGTATGAATTCTGTGGCCCTGAGTAACAATTGTGTGTCTGTGCAAGTAACAATTCTGTGTCTGTGCAAGTAACAATTTTGTGTCTGTGAGAGTAACAATTCTCTGGCACTCAGTAACAATTCTGTCTGTCCCTGAGTAACAATTCTCTGGCACTCAGTAACAATTCTGTCTGTCCCTGAGTATGAATTCTGTGGCCCTGAGTAACAATTCTGTCTCTGTGCGAGTAACAATTCTGTCTCTGTGCGAGTAACAATTCTGTGTCTGTGCAAGTAACAATTTTGTGTCTGTGAGAGTAACAATTCTCTGGCACTCAGTAACAATTCTGTCTGTCCCTGAGTAAGAATTCTCTGGCACTCAGTAACAATTCTGTCTGTCCCTGAGTAACAATTCTCTGGCACTCAGTAACAATTCTGTCTGTCCCTGAGTAACAATTCTGTCTGTCCCTGAGTATGAATTCTGTGGCCCTGAGTAAGAATTCTCTGGCACTCAGTAACAATTCTGTCTGTCCCTGAGTATGAATTCTGTGGCCCTGAGTAACAATTCTGTGTCTGTGCAAGTAACAATTCTGTGTCTGTGCAAGTAACAATTTTGTGTCTGTGAGAGTAACAATTCTCTGGCACTCAGTAACAATTCTGTCTGTCCCTGAGTAACAATTCTCTGGCACTCAGTAACAATTCTGTCTGTCCCTGAGTAACAATTCTCTGGCACTCAGTAACAATTCTGTCTGTCCCTGAGTAACAATTCTCTGGCACTCAGTAACAATTCTGTCTGTCCCTGAGTAACAATTCTGTCTGTCCCTGAGAATGAATTCTGTGGCCCTGAGTAAGAATTCTCTGGCACTCAGTAACAATTCTGTCTGTCCCTGAGTAACAATTCTCTGGCACTCAGTAACAATTCTGTCTGTCCCTGAGTATGAATTCTGTGGCCCTGAGTAACAATTGTGTGTCTGTGCAAGTAACAATTCTGTGTCTGTGCAAGTAACAATTTTGTGTCTGTGAGAGTAACAATTCTCTGGCACTCAGTAACAATTCTGTCTGTCCCTGAGTAACAATTCTCTGGCACTCAGTAACAATTCTGTCTGTCCCTGAGTAACAATTCTGTCTGTCCCTGAGTATGAATTCTGTGGCCCTGAGTAAGAATTCTCTGGCACTCAGTAACAATTCTGTCTGTCCCTGAGTATGAATTCTGTGGCCCTGAGTAACAATTGTGTGTCTGTGCAAGTAACAATTCTGTGTCTGTGCAAGTAACAATTTTGTGTCTGTGAGAGTAACAATTCTCTGGCACTCAGTAACAATTCTGTCTGTCCCTGAGTAACAATTCTCTGGCACTCAGTAACAATTCTGTCTGTCCCTGAGTATGAATTCTGTGGCCCTGAGTAACAATTCTGTCTCTGTGCGAGTAACAATTCTGTGTCTGTGCAAGTAACAATTTTGTGTCTGTGAGAGTAACAATTCTCTGGCACTCAGTAACAATTCTGTCTGTCCCTGAGTAAGAATTCTCTGGCACTCAGTAACAATTCTGTCTGTCCCTGAGTAACAATTCTCTGGCACTCAGTAACAATTCTGTCTGTCCCTGAGTAAAAATTCTGTGGCCCTAATAACGTTTCTGTGGCCCTAAGTAACAATTCTCTGGCACTGAGTAACAATTCTGTCTGTCCCTGAGTATGAATTCTGTGGCCCTAACTAGCGTTTCTTTGTCCCTAAATAACGATTCTGTGGCCCTCATTAACAAGTCTGTGTCCCTGAGTAATGGTTCTCTGTCCCTAAGTAACTTCTCTCTGTCCCCAATTCTCATTTCTGTGGCCCTAACTCTGTCCCTGTCCCTAGTACAGAGCGGTCTGCCTCTGTTCAATGACTGCAGGCAAATGAAGATTTCCAAAATGGCCGCTATATATACCTCGACCATTACACAGTGCTGGCTGGCTGGCTGCTGATTGGCTGATGCGATCACATGTCGTTGAGGAATGCATTATGGGGCAGCGCGCCTTGTCTGCGCGCCTTCCCCGACATCCCCGCTCCGTCGCCGCACATGTCAGCCGCCATTTTCGGAAAAATTTCGATTCGCGCGTCCGAATTAGGCTGTTTTTCGGATTCGGCACGAATCGAAATTTTTCCGATATTCGACTCGAATTCCACTTCGGATACTTCGATTCGCTCATCTCTACTCCAGAGATGTCAGAGCCTTCATTTATTACTTAAAGCCCTTTTAGTTGTATGAATTATTAAGGGCATAGTTTTCTGTTTGAAAACAAGATATTTCTTTTTCTTTTCTTTTTTAAACTAGTAGCTGTCAAGTGCCTCGATCTCATAAGCTACTAGACTGGCTTCAAGCAGCTTAGCTATTTGGATTAACTGATTTCTGAAAGTCAAGCATTAAACACAGACTCACAGTGTGAGAAGGTGCTTAGTTCCTGCAACAGAAATTGAATTTCTTAATCGTGCAGAAGATGATTTCACAGCTACAAAACCAGTATCTCTGGTGGCTTGTGCCAAGATATGTGAAAGTAATCTGCCAGGACTGTAAATAATGCCGGTAATTCTAAACAATAGATGTTGCTGGTTCAAATATTGCATGTACGTTCAAATTTCTTTAGACCAAAACATGCCCATTGGCTGACGCTGTGTGTTGAGAGCCATTTTGTTTGTTTAGATAAGAGGCCACTGTTCTTAAGAAGGCTCGTTGAATTTCCTGTTGTTTAAGGTGCTTATAAACTGTGACAGCATGAGCAGATGGAGAAAGCTGTAATTAAATAGGGACTTCTACTGCTTATACTGTCAGGGAAACTGCTCTGCTGGTAGTGAAGTGGATTTCTGTGACTGAAAGCACATGAATGCAAAATGCCATGTGAGCAATTCAGCGGTCATAGAACAGCAAATACCGGAGGGTGGACAGGAGCAAACCATCCTTCCTTTTTTTTTTTTTTTCTTCTCCATAGCAGCTGCAAATTTAGATCGGAGGAAGGCATGTATGTTAAGGCATCTCTAATCTCATAGCCATAGTGCAGGGTCACTTTTATAACCATTTTATTTCTACACATATTTTGTGTGCACCCGTATTTGAGTTTATTAACGTTTCTTTTTTTTACAATTTGTCACTTAGAAGCACCCTTCCATCTATTCTATTTATTTCTTTTGGCGAACAGCGCCTTCTAATACACATGTTGTACAATAAAGTGAACCTATCAAGAAAGGGACACAGGGACTGCCATTGTGACCCCGCTAGGTGCCTTGCTTTTTTGCTGACCCACTAGCTACTTTCTGAATCGCTGACCCAGAGCATGAATGTAGATGAGGACGGTCCAAAGTCCTAATCTCTATCCATTTTTTCAGGTTAGTAACTCTAAAGCTGGGTACAAACGGATCAAAATCTGGCCAGTTCAGTAGAGACCGGCCAAAATGTGTGCTTTATGTAGCCCTCTCTGTTTGATAAAGCTGATCGGACCTGCTGGAAACCTTCTCCAATCAGTGGCTTGCAGTCAGTCGGCCGCAGTGCTGATCAATGTATTCTTAGACTAGGTTCACATCTGTGCGGGTGGTGCCGCTGCGGATCCACACGAAAATCCCTGCAGTCGCACCACCCGCACAGAAAAATTTGGACCCGTGGGCAGGTGCCATTAGTTCTAATGGCATGCTAACCGCACTGGAAAACACAACCGTACTGGGAACCAAGGTTCCCATACGGGCTGCATTTTCAGAAGAAGCGCAGGGACTTATTCTCTTCGTGTTCCAGGGCACAGAAGTCCATTCAAATGAATGGGCTTTCGTGCCCGCGCAAAATGAGGCCCGCACGGCCGCATATATGTGAACTAGGGCTTACAGTGGAGAGTCCTCGGGGGTGGGGGGAGTGGAGATTCCTGAATCCACATCCACCTTGCTTGTGTACCCAGCTTGGGTAATAAGGAAAAGGGGTCAGCCTGTGATCCTGCCAAATAGTATTTTCAAGAGCAAAAGTCAGTATAGCAGCCTTGATATTTTCATCATGACAGGTTTGCTTTACATCTGCGACAACTGAATCAAGGAAACCTGTAGAGTAATTTAAAAAATAAGGTTTAGACATACAGTATTCGATGTTTAAACTTCGACTGAAACAAAATAATTCTACACATGATGCAAAAAATTTTATAATTGCCAGAAGTGTAAGGGTTGATTTTGTAGTTTTGAAAATAATCAGTTCTGAGAATTTCCATAAACTTTGTACACGCAGGTAGTTAAAAACACTTTTAGATAACCCGGCTTATATTTGTCAATATTCCTTTTAAAGTGCATTCTCCAACAACAGGATCATCTGCTTTGTAGAGCTCTAGTTTTTGATGACTAACAAATTATGCTTTAAGCTATATTTTTATCTGTGTGTTTTCAGAACAGCTGCCTGTCATGCCCCTTAGAAGCGCTGAAAAATTCAAGTCTGAATCACATTGGTTGCTCTGGAATAAGACAGACCTTTCTTGTTTGGGATTCTAATTAAAAAATGCCTGCTGATGCACTGCCAAACCTGTAGCTGCCAATGCATGCTGGGATTAGTAGGTGCTTAGTAGCTTGAACAGTTGCATTTGCAGAAGTCTTTCCTGGGTTATCACTGTTCACAAAGTACTTTAATCAAATCAATTAGGGACATTTGATTACTTCATGTCCTTTGCCATTTCCTATATTTGCTAAGAGGCATCCATCAGTTAGCAAACTAAATAGTTAGAGCAGGCTAATAGTTGGGCTTAAAATACCTTTTTCATTACACACAAGAGATGTAAACATCCATAATAACAGGGAATTATTGTGCTGACTTTAACTCTTCATGTCAGTGATATGGATGGACTGGACATTTATGGAAACTAAAAGCAAAACCAGTTTAACTTGTTCTTTTCAAACTTACCTGCAATATAGATAACCCTAACTCAGAAAAACAGGATGCTTTCATGTGAATCATTCAAATAAACAAATCCACGTAGGGGAGACAAGGCAGCTTTTTGTTGCGCTTTCGACCAGCGGATGGACCATAGAACAAAAATGACTTCATATAAGAGTTTTTGTAAAGTTTTTTTGATAATTGGGAAGGACATAAATAAGCAAATAACATACCTTGCTTCCATGTGTGTACCAGGTTTGTGCCCTCATAACTTTTTTCCATCACATCCCTTCTCTTTTTTCATTTTATGTTGCTGTCCTTTTTTCTTTTTTTTTTCTTCTTCTTTTTTTTTTTTACCATATCTATAATTATTTTCTTAAATATGCTGAAAAAGCCCATTTACAAAGCTCAATAGATTAAGCTAAAATCACAAAAGCAGGCTGTAGATGAACCCATTTCCTTTCCAGAAACCACAGGTCAGTGTTGATCGGGGATTCCCTCAAGCGGAGATAATTTGTTCTCCTGGTGGGGGGAGGGGGGCACGGGGAGTTGCTCCTCCAAGAGAACAGTGATTTTTGCAAGCGGCTGTAGTCGCTGGCAGTAATTGCATGTGAGAAATCCGACCTGGTTGTACCCAAGTCAGTCGATCAATTTACTTGGGTATAAACAGCCTGCCCATGCATGGATCGAATCTTCGGCCAGTCTCTGCTGAACCAGCCGAGATTTGAACCATCTATGGCCGGCTTATTTTCTTTATTTGCTATTGTCTTACCATGTATTAAAACTTTATAAACCTCTTAGCCACCCAGGTACACTAGCCCTAAGGCTGGCTACAGAAGCTCCACTGGATTGACCATATTTTCCCAGAATATTACAGTATGGTAGCCTGGGTGTGCAACCTGTTTGCCAAGTTTATAGCCTGCAGAAGACCTTAAAGTAGAGCTCCACCCAAAAGGGGAACTTCCGCTTTAAGCCTTTGTCCCCCGCTCCCCATTAAGGATTGGCACCTTTGGGGAGCGAGGGGGGCACCCAAATTTGACAGGTACCTGCTTCCACTTCCCCTGCGATCGCCTAGTTGATTGGAAGCGGAAGTTGTCCTCCTGGAAAGCAGAGGGACTGTCAGGAACACCAGGGATTTCACACAAAGGAAGCAATACAAAGAGAACAGGATACCTCTTCATAAAAGTACATTGCATAGCGGTCACATATCAGAAATATGAAATGTTGGCTTTACATGTTCTGTAACATTGACTACTTGTTAAGAATTTTTATATCTCCGTTGCCTGACCACAGTTCTACTTTAAAGAATTTGTAAAGCCAACATTTCAAATTCCTAATATGTGCCTGCTATACATGGACTTTTATTAAAAGAAATATTGTGATCTGTTCTCTAGCTGTGCTGGGAATTCCATCTGCTCTCCTCCTCCAATGATCAGACTTCTGACACTTAGATCTCCCCCCTCCCCGCACAGTCTTTCACTTGGAAGATCAGGGTTTTGCTGTTTCTCCTCCCCTAGGTCTTATGCTGCTGAAAACAGGGTATGTGATCACTGAAAAGAAAGTGTTTATAATGTTTTTATATCTATACACAAATGTTTTGCCTTTTATTTTCTATTTGAAACAAAATGAGTTGTATGGTGAGGGTTTTGAATATATATATATATATATATATATATATATATATATATATATATATATATATATATATATATATATATATATATATATATATATATTGTACTTTATACTTGTGTGAGTATCCTGAAAACAAAATCATGAAAGAGTGGAACATCCCACACTTGTTTCTTTCGCAGAGTCCGTCACCTGTTTAACATTAGATTTTTTGTATGTGCGTATTAATAAAAAGAGCATATGTACTCAAATGCAAATAAAAAAGTTAGAATTACTACAGTTGGAATGATATTAGATAGAAAGACTTGTACTCGTATCATTCTCTAGTGAAACTTATTATTATTAATTATTAACCACAGCTGTAAATTTACTTTCTGCTGTGCAGTTAGCGTTATTTTTATTTGTCCTTTAAATAGTCCTCCATTAAGAGGTTTTCACCTTTTAGGCAATCTTTAGAAGTGTTTTGAGATTGTGGTAATCAGTTTTGATTGAAATGGATTAATGACAACCTAATATATGTGGGTGGCATCAGCATATTAAAGAAATCCTTACAGATACATATACTGTATAATGAACAGTAAACATCTTAACAGAACACCCACAGAGTCCATCTTTTTCCAATTTCAAAATTAATTTGCTGTAAAATGCTAAAATTGCTTTGGGCGACAAAGAATAGTATACAAAATATTTGTAAAGCTATGCAACTATGTATAGAAGATTGGAAATGTATCTATTCAAGCAAAGTGCCTTCTAGTTATGTTTTGTCCTACCAGATTTTTGAAAAAAAAAAAGTCTACTTTCTCTTAACTTTCTAGTATTTACATGCTTATAAACTGATCATCTCATGACCTATTTATGCTGGGTTCATCCTTTAAAGCCTTTTTTCTTTTTTTTTTTTCTCAGAGTGTGGTAGCTTTAGCTGCAATAGAACTGGTGCATTTTAAAGTGGAGTTCCACTCAAAAGTGGAAGCTCCACTTGTTTTCCTCCTTCTCCCCCCTCCACTGTCATATTTGGCACCTTTTGGGGGAAGCAGATACCTGTTTTTGACAGGTACCTGCTCCCGCTTCCAGCGAACTTTTTCCAGAAGTTTGGCCCCCCTCATTCCTCCCACAGTCTCCTGGGAACCCTTCACAGGTTCCAGAAGACTGCCATACCAATGAGAATGCGCAGCACGACTCACCATTGCACAGTGGGCACCCAGCTGTGAAGCCGCAAGCTATCACAGCCTGGTGCCCACAGTTGTGATGCCGGTACCAGGCAGAGAAGAGGCAGAGAAGGAATGGCGCAGGTGAGCACATCGCTGGACCCTGGGCCAGGTGAGTGTGTATTTGTTAAGTCATAAGCTACAGTTTTAGTAGCTGCTGACTTTTAATAAACACAAGACTGACTGGAACTCCGCTATAACAAATCCTGCCCCTTGGCATGAGCTTCCAGACCCTCCAGTTAGGAATGATGAAATTTGACTTTTAATCCACCTAATATTGACTGTAAGATTCCATTTTGTAACTTCTAATGATGGGCACATTAATGACAAGGCCTCTCTCCCGATCTCCATAAAACGTTGTATGCGTAGGACCCTGAGTCCTATGTGAGTGTCTGCATTCTAGGGAAGAGTTTTTAGTCAGTCATGGAAGGATCATTCTCTTTTCTCTGTAGAGTTTTCATACCATAAGAGATTATTGGAAAGTTGACTATTACCATAAATGGGACTGTGTTGCATACATCATGCTTCTTTATAAATGTATGTTCATATCTCATAAAATATAGATAGCCATCAACATGTCATGTCTTTTGTCATACCACATGCCAAAGCATAAATCAAGCCCAGCTGATGTGACCCTGGCCTGAGCTAATTACTCAAGAGCTTTGATGCTAGCAATAACTCATTTTAAATGAGTTATTTATGAAAATTTAAACCTGTCTATTTATGCTATACAATTCTATATGGACCTTTCAAAATGTATCCCATTGTGACAGAGGGTAGGCAGGACAGAACACACAGAGTAGATGGCAAACGCACAAAGATTTATTGAGGCAAACAGATGACAGTCACTGAATAGGGGAGTTCGCAGGGAGGGTGAATACGCCAGTAAAGGGCACCAAGGAGGAACCAACACACTTAAAGTCCAACACTGAGAGCCAAGGAAGAGTCTCTGTAGCAAGTAATCCAACGGGGGGGTTGGCGTGAGTCTCTGTAGCAATTGTAATCCAACCGGGGGGTGGTGTGAGGTCAGCACAGGAACAGTTCAAGTGAAGCAGGGAGAGAGCATGTACTCACAGATCTCTGATGGCTAGCAGGCAGTCTTCCCCTGCTCTGAGGGGGGGGTCTTAGGCAGGCTTGGGTCTCTGCAGAGCCTGGCCACGCAGGTTCCGGCCATAGCTCGGGCTCCTTCCGTAGCTACACAGCAGTGCGTTCCCCGGGAGCCCTGGCATCAGCCTCTTAAACTGATGTCGGATGCCCCCCTAGTCGCCTAGACAACCGGGGCGGGCCAGAGCTGGCGTGGCTCCAGCCTGTCCTTAGGAATGCCTTTAATCTCTGCAGGAGGTGAGAGGGGTATGGATGAGAGAGGGCAGGGACAGAGCAAGGGGGCTGAGAGGGGGAGCAGCTGTGACACCCATCATCTGTTCCATTCCAATAAAATCCCGCCAGGGGGAAAGTGTCTGTACCAGTATACCCTAAGGCAGTTCCTTAGTGCATGTACCAGCTCTATATTTTTGGTAAATTAAAGTATAGGCTGTGGTGGTTGTGGGAAAGCTATAAGGCACATATGTGACCTTTACCAGCAGCAGATTATAGGCTGGTGTGGAGCCTATGGAAGCTCAAGTTTGGTGGAAGCAGCTCCTGAGGATTAGAAGAGCAGGCCCCAAGGAGAGATAACACCTCCTGAGGACGTCATTATGACAAAATGTACGTTGAGGCAGAGCTATAGGAACTGACGTAATTCCGTCTTGTTAGAGACACCTGTAAGTGGTGAGACGCCTGAATGGGCATCTGTTCAGAGGAAGAGACCGGCACTCTGGCCTGAAAAGTGGATTCTCCTCCACAACACTGTTCCTGCACATGATGGGTTAAGCGTTCACAAGTTCCTGCCCCGGAAATCCATTTTGAAGCTTGACCAACCACCTTATTCCCCTGACTTAGCACCCTGTGACTTTTGCTTGTTTCCAAAATTACAAAAATGCCTTCAAAAGGACACAGATTTGAAAACATTCTGGACATCCAGCGTGCTGTGACAAAGATCCTGCATAGCGTTTCAAAAACAAATTCCAGGAATGTTTCTGGCAATGGCATAGTCATCTAGAGAAGTACGTCACTTCATAAGGAGAATACTTTTTGAAGGCGCCAACAGCCGCTAGTTTATAGGTGAGAACTTTTTTATTTACAGTCCAATCTAGGAATTAAATTTTTACACCTCGTATGAAGGTGGCACAGAGGGTGCATAGATTGGAGTACTAGGGGTTCATGCTGCTTGTGCATATCTGTGTTCTGACACAAGCATGTTTAGTCCACACCAGCAGCATACATTTGAAAATTGCTCTAGGGAGCCCTTGCACGTTAGTGTAGCCAACCTTAAAGTAGAAATCAAGGGAACACACATTTTGATCACGAACTGTTGCATGCACCAACTCCTGGAGATGCCAGAATGCAAAATGGAAGAACAGCAAAAGTACATTTTTACAAGGGGAGTTTAATAACACTTTAAAGCTGTGGGCTGACCTAGTTTACATGCTCCTGCATGCAACTCAGGGATAAATGTTAAGTGTTGACAGTAGTTTACCTTTACGAATGAAGCAGCTTAAAGTGTATTCACATTTTTGCAGCACAATTGGTAAACACCTACTTTATGTTTGTTATATTTTTCTGTGCACATTGCATAATGAAAAAAAATTGCTGCTTTCATTATTAAAGTGGAACGAAAGTCACAAATGAACCAACTCCAGAGGCGTTCCTAAGGTCGGCTTCTTCGCCCGAAACCAATACATGCGCAGTTGCTTCAGGGAATACATATCTTCACGGGTCCAGGATACTCATTTTACCGCTACTCCGGGGGCAGGTGTCACTGTGTCGGGAATCTGAGATCTCCCCAATAACTGGCCAGGACCTTCACAGAACCCAGAACCTCTGCTGGCATCCTGATTCTGCAACCCCTGTGATGGTGTCGCCCAATGCGGCCTGCACCCCCCTAGGGACACCACTTACCAACTCTGAGTAGACAGGCCCTTTATTGCAGACATGACCTGCTATATCTGTTCTGTAATAAAACAAACTTACTTGCTTGTTTGCAATCTTCTTTAGAATGCAATCTGCTTCACACACGCAGGATTTATGTCATCCTGGTCTGGCCAATCAAGATGGCTGAAGACCCCCACACCAAACGAAATAGGGGAGATGATGTTGACTTTATTGGGAGTATCTGCTGACTTTACTTCCACTTTAGGTGCAGTTTATTTGCTTAAACTATCTAGGGCTCATGCACATGGACAGTCTGAGGTTTAAATTCTACTTGAGCACAAAATCACAGCTTTTTCTCTGCCCGGGTGCCACAGGTGGTGTATACTGCCGGCCATAGAAGTGAATGGCTGTACCCATCTGTACTCAGCTATACGGGTGAAACTCGTAAAATTAGAATATTGTGCAAAAGTTCATTCATTTCAGTAATGCAACTTAAAAGGTGAAACCAATATATGAGATACTCCTTACATGCAAAGCAAGATAGTTCAAGCCGTGATTTGTCATAATTGTAATGATTATGGCTTACAGCTCATGAAAACCCCAAATCCACAATCTCAGAAAATTAGAATATTACATGCAATCAATAAAACAAGGATTGTACATAAAACAATATCAGACCTCTGAAAAGTATAAGCATGCATATGTACTCAGTACTTGGTTTGGGCCCCTTTTGCAGCAATTACTGTCTCAATGCGGCGTGGCATGGAAGCTATCAGCCTGTGGCACTGCTGAGGTGTTATGGAAGACCAGGATGCTTCAATAGCGGCCTTCAGCTCTTCTGCATTGTTCGGTCTCATGTCTCTTATCTTTCTCTTGGCAATGCCCCATAGATTCTCTATGGGGTTCAGGTCTGGCAAGTTTGCTGGCCAGTCAAGCACAGTAATCCCACGGTCATTGAACCAGGTTTTGGTGCTTCTGGCAGTGTGGGCATGTGCCACGTCCTGCTGGAAAATGAAGTCCGCATCCCCGTAAAGCTTGTCTGCGGAAGGAAGCATGAAGTGCTCCAAAATCTCCTGGTAGATGGCTGTGTTGACCCTGGACTTAATGAACCGCAGTGGACCAACACCAGCAGATGACATGGCTCCCCAAATCAACACAGACTGTGGAAACTTCACACTGGACTTCAAGCATCTTGCAGTGTGTGCTTCTCTATTCTTCCTCCATACTCTGGGTCCTTGGTTTCCAAATGAGATGCAAAAGTTGCTCTCATCAGAAAAGAGGACTTTGGATCACTGAGCAACAGACGCTTCTGACATTGTTTGTTGTTCAGGAGTGGCTTGGCAAGAGGAATATGACATTTGAAGCCCATGTCCAGGATCCATCTGTATGTGGTGGCTCTTGATGCACTGACTCCAGCCTCAGTCCACTCCTTGTGAAAGTCCCCAACACTTTTGAATGGCCTTTTCCTGACAATCCTCTCCAGGCTGCGGTCATCCTTGCTGCTTGTGCACCTTTTTTCTTCCACACTTTTTCCCTTCCACATAACTTTCTATTAATGTGCTTTGATACAGCACTTTGGGAACATCTAACTTCTTTTGCAATTACCTTTTGAGGCTTTCCCTCTTTATGGAGGGTGTCAATGATGGTTTTCTGCACAACTGTCAGGTCAGCAGTCTTTCCCATGATTGTGATTCCTACTGAACCAGACTGAGAGACCATTTAAAGGCTCAGGAACCCTTTGCAGGTGTTATGGCTTAATTAGCTGATTAGAGTGGGGCACTTTGAGCCGAGAATATTGCACCTTTTCACAATATTCTAATTTTCTGAGGTTGTGTATTTGGGGTTTTCATGAGCTGTAAGCCATAATCCTCACAATTATGACAAATCGCGGCTTGAACTATCTTGCTTTGCATGTAATGAATCTATCTCATATATTAGTTTCATCTTTTAAGTTGCATTACTGACATAAATTAACTTTTGCACGATATTCAAATTTTTTGAGTTTCACCTGTATGTGGTATTGCTGCGTTCATCAGCAGTAGGAGAATTTATTTTGGGTGGTTGTTTGTGGTGGGAAATATTGTTAAGAAATGTAGTTAAAGTTAAACATTTTTATTTATTTTTTTACAATTTGGGTCTTTTTTCTTTCGTTTACAACTAAATGAAGGTCCTCTTTGTCCTGAAAAAAAAACTCACTCATACACAAAGTATCACAATCAAGTATCACTATAACCGTGCAGCTGAGTCCTATATCACCACTAATAACCTACACCTCCGTGTCATAAAATCATTATGCATTTGATTTATGTATGTTCAGCACGTGTTGTTAGCACATATATGTGTGTGTAGTATTGGATTTTGATATATCTGGGAATGCAGATAGCATTAGCTGCAGTCCATTTTGGAGTGTATATAAGGGTGATACATAATTGTGCTGAAGTATATTGATTTTATATATATATATATATATATATATATATATATATTATTATACATATATATACACAAAGCAGTTGAAAAGATATATGCAGTTAACTAACACATGCCAAAGTTGCCAAGCTGGTTTCAGGTATTGAGTTCTGCTTTAACCTTTTTAGGGGTCTACAGTGGTGTTTGTGGAGGTTTACTTAAGCAGTGAATGTAATCTCCTGCACTTTATTATGGTTCCAGCTATACAGAATTACTATTCATTTCAAAAAGAATATTTAAACACAGATTTGGCTTAAAAGATGAAAGTTTAGTGATTCTGCAGAAGAATAAAATGTGTAGTTTTTTTGTGCACCAACATTGTAGATTTATAAAAGTATCCGAATACAGTACATATATAAAAGGTACTATATCTTCGATGATTTATGTCCACAATCATGACAACCATTTCCTTTATTTGGCATGATTGGTTCGGTGAGACTGCTCCCATGAAACAGGAGTATCCCAATCGAGGGAGTGGGGCTCCTGGAAGATCCAAATGTGCAGAAAACACCAAACCATGGTCATAGAGCCTGGAGAGATTTTATTGGTTGATTAGCAATGAAAACAAGCCTTTTTTTTTCTACTGCTAATCATCCAATATACTTTTGGACTCTTACCACTGGTGTGGGGTGCTTTCTGCATTCTGTATATTTACATAAAATGCCTGACTGCCTTGCTATTTACAATTAGTAGGTTGCAGAATATGATAATTAAAGAAATACCATATTTTGATTTGTATCCTGCTAAAAAATCACATTTTTTATAGTAGCCTTGCATAAAATACTGTCTTTTTATCTTTAGTTTTTGGAATAAGCTTAGATAAAGACATTCAAAGTGGAACAGTGATAACTTACAGTTAACGTGTCCTCAAGGCTACCTAAGCGTGAAAACACCATTTAATTTTCTTGCACACCGAAACTGTGCTCAATAAGGATGAAGGGCAACCTTGAAGCTAGACTGTTAAGCAGAGTTCTGATTGTTCTCTGGGTACGTTTATCTTTAATAATGCGTTTCTCAGATGTTTTAAAATTATTTTCAGATTATGTGGAATTGCATACAAATCAGTTCTGTTAGTGACATTTATTATTAAATGTGAAACTATGGAGCAAAGCAGAGTAACGTTGAGCATTCCAATAACTAGCTTTGCAGAAGTATGATATATTTTTTTTTAGAGACCACATATTTGGGATTTTTATTGCAGTGTTTACATAGAAGGGAACCTATGCTCAGAGAAATATGTAGATGGCCACCTCAAACCTCATTCTGAAAATGTGAATTGCCTGTTTGGCTTACTACAAGCATTCATATCAGGCGTTCTGATATGATACTAAAAGACACTTTTTTTTTTTTTTTTTGTATTTAACAAAAAAAAATACTTAACTACTCTGCAATGATACTGCACAGAGAGGTCGCTTTCCTCCTCTAATGGCCGTCCCCCGCTTCTCCCTCCTATGGATTCCTCTTGAAGCAAGGCAGGTGTTAAGGAGGCACCTATGCATGTGTGCTTCTGAGTAGGGCTGTGTGCGTCCATGGACAAGCACAGTATGTTCTTGTGAAAGTGGAAAGTAAGGTTATTGTTGCTGGAACTGGAGACAACGCTGGAGCAATGACATGGAGCCAGGTAAGTTTTTGTGGACAGGTGAGTAAGACAGGCAATGGGGAGTTTTTTTAACTTAATGCAGAGGATGCAATTAGGTCAAAACCTTTTAGATGTTAAAACCACTTTATCGCTGACATCTGTGGCTGCATGTCTATACCTGACCAGTGACTAATAAAGTAATAAAGCCAAAGACAGTTATGGTACTTTCATTTTCAGAAAAGTCAGTAATGGCAGCCTACTTATTTTTCACAGTACAGCTTTCCTTAATCTTAACCCCTTCACACCTAAGGGTAAAACAAATCTTAATGCCTAAGCACAATTCTGCAACGTTGACATGTGTTAGTAAAACCGTACATATCATCACAACTACTTTGTACATCCAGATGGATTAGACCTTGATTTTTTGCAGGAAAAATTGGGCTTTCATTTGGTGGTAAATGGAAATAGATAGCTCCTGATTTTTTTTTTTTTTTTTATTATCATCATCAAAGGAAAACTGGCCCAAAAATAGTAAAAAAAAAAAAAAAATTTTTTATTTAGCTGTGTGTTTCTTGTTACCATTACTACCATAACCTACCACCAAAGAACAACCCAAAATAAATTCTCCAGCTCTTGTCGATCGCAGCGATACCATATATGTGTATGTTATTTGTTGTTTGTATCCGTAATACAGCCCAGAAACAATAGTACGCATTGTTTTTGTTTTTTTTTTACCTAAAACACAGACACTGACACTAATTTTTTTTTTAAATCCTGATCTTTGACCCTGACCTTGACCCAAACACTAACCCTGGCACTGAACTAGATCAAACCTTGATCTAGGTGTTTTTCTTTATTTTGTCTCTTCTTTTTTAATATTTATCATATTTTTTTTTTTTACAAACATTTTTTTTCTCTCTATGCCAGGAGTTAGAGAGATACAATGTATCTCTCTTCTCCATTCATAGAGAGAGAAAAAAAACAAGGGGGCCAGGATGGACAGTGACTGATCACTGTGATAGCCAATCAGAGGCTATCACAGCAATCATGTGACCTGGAATCGAGAGTCCCAGGTCCCGATCGTTAGGGACCCGGGGCTCTCAGTGACACCGCGGTCTTTGTGCTGTGAGCGCGCTGAGCTGCGCACTACCAGCACAAAGACAAGTACACAAATATGGGCAGCACAGTGGCTAAATGGTTAGCACTTCCACCTGGCAGTACTAGGCTCGTTGGTTCGAATCCCAACCATGGCACCACCTACCTAGAGTTTGCATGTTCTCCCTGTGCCTGCGTGGGTTTCCTCCGGGTACTCCGTGTCCTCCCACACTCCAAAGACATGCTGGTAGGTTAATTGAATCCTGTCTAAATTGTCCCTAGTATGTGTATGAATAAATGTGAGTTAGGGACCTTAGATTGTACGCCCCTGTACAATATATATATATATATATATATATATATATATATATATATATATATATATATATATATATATATGTAGAGTGCTGCGTAAATTGACGGCGCTTTATAAGTACCTGAAATAAATAATAAATATGCGGCCCCACGGAAAAAAGCCCATTTCCTTGAGGCCGCATATTTGTGTGACGTCGGCGTCAAGGGGTTAATGTGAACCCCCAACGTGTTCCATGCAGAAAACTACAGGGGGCAGGTAGAAGACCAGTCACCTTGCACAAGGAGAGAGTGCAGTCTGTATTACAGGAAGCTCCTGTACAGAGACACCACAGTGTAGGAGTTTTCCTCCTGAACTTAGGGGCGTATTTACCACAAGTTTAAACAAGGCATTTGCCTAGGGTGGCATTTTTCAGGGGGGAAGCACCCCCCTTCCCCAGGAAGAGGAGACATATGCGGCATGGGGACCAGGTGGGATCTGTAAGAGGCTGCGGGCCGCTTGATGGTGTATGCAGAGCCCGACCAGGGGCAGACTGACCATTTGGAAACTCGGGCACTGCCTGAGGGCCTGGGGTCAGTGGAGGGCCCCATGAGATGCCCCTGGTACCTTTTTCATAGGCTTTTTTGAGTTTGGGCAAGGACACAGGGGCCCCATGATCCCCTATTGCCCGGGGACCCCATGAGTTGTCAGTCCGCCACTGAGCCCGACTCTCATTCCCGGGGATGTCCAGAGCTGTGAAAGTGAGTGCCTTTCTCTCTGTTGCAGGGGGAGGGGGGGTGTTGGTGGAAGGCTCTCTCGGGTGGGGGGGGCAGGGGGGGTGTTGGTGGTCACTGTCAAGCTCTCTCCGGAGGGGGGTGTGTGTCTGGTGTTGATCAGTGTCAGACTCTTTCCGCGGGGGGGGTGCCTTTTGTATTTATACAATATTTGTGTAGTCCAGTATTCAGTTTTAAAAAGTAACTTCAGTTTTGTTGGGAGAAATAACCTTGCCCTCTGGGTGATCAGTGTACATTGCTAGGATTTTAACAAACTTTTTTGTTTTTGTAGATTCCTACCTTTTTGTTATTCTGAAGAAATAGCTGTTTGTGTCCATGTGTAAAATGACTGTTAAAACGGAGCTCCACCCAAGGGGGAGTTCCTCTTTAAGGCCTCCTCCCCCGCTCCTGGTAATGAAATGGCACTTTTGGAGGAGGGGAGAGTGGGTACCTGATTTTGACAGTTGCCCGCACCCACTTCTGCTGCGACCGACCGCTTAGGCAATCAGAGTGGAAGTTCTCCCACCCTCCCCGCAGTCCTGTGGGACATGTGGCAGGTTCCAGAAGACTGCAGGACTATTCTATGAAGCCACAAGCTGTCACAGCAGGGTGCCCACAGTTCAGATGCTGGGGACAGAAGACAGGATATGAAACCGGCTGAGGTGAGCACAGATTGTGAGTGGCTGTTTAGTAAAAGTCAGCAGCTACAGTTTTTGTAGCTGCTGACTTTGACTTTTTACAAAGGAGGCTGGAGCTCCTCTTTAATGTGAGCGTTTTTGTCACAGCTGCTGCACTATGGTTCTAAAGGGGAATTGTTGGGTCTGCATCCCTTCAGACGTGATTTCCCTTTGGGAGTATCTCACCAAAAATGTATATTTTTGTTGCAGGGGGTGCCAAAAATCTGACTTGTAGCTTAGTGCAGAATTTTGGGAAAATCAGTGAGCCAATCGCACAAACAGAAAATGACATTTCTGGGGGCATTCCATACACCATCTGTGTACAAAACGCCTCCAGGTCACCATATTCCATTGCATTTTACAGAAAATGACAGTGCTGCAGATTGAAAAGGAAAGAACATTTTAATAACATTCACTTAGAATGACTTGTGTAGCAATTCTGCATGCTTGCTCGCTGCTCTATAGTACAATTACTGCTACAGGGTGGCAGGGCTTCGCAGAATCACGTGTGTATATATACATGATTTGCAGTTCTGGGTAGGGGGCGTGTGCGCCATTCTACCCCCGCCGCCATTGGCAGCTATTAATGTCAATTACCAGGGTCGCAGACGGAGATTCCCCGCAGGAGATTGCCAAGTAACACGAACAGGGGAGAGACCTGTGTGTAAATGCAGCTATCTCTCCTGCAGTACGAACATGCTGCTGTGTATTTCTCTGCACAGCGTTCACAACACGAACCATCTCAGCCATTTGCACAACCTATTCAGGCCTTTGTTAGTCAAGCACCTGTCTTTCTAGGTTTCATGCATTATGTGCTAGTTTGTAGTTTTGTGTGAGAACTTAACCATTCTTCTCCGCAAACTGGAGGTGTGCTCAGACTTTATAGTAGCTTAAGATCCTTCAGCAGGTTGTGTTCTACACCAATGCTAACCTTAAGCTGCCTAAAAATAACTCTTGCCCTATAGAGCAGGGATGAAGTAAAACAGCGGCTTGAGCCTAACAGTGCGAAGTACAGGGCATGAGTGGCACTGCCAACACCACCCAGCTTGACAGACTTCCATTAAGAAAGTGAAGGAGTTGGGTGGGGAAAAGCCAGCCAAGCAGTGGCTGCAGCATTCCATTGACTAGGCTAAACAAATAATGTCTTTTACATGTATGCAGACAGGATACAGACAGATCTTCAGGATGTATGGAACGGTGTTAATGTTAGTAGAACGTTAACATTTTTGGGCCCACGATAGGGGTACCAGACTTTAAAATTAAATCCAGAGACGCCCTGATCATTACACTACGGATGGTATCTGACCGTTACACTACGGATGGTATCTGACCGTTACACTACGGATGGGATCTGACCGTTACACTACGGATGTTATCTGACCGTTACACTACGGATGTTATCTGACCGTTACACTACGGATGTTATCTGACCGTTACACTACGGATGTTATCTGACCGTTACACTACGGATGGGATCAGACCGTTACGCTACGGATGGGATCTGACCGTTACGCTACGGATGGGATCTGACCGTTACGCTACGGATGGGATCAGACCGTTACGCTACGGATGGGATCTGACCGTTACGCTACGGATGGGATCTGACCGTTACACTACGGATGGTATCTGACCGTTACACTACGGATGTTATCTGACCGTTACACTACGGATGTTATCTGACCGTTACACTACGGATGTTATCTGACCGTTACACTACGGATGGGATCAGACCGTTACGCTACGGATGGGATCTGACCGTTACGCTACGGATGGGATCTGACCGTTACGCTACGGATGGGATCTGACCGTTACGCTACGGATGGGATCTGACCGTTACGCTACGGATGGGATCTGACCGTTACGCTACGGATGTTATCTGACCGTTACGCTACGGATGTTATCTGACCGTTACACTACGGATGGGATCAGACCGTTACGCTACGGATGGGATCTGACCGTTACACTACGGATGTTATCTGACCGTTACACTACGGATGCGATCTGACCGGTGTTCATGGTCAAGCCATGCTGTTGTTTCTGTAGTACAAGTTGAGAATATGTCTCCCAGAGGTGTATGCATTACACAAATGGCTGTACAGAATTACAAAAATCCATTGGCAAGTAAAACAATTGATATATACAGTCATGGCCGAAATTGTTGGCACCCTTGATATTTCTCCAGGAAATCATGTATTTCTCACGAAACGTATTGCATTAACACATGTTTTGCTATACACATGTTTATTCCCTTTGTGTGTATTGGGACAAAACAAAAAAAGGGAGGAAAGAAAGCAAATTCGACATAATGTCACACAAACCTCCAAAAATGGGCTGGACAAAAGTATTGGCACCCTTTCACAACTGCGGATAAATAAGAATGTTACAAGCATGTGATGCTCCTGTAAACTCACCTGGGGCAAGTAACAGGTGTGGGCAATATAGAAATCACACCTGAAAGCAGATAAAAAGGAGAGACGTTCACTTAACCTTTGCATTGTGTGTCTGTCTGTGCCACACTAAGCATGGACAACAGAAAGAGGAGACGAGAACTGTCTGAGGACCTGAGAACCAAAATTGTGGCAAAATATCAACAATCTCAAGGTTACAAGTCCATCTCCAGAGAACTAGATTTGCCTTTGTCCACAGTGCGCAACATTATCAAGAAGTTTGCAACCCATGGCACTGTAGCTAATCTCCCTGGTCGTGGACGGATGAGGAAAATTGATGAAAGATTGCAACGCAGAATAGTCCGGATGGTGGATAAGCAGCCCCAAACATGTTCCAAAGACATTCAAGCTGTCCTGCAGGCTCAGGGAGCATCAGTGTCAGCGCGAACTATCCGTCGACATTTAAATGAAATGAAACGCTATGGCAGGAGACCCAGGAGGACCCCACTGCTGACACAGAGACATAAAAAAGCAAGACTACAGTTTGCCAAAATGTACTTGAGTAAGCCAAAAGCCTTCTGGGAAAACGTCTTGTGGACAGATGAGACCAAGATAGAGCTTTTCGGTAAAGCACATCATTCTACTGTTTACCGAAAACGGAATGAGGCCTACAAAGAACAAAACACAGTACCTACGGTAAAATATGGTGGAGGTTCAATGATGTTTTGGGGTTGTTTTGCTGCCTCTGGCACTGGGTGCCTTGACTGTGTGCAAGGCATCATGAAATCTGAGGATTACCAAAGGATTTTGGGTCGCACTGTAGGGCCCAGTGTCAGAAAGCTGGGTTTGCGTCCAAGATCCTGGGTCTTCCAGCAGGACAATGACCCCAAACATACGTCAAAAAGCACTCAGAAATGGATGGCAAAGAAGCGCTGGAGAGTTCTGAAGTGGCCAGCAATGAGCCCAGATCTAAATCCCATTGAACACCTGTGGAGAGATCTTAAAATTGCTGTTGGGAAAAGGTGTCCTTCCAATAAGAGAGACCTGGAGCTGTTTGCAAAGGAAGAGTGGTCCAAAATTCCGGGTGAGAGGTGTCAGAAGCTTATTGATGGTTATAGGAAGCGACTGATTTCAGTTATGTTTTCCAAAGGGTGTGCAACCAAATATTAAGTTAAGGGTGCCAATACTTTTGTCCAGCCCATTTTTGGGGTTTTGTGTGACATTATGTCATACTTGCTTTTCTGCCTCTGTTTTATATTTGTTCCAATACATACAAAGGGAATAAACATGTGTATAGCAAAACATGTGTTAATGCAATACCTTTTTTGTGTGAAATACTTGATTTTCAGGAAAAATATCAAGGGTGCCAACAATTTCGGCCATGACTGTATGTATGTATGTGTGTGTGTGTATGTGTGTGTATATATGTATGTGTGTGTATATATGTATGTATGTGTATGTGTATATATATATATATATATATATATATATATATATGTTGTGCAAGTTAATTGTACTATACAATGTCCTTCACAGTACTGGTCGCTGTATTTTCAAGGAAGCAGAAATAGATATTTTAACACACACATTTTTACATTCCCTAAAACCATTGATCCAAGGTTTTTGGAGCAAGAAGCAAGACATTCACGGTATAAAGACAACATGTACTATGAACAGAGGAATGATGTAATATACATCTTGGCAATTTGTGGGTGCAGCCAGATTGCCTTAACAGTGAGAGGGACATAAGGAAAGTATGGTTGAATAAAACCTGAGACTTTTTAAAATATATTGTACTGAAAGTGTTACTAAACCTACAACAGTAAAGTCAGTCTTTATAGGCAGTAAAGCATGCTTGTTATACTCACTATGAAACCTAAGGGGTAAATCTTCCACATTGTGTAAAAAGGCTGTTTAATCCTGTTCTCTCTGATCCTCCCCTTCTTTTGCTGTCCCCAATTCATTTGCCATAGTACAGAGAAGCAGTGGCAAGTATATACATGCTTTGTTTGCTGTGTATTGCTAAAGATTTCTTTTTTTTGGTAGGGTGCATGTGATTGGCACAGGGCCAATCAGCGCTGTCCAGAAAGCGGGTCGGGGTCATGCAGCCTCATAGGACACTCAGAAGAGAATGAAAACTCCTACTAGGGATGCACTGATACTGTTTTTTTTTCTGGCGAGTACAAGTACCGATATAATTCAAAGGAAACTCCGGGAGGCCACACTGAAGCACATATCCACTTTGTTGTGTAGAAAAACAGCTTAGAAACCTCATACTATATGCTAGCGGGGAAAAAGTGAAAGTACCGATACTTTTGGTCAAGTACTCACCAGTACAGATACCTTTTTGAGGTGCAATTTGAGCCCATACAAAATGAATGGGCTCAAATCACACTGCAAAGAATTGCATGCGATTTGAACAGGAATGCAGTGCGATTCCTGTCCAAATCGCCTGTGGTTTCCCGCATGGCTCCTTTGTGAACACAGGCTTGTCATAGTGACTTTGAGCCTGAATTCACACAGGAGCGATGTGGGAAACCTCCCTGCATAATGGGTTCCACCAGCTCCGGCTTCCAATCCCACTGCGGACATCAGCGGCTGCAGCTTGGGCTCCTCCTGCGTCTCCCATGGCTCTCTCCCCCCAGCCTTCAGCGATTTCAGCCATCCTCTGGACCCCCACCCCATATCCCCCAGTCCCGCCGTACCAGATTGCCGATCCTCCGCTGTCAGACTATGAAAAGCTGGTTCACAGGTCTGGGGATCTGAAATCTCCATGGCTTTCTGTCCTGTCCTTGCAGTGCTGAGAGTACAAACTATAGGGATTCTAACTGACCAACCAGAAGCCATCTAGGCCGTACTGTCAGCACTGTAAGGAGAGGAGACAGCCGTGGGGATTTCAAATCCCCAGACCTGTGAAGCAGCTTTTTATTGTCTGACAGCGGGGGGATCGGCAATCTGGTACAGCGGGACCAGGGGGGAGGATGGCTGGAACCACTGAAGGCTGGGGAGAGAGAGCCGCTGGAGGGGGAGAGAGCCATGGAAGAGGCCAGAGGAGCCCAAGCCACAGCCACTGATGTCCACAGTGGGATCGGGAGCTGGTGGAACCCAACGTGCAGGGAGGTTTCCAACACCGCTAACGTGTGAACACAGGCTTAAATCTAAGAGTTCACACAGAAGCTGTGCAGGAAACTGCATGCGATTTGGACAGGAATCACACCACATTCCTCTTCAAAGAGTATGCAGTTCTTTGCAGTGCAATTTGAGCACATTCATGTTACATGGGCTCAAATCGCACCGCAAAGGTATCGGGAGCATTAGTACAAGTACTCTGTAACGACACCAGTGCAACCCTACCTCCTACAGGATTAACCGGTGCCCAGCCAGACACTGCTAGAAGTCACAAGACTGCTGTATACTGCTGATGAGAAAAGGTGTTTAGCAGTTTATATTTACCAATATCATTTCTTTTCTATGTTCTGTGTACTGTGGAAGACTGGATATAGTGAATGTAGGGTCCTTGATCTTTGTGTTCATAGACAATAGATCGATTAATATTGAGGATATCTTTTCTAAAACAGCTACTGACCATAATAGTGATGTTGAAACTCAGTCCTTGATTTAGTAACACTTTTTATTCTTTTGACTCTGTGGTTTCTCCTGCTGAAAGCCCAGTGTCTGTCCATCTCTCTGCATTGCAGGAACCCCCAGCATCATTCGTGTAAGCCCAGCAACGTAGCGTAAACCATTCAGTATGTAGGCGCAGTGTTTATTGTACAAGTGTCAATTGAAAATGGCACTACTGGGGTACCCGTGTATGCATGAAAACATAGATTGCCATGAACCCTCTAGCTCTGCTAATTTGAATTGATGCTTGTGCAGTGACACTGTAGGGCTGGCGCCTGTACCCTGCAAGGTTTGTACTATGTGACCAAGCTCCCGGGAATTATGCCGGTACAGTCCCCGTAAAATGGGGACGAATGGTAACCTTAGTCCACAAACAACTGAAAACCACCGTTTCTTAGCTAGAGATGGTGGTGATACTCTTGCTTTCAAATAATGATTTATTGCCATATAGTTTTACTTTCCTGTTAGTAGAAAAAGATAATTATGTAGACATTGTTGTCTTCTACATTTTTGTATTCCATAGGTATGCTAAAGTGGATCCATATTTAGATGTTTAAGCTGAACTGACAATCCTTTAATTACATGATTAAAATGTTTTTAAATTAATCTTTAATTCTGCTTTATTAAAAATACGGCCATTAGCATATACATATTTTACTTACATATTCAACAGTTTTACTTGCCAAAGGATTTGGAATGCATGAACCCCTGACACAGACAGTCAACTTGCACTGCAGAAACAACGGCATGGCTTGATAAGGAACACTGGTCAGATCACATCCATTGCCTGTTGGTTAAACAAGGATTGGCAGTAACGAATATTCATCCAATGGTGATTGCTTGTTTCAAAAGCAAGCAAAGTACTAACCACATTTGTATAACAATTCAGTGTTTTGTTACTGGGCCTTTTTTTTGTTTTCTTTTTTTTTTGGTGCTTTTCAGTTGTACCACGGATTTATAGATCAGCCATGTGTCATGTAGGAAGTAGATTTTTAAGGGCGGTGTATCTTTACATGATGTCTTCCCTGTCTGAACATTTGAGTTTGTTCTGTTAAAGTGATTACCTAAGTACCGCAGTATAGTTCCCTGACTTTCACATAGGGTGTGTATTTGTGTGCTCTGTGTCCATAGCTACCAAATAACCAGATACTGCTAGGCAATTACAAGTCATTGTGAAGTATAATGGTCCGGGCTGTCCTTTGCCATTTCAGCTGCTTCATTACGAAAGGCTGAAAATGTAATTTGTTTAGTTTTTCTCTCATAAAATGAGGAACAAATGGGTCGATGACAGACAGTGAAAAAATGTTTACCATATCAGTTACTGAAATCGTGTATCTATGCTTTTCAATAGATTAAATGTATATAGCTTACTGTGTGAGCTAGGGACAGGAAATCATTTGTGTGTAGCGTGTGCCTGTTGCATTATTTTGTATGTTTCCAACTCCTTGAATAATTTGTTTTTATAATGTTACAGCCTGGAATTAGGGGCCCTTTCACATTGGCTCCATGTGGGTCTATGGGAAGGTAGATGTAAACAGACTTGTATTCATTTACACCCACTTCCAAGTCCTGGTCTAGAAAAGGGGGAAAAAAACAGAAAAGGACTGCATTCTAAGCACGACAGATTAGTGGTAGCTTGATGTAAACAGACACAGCTTCGTTTACATCCAGCCATGCATAGCGTTATCATGGGTCCACCCATGTCTGCTGTGTAAAAATTGACACCCATTCAGCTCCAATTCAGCAGGGGATCTGTTCACTGTTTTACAATTAGACTTGTACTTTAAAGGGTAAAAAGTTATAAAAAAAAACAAAAAAAACCTGTTGGCAGCATAGGAATTTACCAACAAATTTGTTCTTAGTAGAACAACCTATAGATGCAGTAACAAATGGAAGCCTTTTGTGGTTAATTTCTACCAGTCTTTCACATCTATTCCCCTCCATTTTATCCATTATTCTTGGCAAAATTGCTGTAGCTCTGTGAGGTTGGATAGGAACCGTTGCTGAACAGCAAGTTCAAAGTCTGTCCAAAAATTCTCAACTGATTCGAAGTCTGGGCTCGACACAGTTTTTCTGCGACATTCAGGCTCTTGGTTTAAACCACCTCAGTGAAGCTTTGTAAGTTAAGTCTCTTAAAGACAGATTTTCTGTTCAAATTTCCCTGTTTTTGACTCCAGCCATTGTACCCTTATTCCTGACCAGTTTCCACTCTTGCCAATGAGAAACTTTCCCTCATTATGACTCAACCACCATCATGCTTCACTGTGGGAAGGTGTTTCCATGAACAGTATTTTGTGTTTGGCCCATACGTTTTTCACTCAGGAGAACCTTTTTCATATGTTTGCTGGGTATCCAGTATGTCTCTTGGTAAACTCCAAATGTGGCTTGATAAGGTTTTTTTTTACTTAGTATTAATCCTCTTTGTATCAGTTTGCTAAAAAGAAAATCCCAAAAAAGTCTTTGCAGAATTACAGGAGCCCAGATGCCTTGCCATGTATTCCCCAACTACTCATGCAAAAAGAGAAGGTTCCAGGTCTGTCAATGTCCCTTAAAGTGGCTCTAAAGTTGACTTGAGTATTTATGTGGTAGCCAGTGCAAGTGACACTGTTGTAGGTTTGAGTGTTTTTGTACTTCCGGCTCTGGTTCTGACATCACATCCAGTTGCCACACAGCCACGTCGACCTGATGTGACATCGGGACTGGAACTGTAAGCCACGTAGCAACGTGATCTGAGCATTCCAGCGGTGGTGAGACATTATTTCACTACCACACCTGATGCCTATCCACATGTTAACTGAAAAGAGCGTTTTTTTTATACTTTTTTTTTTTTTTCGTCAGTGGCTTTTCAATTTTAACCATGAAAAGGAGAAGAAGGCACCTCCTAAGTGCAGTATAGACAATTTATTAATTAACAATAGATGAATTGCACTTACAAGATAAATAGTTAAAAAGACTCATTGTGTGGTGTTAAGATCCAGGTGAGACATCCAGGCGTCCAGCAGCAGCTCAGTCCGTAGGATCAGGAAGTATGAACTAGGATGTGTCTGTATATCAAGATGAGGCTTGGAGAGCAGAGCCAGATGTAGGAGTCTTGATCAGCTCTGTTATGGCTGCATTCTCAGATTCCCCTGTGGGAAAGGAGAGCCCGAGAAAGCCGTGCGTGGGATGCACAGTCCCTTCCCGCTACTTGTAAAAATGTTCCAGCAGCTAGTTAGCTGCTATGATTGCTTTTACATGAAAGTCGGCCGCCAGCTGAAAATACAGTCAGGTCCATAAATATTGGGACATCGACACAATTCTAACATTTTTGGCTCTATACACCACCACAATGGATTTGAAATGAAACGAACAAGATGTGCTTTAACTGCAGACTGTCAGCTTTAATTTGAGGGTATTTGCATCCAAATCAGGTGAACGGTGTAGGAATTACAACAGTTTGCATATGTGCCCCCCACTTGTTAAGGGACCAAAAGTAATGGGACAGAATGTTGACAGCAACAGATTCCAAATGCAAAAAGCACACTTGAAATGAACTCTGGACCTTTTATCTGCTCATTGTAATTGCGATAATGAGGGAATAACACACACCTGGCCATGGAACAGCTGAGAAGCCAATTGTCCCATTACTTTTGGGAACACTATACTAAGGAGGCACTAGTATAGTTCTGTTCGTGATCTAACTGACCCTGACACTATCTGACGTCACTAGTGGCAGTAATACAGTGATCATTGAAAGTCTATATACTGACACTGTGCTAATGGCACTGGCTGGGTGACGGGGCGATCAAAGGGTTATATGTGCTAATCTAATGTGTGTAAAATGTAGTGCTTTTACTCAGTGTGCTGTTCTCTCCTCTCTCCCTGGACTGACAGCAGGAAATAAAAAGCAACATAAGGGTACATCACATTGCCCAGAGCCACTGCTTGCCCACACATTGCAGGCCTTAAAAATTTCTCAATACAGTATTTTTTCTTAAACTTTTATTTAAAGAAAAAAAAAACTTTATTCAGAGTAGAGCAGTGTTACCATAGTAACATTGTACTACTCTGGAGGGGGGGGGGGTGATCAGGATTTATTTTTTTCCACTTTGCAATGCAGGAGCAATAAAGATTGTTCTTGCAATGCAGAGCTTGCTTTGAACTGTCATGAATGGGTTACAATCATGACAGTTCAAAATACAGTGATCTCTGTTTGGCTTGAGCTGGTCACATGGTACAGGGTGCTGTGATTGGCCCCATGTACCATGTGAGAGCTGTGAGCCAATCACAGCTCACCAGGAGGTGAAACAGAGCGGTTATGAATCAGATTGATATATAACAGCTTTGCTAACATTGTAATCACATGACCATTGGGTCCCATTAACCGGGACCTGCTGCGCGCCAGCATGGGACGCACAGCGCCCCCCTGTGTTGATACAGCCGGCGCAACATACGGGTAAGTAGCTTTTCCTGTAACTGCTGCCCATCCCTGGTACGTTGTGGGTGGTCGAGAAGCGGTTAAATACAGTTTTTGTATTGGTTATTGTACTATTTGAAGGTTTGTCATTTTCTATGGTGTTGATACTTGGTGAATTGGAGTGAGGAGTCCAGTAGAAATTAACCACCAGAGAGCAGATGTGGAACTCTTAAAATGAGCTATGCCAACCATGAGCGTGGGAGGCGTGGCGGTTTAGTGATTGTTTACCCATAGGGCAGAGGAATTTGTACAAGCACTTGTGGTGTCCGGGTGGAAAGAAGCAATTTTGCAAAGAATTGAAGCATTTTGTTTTGCACTTGTTTGCCAGAGTGGACTATCATTATAAGGATTGTACATTTTGATTTTTTGTTTTGTTTTGTTTTTTTTTATTTCTTTATTGCAACAAAATGTTTTGACTCCATACACAAGTCCAACATAAGATTTCGAGCTTTGTAAGGTACATTGCAGAGGACAAATAGAAAAATAAGTGCATAAATATCCATTATGCTTAGATACAGATAAACATACACTTTGAGGTCATATCGAATAAAATCGTTTCTGTATCAAATATAAAGCAGTTCCCTTGAGTCAAACATGTACATAGATAACTTGGGGCATGCATATCCCAAACACATTTTTTGCATATATTGATGTTTCACATCTCCACTGTGGAGTGAGCACTTTACACTTTATTGTTTAAGTGTTTTTGTTTTGCCAACAGAAAGCTAGCTATAAGGAGGAGGAAATTGTTGTAAGGTTCGAAAAACACGTTCCATGCATTTTGCAGTTGATAGCTATTTGGGCCAAGAAGGCACAAATATCCCTCAAAGAAGCTCCTGTACTTTTGCTGAGTGGTGACCAACAGCACTTAGCTCAGATGTGAACAGGCACAAAGAGAATAACATGGAACCGTGCTTCAAATTACTCAGGTGTTAAAAGGGGCTTGGGCTTTTTCCATTATTCTTACCTGGCGATCTAGCCAGTAACACACATCCTGGTTTTAGGGTGGCTACACTTCCTCCTCCATTCTATCTGTGGATGATTTTTGTTTGAATTTGCTTCTCCTGGTTTGCAGCAATGGGGTCCTGCATAGACTCCTGTTTTGGATCAATATCTGCATGGACTCACCAAGATATGGTGATTCTACAAGTTCTCTGCTAAGCTCTTTCAACCCAAAAACATTATAGCTTAACCTCCCTGGTGGTATTCCCGAGTGTAGTTCGGGGTAAAGTTTCAGTACCACAAGCGGTAACCCCGAGCTACACTCGGGCTTACCATGCGGCGCTGCTCCACGATCCCTCGATCACTTACCTTGTCCTGCTCTCCCGCGATGTCCCTCCTGCAGTGTCCCCGGCAAAGTAATCCGGCAGATGCCGGCATCTGTCATCTGGGTTCCGTCCCCTGCGAGCGTCGGGACGTACGGGGGACGGAACGGTGGGAAATTTTGAAAATGACAAAAAGTGACATTCACTAAAATCACATAGTATAACATTACTGTATCAAACCATTTCACATACATTTTGTCCCGAGTGCTTTGTCCTGTGCCCTGCCTGCAATTTTACTGTTCTTCCTGCCTGGAAACTGAGAAACGTCCATGGCGTCCAAAAAGCGTCCCTTTAGGTCAAAAGCGGTTTTAGACCAGCTAGAGAACAGCGATAGTAAATCAGAACTACTTGCAGAATTGAGTGATAATGATTTGTGTGGAAATTTGTCATCAGACACTGAAAACAATTTTGCGACTTTGCTCAGTGATGTGCGAACTTGGCGCTATATTTCAAATTTCAGTGTTTTTGGTTTGATTATATTATTGAATTAAATTTATTATTATTATATTATTATTTTTTATGATTATTTATTAAATTATAATTTATGATTTGGTGTTTCAAGTTTTATCCTACCTGGGATGTTTACTAGACTTTTGTTTGGACAGATTTCAGTGAGTTTTTCCTAAAAATTACAGGCCTACAATAAAAAAATACATATTTACATGCAAAAAAATGTACCGCTTTGAGCACAGAAATATGGACATAATCGGACCACTAGGGAGGTTACCTTTCCCACCCCAAATTGGTCCGAGCGGTTTTGAGCTTGTGTGACAATGGCAGATATATCAGCTGTCTTAAATCTTTCTAAACTCTACAGGTGGAGGATGGCCCACCAAGGAATACAGCTAATCCCAATTTCTTTTCAGCAACACCAACCTTGGGCCATAGTCTATCAGCTGTGCATTGTGCTGATTGTTATCTGTTCCTATGACCTTTTGTGAAAGCACAATACGGTTAATGTTGCACCAATTGGCAAATATTGACTCAAAGCCTGCACTGTATCAGATCTCCAGCACGCCACACTGGGCACAAGCTACCTGCCAGCCTTCCCAATAGATTGCTAGAGCTAGAATGCTGTGTATGCACTGAGAGTGCAGGATTACCGATCCATATAATACAGGGTTAGTTGTGAGGACAAATACCTAGGTAAACGTTTATATAGGTAGAGAAATACTGTACTTCATACACAAAAAATACAATGAATAGTGAGGGTTGTTGACCACTGCATAGAAGGCTTTGAAGCTGAAATCCAGAAAAAACAATTTTTAGGACATTTGCTGTGTAGAAATACATAACCTTAAGCCATGGTTCACACCACTGTGACTTTAGGTGCAACATGTGATTTATAAATGCACCTTAAGTCACATATAATGTATTTCTATGGCACGGTCTTAACAGGTGTGATTTTGAATAGAGCGATTTGAAAAATAGTTCCTGCATTACTTTTACACCACTTCAGTGCGATTTAACGCTTATAGACTGTAAGGCAAATGGCACTGACTTTGCACCTGTGTCTATATCAGTGCTGATTTGAAGTCGCGCTTCAAATGGGACCAAATTGCATCACTTTGAAATGGCATTCAGTGTGAACAGCGCTCAATAATGAGTATATGATTTAAAAGCTATGCTGTGTTAGTTAAAACTATTACTTTCACTCATCCCTGGGGAGTACTATAAGTGCCACAGTTCTGGTACTAGTATGTTGATAATAGAGGGTTACTTGCCCTCCACCTCATCCATTCATGTATGTACTTCACGGTAGTTAGATGGTTTAAATGTAAAAATGTTGCATTGGCATCGGGGAGTATTAAATACTATTATACTGACACCTGGAAGGGTTAACAAAGTCATGTAGAAGTTCTTCCATGCCATGTATGTAAGTAGGTGGATGGCAGGTAGTGGAACATTTTACACCCTGCTCAAAATGTTAATCTGATCAAAGATTTTAATTCCCTTTCTGACTGTTTAATCTGATTATAGTCTGTAGGTTACTCTAGAAGCTTCATGTTTATTACCAAGGCATGTATGTATATTTAATAAACATGAGGCTTCATTGGTACTGGTGTTCTACACTCTGTACCAGTGCCTGGTCTCTCTGCACACAACTGTGCTTTCATCAGATACTCACCTTTGGTGATTTTCTGTGGACATCCAGACAATGCAAGGCTCCCTGTTTCTTTAACTAGAGTTGGTGATCGCATAGACTGTGTTCTTCAGAAGCAGCGTAGTTGGATGTAGACGATAACTGGGTTGACACAAGGGCAGAAATACTCAAATTACATCTTAAGGCATTGTATTTCTGGTTATTGGGTCTCATTCATGGTTTATTGGCAGGAGAACAATGACCAGGATTAAACTGACACTATGAATTCTTGTTAGATGAATGGGGCACTTAGACTGTCCTTTTTCAGTATACTTTAATTATGATTGGTTATACCAGACAGTGGATAGAAACCTGGTACTTGAATGCCCAGTTCTTATACTATTTCCATTTTAAAGTGGAAATTCCAAAATAACTTTTTTTGGGGGTTTGGTTAGAGTTGGAAAGGCTTAAAACCTATACCAGGATTTTAAGGTATTCTTGTCTGTTGCAAAGGATTTTCCTTACTACCTTTCCCAGCAAGAGTGGTTGTTGAACAGGAAATTTAGTGAACATCACTCCTGGGGGGAGGGACACATGTAACAGTGAGTAGAGTGAGGAAGGGTGACAACAGCTGAGGCCTCCGGGACATGATGGAAGAAGACCTGTCATCCACAGATTAACCTAGGACAGCCTTTCTCAATCTTTTCTACAGAGAAGAACCTTTGAAATAACTTTCCAGTCTCAAAAAAATGACTATCTACAATTGATGATACATTAGTGTGATGGTCAGTGAGAAGAATGCTCCTTAAACTTGTGGACAGCAGGGAAAATTACCCCCTTACAGATCAGTGGTGTCAGTGGGAACTTATCTGACAAAAATTGCTCACTGCTCAAGTAACCCCTAACAACATCTGGAGGGGCTCTAAGGTTCGATGGAATCCTGGTTGAGAAATCTAGAACAAAAATGAAATCTGACAATCTAAAATTAACTGGTTTTTATTGGCTGAATGGAATTCAACGGTGTGTTTGGTAATTTCACTGCTTAAGGCATAGTATATAGTAAATATAGTTCTGAATATTATTTCAGATAAAAGAAACACAAGGTAACAATCGTACAAAACATAGGGCTAGGTGTTTGTGAATTTGTAAGCTTGATGTATGAATTCTTAGGGCCTGATTACATTCGTGCATAGTGGTATTACATGTGCATTTAATGTGTGTTGAGGCATCCCATTTTGAATGATGGACTGCCATCACCCTGCTGCACACATTTAGTGGACATGTAGCATTTTTTTTTACTATGCAAAATGCCATAATGCACGGATGATTTACACCTTTGTGTTGAATTACGCTAAAATGCAAGGGTGTTGGCCTGCAAATCCTAGGCACGTTAGGATGCCATCCATGCATTATGGCAGCCCATTCATTTTGCATAGGCTGGCAGCTCACCTAGTCCACAAAACACACACCTACAGCATTTCCTGTGCATTAAGGTGCGATTCTGAATGAATGGCACTGCATGTAATGCGTTCTGGTGTGCAGTGACAGGCACATTTTACTTATAAAACCATCAGCTGATTGTTCCTAGCAGATTGATAACTGCTAGTGAGTATTAAATTATATAGGTCTGTTTTACAGGACTATTATGGTTAATGCAAACAAGATACTTAACAGTATATAACTGCTAAGAATGTTCAGAGTGAGGTATGTAAAAGTATCCATGCATTTACAGTGCTGAGATGTTTGCCATTTACAGTCAGGTCCATAAATATTGGGACATCGACACAATTCTAACATTTTTGGCTCTATACACCACCACAATGGAGTTGAAATGAAACGAAACGAACAAGATGTGCTTTAACTGCAGACTGTCAGCTTTAATTTGAGGGTATTTACATCCAAATCAGGTGAACGGTGTAGGAATTACAACAGTTTGCATATGTGCCTCCCACTTGTTAAGGGACCAAAAGTAATGGGACAATTGGCTTCTCAGCTGTTCCATGGCCAGGTGTTTGTTATTCCCTCATTATCGCAATTACAATGAGCAGATAAAAAGTCCAGAGTTAATTTCAAGTGTGCTATTTGCATTTGGAATCTGTTGCTGTCAACATTCTGTCCCATTACTTTTGGTCCCTTAACAAGTGGGAGGCACATATGCAAACTGTTGTAATTCCTACACCGTTCACCTGATTTGGATGTAAATACCCTCAAATTAAAGCTGGCAGTCTTCAGTTAAAGCACATCTTGTTCGTTTCATTTCAAATCCATTGTGGTGGTGTATAGAGCCAAAAATGTTAGAATAGTGTCGATGTCCCAATATTTATGGACCTGACTGTATGTAGCCTTAGGCCTCATTCACACAGGGCATTTAATCAATGCCTCGTGCAGGGTCCTGTTTTTATCAGCACAAGGATGCAAAGGTTTTGCATGCTTCCTTGTGCTAGCGGTCCCGTTGGGATGCAGTGACTGTACGGACACAGACATGTGACATCCATGCAGCCACTGCCTCCTAAATTACAGCTATGGGACTGCCAATATGAGGATGCACTTGAAACCTGTACATCTCTGTGGCGGTAAACACGGCCCTGCTCTGGGCTTGGATTAAACAGTTTTTTGTTTTTTTTTGTGCTAGCAGCCATGGTAAATAGGATGAGGAGGCTGAATTTCTGTAGCATACCTTTATTTCATTACTAGAAAAGGAAATGGTGCTAAGGGTGCTAAAAATATTGCCCATACTGTAATATTTATCAATTCGATTTAAAGCAGACCTCAGTCCCCCTCTGTACCAGCTACATCACTCCCCCCATGCCCCCTTTCCTTTCACGCCATTATAGCATGTGCACACAATGTGACAGTGCACTCTGCCTGGCCTTTGGGTCAGTGAAGAGAACATTTATGCACATGCAGGTGATTTCCCGTGTATGTGGAAGGACTGCAAAACTTGTGCATGCGCAGGTATTCCACACAGCTCTGCAGCATATCTGGGTGCAAAGAAACAGAGGGTGCACAGGCCTAGTGCATTACCTTCTAAAAATTAGATTTATTGAATAAAAAGTAGTATACTCACAGAGCCTTGGCTCTGAGGAAGAGGTTCGAAACGAGTCAACCATTTGGAGACCTACAGTCCCCCAATAGCCACCATCTAGGGAGATTGAACCATGCTGTCTTTTTTGTGATGTTCCTTGATTTTATTCTTTTGTGAGTATACTTTCTTTGCACCCAGATATGCTGCAGGGCTGTGTGGAAACATGCACGGGAAATCACCTGCATGTGCATAAATGTCCTCTTCACTGACCCAAAGGCCAGGCAGAGTCCACTGTCACATTGTGTGCACGTGCTATAATGGTGTGCAAGCGAAGGGGGGATTGGGGGGTCGTAGTTGGTACAGAGGGGGACTGAGATCTGCTTTAAATCGAATTGATAAATATTACAGTATGGGCGATATTTTTAGCACCCACATCTGATTTCCTTTTCTAGTAATGAAATAAAGGTATGCTACAGAAAGACAGCCTCCTCATCCTGTTTACCATGGCTGCTGGCACAGAAACACAAGTTTAATTCAAGCCGAGAGCTGGGCTGTGTTTACCGGCTCACATAGCCTTGGCTCGAAGGAAGAGGTTCAGCCTCGAAATGCGTCAATCATTTGGAGAGCTACAGTTCCCCAATAGCCACCATGTAGGGAGATTGAACCATGCTGTCCTTTTTGTGATGTGCCTTGATTTTATTATTTTGTGAGTATACTACTTTTTATTCAATAAATCTCATTTTTAGAAGGTAATGCACTAGGCCCGTGCACCCTCTGTTTGTTTCTTTGCACACAGCTCCTTTGAATTCTCCTGGTCCGATGAGGGCAGCAAGGCTTGCATTTCCAAATAGTACTCCATGTGGGGTTACTGACCTTGTGGAGCTCATCATCCAGCGCAGGAGTTTCAGCATTCATTTGCTCATGCTTTTGCAGCATATCTGGGCAGGTGTGAAAAATGTGCATGCGCAAGGAAGCAGGGCAACATGACTTCACGATGAAGGTGTGCTCTTTTTTTTTTTTCTTTAATCTAGTAGGAAGGACAGACAAGCGTATACATACTCTATACAGGTAGTGTATATAACTTTAGCTTTCATGAAGAATGAACTCCACCTAGTAAATAGCTGCACCAGTCTTAGCAAATATCTGATGTCATATTGTGGTAGTGCAGCTCTGTAGACATGCCAGGAGCCTCTTAAATATTCATCTTGCATTGAATTGTAATGGAAAAATACATAATAAGGTACACAAACTAAAAAGCAGCTGAGCAAGTATGAGCAGCTTCGCTTCCTGATCGCTTGGCACAGCAAGGTCACACCTTTCCCTTTCATCATGTGAGTTAAAAGAACAACTGAAAATAAACAAAAATCGCATGCAGTCTGTGAATGGTATGCAGATCATCCGTTTCGTATTATAGATCAGCCTAGTGTCGATTTGTTATCTCTGCTAACAGGCTGATAGTAAGTTGATGTAAAAGAGAAAGTCTGTAAGCACAGTTAGTGACTCTAAACTGGCCGCAAAACCCAAATGTTAAGAATAGCAAGAACCCTTAAAAGAACACTCGTGTCTAATGTCCCAACTCTTATGGCCTAGCACAGGAGTTCTAATCCTTCATCACTCTATTGAAAATAAACAAAAAAAAAAGTCTGGGCATACACTTTATATGTAACACTTTAGAATCCACTGCTCCTCGAAAATATGTTCACTAATGATCTACTAACTGCTAAATCCATGGCCACTACTTCGTACTCTTACTAATTCACCTCACCGCGGCTTTTGATACTAAAGACCATACCCTCCTCCTCAAAAAACTCCACTTTCTTGGCCTCTGAGACTGTGCTCTCTCCTGGTTCTCCTCCTACCTATCACAGCACTCCTCCAGCATTACGTATAACTCTGGCTCCTCCTCTCCACTCCCTCTTTCTGTAGGGATCCCTCAAGGTTCTGTCCTTGGACCCCTACTCTTCTCCATCTACACCTCCTCCCTTGGTCACTTGATAAAATTCCATGGCTTTAAGTACCATCTCTATGCTGATGACACACAAATGTATCTTTCTACTCCTCACCTCACCCCTTCAGTCTCCTCTTGCATTACTAACCTACTAAGCAACATATCGGCATGGATGTCACTCCACTTCCTCAAACTCAATCTTTCCAAAAGTGAGCTGTTAGTATTCCCTCCAGCCCGTGCCCCCTCCCCTGACTTCTCCATCAAGATCAATAACACAACTATCAGTTCCTCCCCTCATGCCAGGGTACTAGGTGTAATCCTAGACTTCCATCTGTCTTTCCAGCCCCAAATCCAAATCGCTGTCCAAATCTTGTAGACTTCATCTCCGCAACATCTCCAAGATACGCCCGTTCTTAACCTCGGAAACTACTAAGCAACTTATCCACTCCCTTGTTATCTCTTGCCTTGACCATTGTAACTCCCTCCTCCATTGGTCTACCTCATCGCAGGCTATCCCCTCTTCAGTCTATCATTAATGCTGCTGCCAGACTCATCCACCTTACTAACCGTTCTGTATCTGTCACCCCTCTCTGCCAATCCCTCCACTGGCTTCCCATTGCCCAACGGATAAAATTCAAAACAATAACCTATAAAGCCATTTATAACTCTGCCCCAAATTATTTCACCGATCTTGTCTCCAAATATCACCCAAACCGTACTCTCTGCTCTTCGCACGGCCTCCTGCTCTCTAGCTCTCTTGTCTCCTCCTCCCATGCTCGTCTCCAGGACTTCTCCAGAGCCTCCTCCATCCTCTGGAACTCTCTACCCCAATCTATCAGACGATCGCCTATTCTGCCCACTTTTAGGCGATCTCTGAAAACCTATCTCTTCAGGGAACCCTATCCTGCCCTCAGCTAATACTTGAATCTTCTACTCCTCCTACCAGTCCATCCCCCACAGTCACTAACTTTTGTACCACTAGCCCCTCCCTCTTAGATTGTAAGCTCCAAGGAGCAGGGCCCTCCTTTCCCTCTTGTATTGAACTGCATCGTTGTTGTATTGTCTCCCATTATATTGTAAAGCGCTGAGCAAACTGTAGGTGCTATATAAATCCTGTATAATAATAATAATCTATTTTATGAGGCTGACCTCCTTAGGGCTCATGTACACAGGGGTTTGAAAAACTCTTCTGACCGCTGGAAACTGACTACTAGAAAATGTAGGTTAAAAACTTTTTTAGCCGCATTTACCTACCGCGTTTATGCACGTTAGAAGCGTTTTTAAAAGTTAACCTCAGGAGACCCTCCCAAATGCCCAGAATGCACTGAAAAATTACTCTTATCTCTAGAAGTTGTTGAATTATACATTTGCTGTACAGTTTACCGTTGGCGTACTGCAGATATTGATCGGCCGTTTACAATAATTACAGATAGTAGTAGACCTCGCTGAAGTATGACCTGTATGGAATTTTCTAGAAAGAACAGCTAGAGCATTCAAAATACATTGTATGATATGATTATTCTGTGTACTTTGCTCGGTAGGAACAATTATATAGTTATATTGATTACATTTCAGAAATATATCTTACATTGTGTTTTGTCCACAGGTGTGGTCCTGCAGGAGATCTCCACTGTACACAAAAAGCTAAATGAAAGCTTAGAAGAAAATGTATGTATTTTGCTAATATATTGTTTTGTAGTAATGTTAATCAAACCACCGTAATAGTTTGTGAGCCTTGAAGGAATTATTCAATTTTCTGATGCCAGAAATGTTTTGTGTTGAATATCCTAACAAACGAACAGTATTCCTAACAAAGTACCAACAATTTGATGCCCCGAATTGGCAATAGAATCTTAGCCCCCTGCTTTTTTTTTCCCATAATGTAAAATAAATTAAAAATCATAACGAGTGAAACCTCTTTGTAGTGGTTATTATACAAAACAAAAAAAGCACAAAAATAATATAGAAGTATACATGCAATAATCTGTGTGTTACGGGATTAAGTTTATTTAAAGTATAAATAAAAGCAAAACTTTTTTTTTTTTTTTTTTAGTTTTGCATGAAGTGGAGAGGGATTAGAACCTCCTGGTTTTTGGAGCGATAGATTCTCTCTATCCGTCCTGTTTACCACGATCATCGAAAGTGAAAGTAAAAAACAAAACAAATTTGGGTTGTACCCCAGAAAAGTAATAGATGAAAAATCTTATAATGGGGACACTAGTTCTGGTGATCTGGGGGGCTCCAAGGGATTCCCTTAATTTGTGGAGATTATCTCTCACTTTCTCTTTTGGCTATGGGACAGGAAGTAAAGGTAAATCTCCGCAATGGGACACAGATGGCAAAAATAAACTGAAAAGGGCTATAACCCTCCTTTTGCTCTATCCAAAATGAAAAAAAGTTTTGCCTATAGTTCTACTCTAAAATACTGAAGATTCTAATCAACATTTCAGGAGTGTCTTATTACTTTTTTTTCTTTAGCTACACTTTCACTAGTTAGTATATATCAATACACATGCAAAATCCAACAAACCTGTTGGTGATGGGTGTATCGATTTTTAATTTTGCATAGTAAAAGTTTATTCTTTTTTTTCCTTCCGATCAGCACCGCTAGCTATAGTCGGCAATACTGATCATTGTGTTCTAACGGCAGGGAAAGCTCTCCACCATCAGAACACAATAGCACAGCAGAAGTGATTCTTCCATCCATCTCAAATGTGTGGATGGGGGAAGCGGTAAATTTTTTTTTCGATCAACCCTCTGGTTGAACAAAAAATATATATATAATGTATGACCTGCCTTATTCCTGAAGGGTAACCCAGCTGTACTTAGGTTCTAGAATAGCTGATTTGGGAATCAGTGAACTTAACAAGAACCTGCTAAATATTAATTATTACTTGCCTAGCTCTTGCTAAACTTAGAATGGGTGTGACCTTTTTTTCCCATTTATCAAACAGATTAGATGAATACACATTTATTTTGATCCATTGACCAGTTAGGATTTATGTCAGTAAAACAAGGCTCTTACAACATCTGGAAAAGCTCTGTATGGGAAACATGCATTCACAGAAGAACCAGACTCTCCCTAATTTATTTTGCTACACAGAACTTCTGTGAGAATTGTTTAGGAATGTTATCTCTAGGCCCAAAATACTGTTATAAATGCTCAGGTTACCCTCTGATACTTCTTAAACTATTGACAAACTTTGGAAAGTTTTGGGACTATAATTTTCACAAAACTAAAGTTCTGTTCTGCACAATATCCAGTCAGTCCCAGAAACATGAAAATAACAGTTTTTCTAAAGCTAGTCATACATGGTTCGATTTTTGTTTGTATGTTCACAGAAAAATCATTCACCAAAACATTCTTTCTTGCCATTGAGTCAACTCATTTTGGAATCTCAGATGTATTAAATGGTTTTCATTACAACATGTACAATTTTTCCCAAGGGAAAACCACATGCATAGTTAGCAATTTGTTTGAGAAAAGAATGTCTAAACATGAATAATAGAAATGTTTTAGACACCTAAGTAACCCAGCCCTAGCATGTAATGCATGCCTACCTGCATTTTTTGATAGCTAATTTTCCCAAGCCAGTTCGAGCAGTTTTTTTTTTTTTTTTCCTTTTAGGAAATGACATCACTTTACAGAATGTGGATAGGCAACACACAAATATTCTGCTTTGTGTCAATGGGCTAATTAGCCTGCAAGACCTCATTCTGACATTCACTGTATATGTTCCCAGACATACCAGCTCTCTCTGGATAATGGTAGAGATTGCCATTTTATATACAGCTGTGCTCAAACGTCTACATACCCTGGCAGAAATTGTGAAATGTTGGCATTGATATTGAAAATATGACTGATCATGCCAACAAATGCTCTTTTATTGAAGGATGATGATCATATGAAGCCATTTATTAAATAGTTGTTTGGCTCCTTTTTAAATCATAATAACAGAAATCACCCAAATGGCCATGATCAAAAGTTTACATCCCCTGGAATGTTTGGCCTTGGTACAGACACACAAAGGTGACACACACGGGTTAAAATGCCAATTAGAGGTTAATGTCCCACATCTGTGGCTTTTTAAATTGCAGTTAGTGGCAGTGTATAAATAGTCAATGCGTTTGTTAGCTCTTACGTGGAAGCACTGACTAGGCTAGATACTGAGCCATGGGGATCAGAAAAGAACTGTCAACCAGACCACCACGGAAACCCCCGTCTGCTTAGTCCTGTGGAGACCTACCTGAGTTAGGTGGTCTCCAGGGGGAGAGACGCCGGCGCTCTGAAGGGACGGGAGCCGAGCTAAGGGAGGAGAGCGTGCTGCGGAGATCCGCGATCAGCTGCTCGGTTGCCGGGGAGATGGAGTAAGGAGGAGTGAGCACGTGGGTTGGCCGCAAGGGAGCTCTGGGAAGCTGAGACGCCGGCCGGTTCCCTGTCAAGTGCCGGGTCCCAAACAGGAGAGCGGAGACGCCGGTTCAAACCCCAATCCTACCATACAGGAGAGGAAAGAGGAACAGGACCCACAGTGCATAGGAGACCCTGCAGGAATCCCCCAGAGACATTGGCCAGATGTAATGAGTGGACGGCTGAGGATCTATGTCGACCCACTGGGTGAGTGGGTGAAGAAGGGTGAGTCCACACGCAAATAATTGTTTAAGCATGCTGACCTGTGGGAATGGACTTTGAAATTGCCTATAAAGAAAAAAAGGGGATTCCCAGGGGATTTGGAAAGTGAACAGTGGGAAAAGAAAAGGAAGTGTTATATTGACAGAGCCTGTTTGACATCATTACCCCAATATACAGTTTAAAATTTCCCCCTGATTAAAGAGCACAGTCAGTGCAGAAGATATGAAGAATAAAAGTGTTAAAGGTAGTGGGCTTAAAGGGTCCCAGACGGGTACAATTAAAAAATATTCCTCCCAGGGGAATGCGACTCCAGAAAGGGCCAACAGTGGAAATGAAAAAGGGGAAATGGAAACCTCCTTGGAGAACAGTCCTAGACTGTCATTGGGCCCGGAAAATAGTAACCAACAGTGGAAAGAAAATTCCGTGAGGATAGACCTGGTAAAAGATCTACAAGTGCCAAATAAAAGAGAGATGGCTGAAATGTTTAAGGATCTGGAAAAAACTATTAAACAAGAAATGACAAAGATACGTCAGGATCTAGGGCACCTGCTAATGAGAACGGAAGAAATGGAGGGAAAAATTAACAAACCTACCCAAGACATAACAGACTTAGAAAAAAAGTCTGCTTTGATGAGGAATATGCAGAAACAACTGCAGTATAAAATAGAAGTACAGGAGAACAGGTCCAGGAGAAGCAACCTGAGGATAAGAGGAATCCCAGATATCCTGAAAGGGGGAGAATTACAAGAAATAGTCTGCAAAATGTTAAATTCCATCATGGACAGACCTGTAACAGAGGAACTTAAACTAAATGGAGTTTTCAGAGCAGGAAAGCCCCAACAAGGTAAAGCGAAGGAACAATCAAGAGATGTGATTGTTCAGTTGCAAAAATATGGAGATAAGGAAGAGATTTGGAGAAGGACTAAAGGAAGAACAACTATTCAGTATGGAGATATAAATTTCCAGATTTTTGCGGATTTATCGCACGAGACTTTGTGGAGAAGAAGAGCTTTGAGGCCCCTGTTAGAGCAGATGAGATCAAGGAATGTGCAATACAGATGGGGTAACCCAGAGTGTTTAATCGGATGGAAGAACGGTGTTACAGCATTTTTGAGATTTCCTGAGGACTTGAGACTTCTGTGACAGACTGGAATTGCAGAGAATGAGGATCAGTGGGTGGGAAACAGAGATAGAAATAGGCTTTGGGGGAAAAGAAACATGGCAGGAAGTAGGTAGGGGAGGGGTAGCGAGGAGTTAGTTGGGAGAGTGAGAGGTTTTTTTGTTTTTTTTTCTTCTCTCCCTAACTCACTAAATTGCACCGCTAAGGTTAAAGAAACAAAACAGGCGTGGGAAACCGTGGTGGTTGGAGGTGGGGTAAGTCGTACATGGGAGGAGTTCAATCCCCAAGTATAAAAATCAAAGGTGGGTCCATTACCACAAATGATTGATAGGCGGCTTGAAGGCCTAAATAGGGGGGGGGCGGGGGGAGGTGGAGTGAGTAGGAGAGGTGAGAGTGGGAGGGTGATTAGGGGGAACGGGGGGGAGGGATATGATAAGAGGATTAGGGGGGGCCTTAGGGTTAAGTCTCTGCATGCTAGAGCGGGGAATAAGAATAAATTGATACAAGACTGATGGAAAACTTGCGATTTTTAACATATAATGTAAAAGGTCTGAACTGCCCAGGGAAGAGGTTTAAAGTTTTCAAGGAGTTACAGCAGAGGCTTCAGTGGTTTTTCTGCAGGAGACTCACTTAGAAATTAAATCAAATGTAAAGCTGTACTCAAGAAATTATCCAACATGGTTCTGTGCTGATTCCCCGATTAAAAGAGCTAAGGGTGTAGCAATAGGGTTTGCAAAGAATATAAGGTGGGAGATTGAAGATAGAGTAACAGACCCGGAGGGGAGATTTCTATTTTTGAAGGGTAGATTACAAGAACAGAAAGGTACTATTGTGAATATTTATTGCCCAAATAAGAGACCGGAGGTATACCTGAAGGGAGTTCTGAGAAAATTGATGGCATTTAAGGAGGGTCTTCTGATAGTGGCGGGGGATTTGAATTTTTGCATGGACCCACAAATGGACACGACTTCATCTGTGCAGAGAGAGGGAGGTAGAGCTTTGAAAAATCTGAAGGGCGTGTTGTATGAGTGTCAATTAGTGGATATTTGGAGGGTGACACATGGAAAAGAGAGAAATTACACTTACTTTTCTAATGCCCACGGGATGTATTCCAGATTGGACTACATATTAGTTGATCACCAACTCATAGATAGGGTGGACAAAATAGAAATTGAAGAGATTTCTATCTCTGACCATGCTCCAGTTACATTGAAACTGAGGTGGGGGAGATGTTTGTCAGGAGGGACAGGATGGAAGTTGAATGAAGCTCTCCTTCTAGATCCGGAGGTCGACCGGAAAATTAGAGTAGAAATCGAAAGATTTTTTCAGGAGAATGAGACAGGGGAGGTGTCGGTGGCCACAGTGTGGGAGACCCATAAGGCCTATATAAGAGGTATACTGATTGCGATCGGGGCAAAAAAGAAAAGGGAAAGAAGAGAGAAACTCACTGGACTGTTAAGAGAAATAAGTGAATTGGAGCAGATACATAAAATTAAAAGAACAGAGGAGATAAGACAGAAGATGGTAAAAAAGAGAGAACTAGGGTTTTTGATGGAGGAGGAGAAGAGAAGAATCTTTAATAAAGTTGCTAGCGAGAGATATAGATGGGCAGATAGGCCAGGTAGATATTTGATGAGAGCTCTGAGGGAAAAGAAAAATAGAAATTATGTAGAAAAAATAAGGACCCCTAACGGAGAAATGGTTTATTCTACCAAAGAGATCACTACAGTGTTCAGAGAATACTATAGTAAGCTGTATAATATTGCCCCTCAAGACCTAGTCAATATAGGTGGGAAAGAGAGTAGAGAAAAAAGAAGAGCGTATCTTAAAAATGCAGGATTACCGAAGTTGAATGAGGATCTTTTGAATTCCCTAGATATGGAAATAACACAGGAAGAAATAAAAAGTGCATTAAAAAGTACCATAAAGGGGAAAAGTCCAGGCCCAGATGGTTATACAGTGAGGTACTATAAAAAATATAGCGACTTGTTACTACCAAAAATGGAGAAATATATGAATGCCCTGGGAGGAGAGATGGAGATGAGACGGGAATCTTTACAGGCTCATGTGGTATTAATCCAAAAGGAGGGGAAGGATGCTTCTCAATGCTCTAGTTATAGACCAATATCACTTCTGAACATCGACACAAAGTTATATGCAAAGGTCTTAGCAAATAGATTAAAAGATCTAATGCCAGATTGGATCCAGCCAGATCAGGTGGGATTTGTGCCAGGAAGAGAGGGTAGAGACAACGGTTTAAGATCTCTGTTGCTTATCCAGAAGGCCAAGAAGGGGAAAACGCCAGTAGTGGTGCTTTCGATTGATGCTGAAAAAGCATTTGATAGAGTAAACTGGAGCTTTATGATGGATACCCTGGAGACTTTAGGAGTGGGAGCAAGAATGAGAGAGTGGATAGGAAAGCTGTATAGAGAGCCTTCCGCGGTTATAGTGGTTAATGGGGAGAAGTCGGATACCATAGAAATGTCAAATGGAACTAGACAGGGATGTCCACTGTCCCCATTGCTGTATGTTCTGTCACTGGAACCTTTGCTGGCAACAATTAGGAAGAATATAGATATAACAGGGGTGAAGATAGGAGGCGAAGAACATAAAGTGGCAGCTTTCGCTGACGACCTGCTGTTTTATGTGGGAAATCCGAGGATAACACTTCCCAACTTAATGAAGAGCTTAAAGGAATATGGGGAGCTAGCAAACCTGAAAATTAATCCATCAAAAACTGAGATCTTAAATGTTATCTCCCAAGTAGTGAAAAAGAAAAAATACAAAAAGAATTCTCTTTTATATGGAAAAATAGAGAGATAAAGTATTTAGGGGTAAATTATCTGCTTCTCATACGAACTTATATAAGTTAAACTATATTCCACTCTTAAATGAGATCAAGGAGGAATTAAGGAAAATGGGAAGAGGTGACCCGTCTTGGATAGGGCGTATAAACCTGATAAAAATGGTAGTTGTACCTAAAATCTTATATAAATTTCAGATGGTCCCAGTTAAAATCCCGGAGGCATTCTTTAAAGTAATAAAAAAGATGTTAACAAGATATATATGGAAAAATAAAAAACCTAGAATATCATCTGACCTACTGAGTAGAAATAAGGAGAAGGGAGGATTGGGAATGCCAGACATAAAGAGGTACTATAGAGCTGTAATCTTAGCGAGAATGTACGATTGGACACATAACCCAGAGGGAAAAAGGTGGGTTAAGATTGAGAATGATTTAAGCGGATCTACCTTGTGTAAAAATATATGGGTCCCAGCAAAGTATAGAGGTTTAAAAGATTCCACGAGTGTTTTCACAGTAAATGTTTTTAAGGTGTGGGATAATTTGCACAAATATATGAAATGGGATTTCAACTCACAATTAATATCACTTAGGAACACAGATTTTTTTCCCCCAGGTAGGGAAGAGAGTATAGGAAAATGGTTCAAAAAAGAGGATATTCAACTGAGAGATATAATGGATGGACAGCAGTTGAGAACACTTAAGGACTTGAAAACAGATAAAAGAGAACTTTTTATTAAAATAGATGAATGGAGATATCACCAATTAAAACTCTTTGTTAAAAATCTTCCGAAACCTTTGAGAATGAGAAGGGATTGGAATCCGTTTGAGAGGTTGTTAGATGCACGTGGAGATGGGAAACGGGGCACAGCTAAGGTATATAAAATTCTCACCAAGTTAGTTACACACACAAAGCCACTGTATATAGCAAAATGGGAAAGAGACTTGGAACTAGAGTTAGATGAGGAAAAACAAGGGAAAATATATAGGTTGATACACGAAAATATAAGTATGAGAGAGGTGGAGGTAAATTATAAATGTTTATCGAGATGGCACATTGCACCAAACGTGGAACACAAGATGAATGGGGGAAAGGTTTTAGAGTGTTGGAGGGGATGTGGAAGAATAGGTACCTTTTATCATCTATGGTGGGAGTGCCCAATGATACAAACCTTCTGGGAGAAAATAGTCCAATTAATTTTGATAATCACTGGGATAAAAATAGGATTGAACCCTGAGGTGTGTCTATTACATAGTACAGATCTACCAGTAAATAGATATAAAGACTCTGGTGTATGGCATTACTTGAATGCGGCTAAAGGTCTGATTCCTAGGTTTTGGCATAGACCAGAGATACCGAGAGAGGAGGACTGGGTAGAAAGAACAAATCAGATATGTAAGATGGAGAAATTATACTACATGCAAGTAGACAAGATGGGGTTATTTTTTAAGAAGTGGAGAAAATGGGAAGATTTTGTAGCAAGATCTATGAAGTAATATCTCAGGAGGAAGTTCTTGTATATTTATTTAGGGAAAAGTTATTAGAAGCTGGCAGAGTGGGAGGGTTTATTAATTGGGAAAATGGAGGCATTGTAGGGGGGGGGGGTTTGGGTGGGCGTTCGGGGGTGGTTGAGGGAAGAAATTAGGGGTTGTAAGTAATTTTAGGGTTTTGGAAAATGATCTTTTTGTATATGAAACTGATGAAGAAATGTGTATATTATACTGAAAATAAATAAATATTTAAATTAAAAAAAAGAAAAGAACTGTCAAAAGTCCTGCGTAACTGAAGAATAAATATAGGTGGTGCCAGACAACAAAATTTAGTAAATAATAATATAGACCCAAATTAATCAATAAACCAGCTGCAAGATCTATCCTTTGTAAAAGTGCATACAAATGTGAAAAAATAAGACTGCGCTAGTAACAGATCCAGTATATACCCTAACATTAGCACATGAAAATTTGAAATCATATCAATAAACAAATATAAAAGTCCCAAAATATAAATCAATATTTGAAAGTCCCCAAAAATATATGTGATAGTGAAAAAATAAAAATGCAATAAAATCTTTTTTTGAAATAAAATCCACCAAGTGAATCCACCACCAAATGAACTGAATAAACTCACCAGAACAATATGCTGATTATATTATAAACCAGCATAAGCGCTTTTTTGCTCTGGGAGCAATGATCTGCAAGCAGTAGAGACACAGCTTAGGCTTGGAAGAGATGATTTCCTAGAGCAATACTCTGCAGGAGACTCTGAAGATCCACCGAGCGTGGTTTGAGTGTGTGACGTCAGCGTGCTCCTAACATCGCAAAAGCGCATATGTGTTGTGGCTGGGTCTACTCCTTGGCTTCTGTCTATGCTGAATATGCTGGTGTCGGTTGAACACTGGTTTTTGTAAGTGTGTTTTTGTCATTATTAAAAGAGTGTTTTTAAGAAGTACTGCACCGTGAGCTTCTTTTTTTATATTCCGAGTGACCATTCCAATACCTCTTAAAACAAGATGGGATGTGAATAAAGTGGATCTTCAGAGTCTCCTGCAGAGTATTGCTCTAGGAAATCATCTCTTCCAAGCCTAAGCTGTGTCTCAACTGCTTGCAGATCGTTGCTCCCAGAGAAAAAAGCGCTTATGCTGGTTTATAATATAATCAGCATATTGCTCTGGTGAGTTTATTCAGTTCATTTGGTGGTGGATTCACTTGGTGGATTTTATTTCAAAAAAGGATTTTATTGCATTTTTATTTTTTCACTATCACATATATATTTTTTGGGACTTTCAAATATTGATTTATATTGTGGGACTTTTATATTTGTTTATTGATATGATTTAAAATTTTCATGTGTTCATGTTAGGGTATATACTGGATCTGTTACTAGCGCAGTCTTATTTTTTCAAAATGTCCTGCGTAACAAGGTAATAGAACTTTATAAAGATGGAAAAGGACATAAAAAGAACACAGTGCATAACAGCATGTGGAACGCCTTATCCTGAATAATCAACTCCTAACCTGTCGTGAAATTGCACAAAACACAAATCTTTCTGTGGGAATGGTGAACACAATGAGGACGAAGTGAAGCAGGCTGTCCTAAGATGGTTCAGACATACTGATAAATCTTTCTATGCCGAAGCTTTCCAGGCATTGGATACATGCTGGGATAAGCATATAATTGTAGCAGGGGAGTATGTAGAAAAATAAATGCAGTTTACACTCCTTGAAATTTGTTTGTTTATTATATATACTCAAAAGTCCTAGTTTGACTTGAACACCCTTTGTATTTTTTTTTTTATCTGGCAAAGGGTCAGCAGTTTTGGCTAGCTAATCTTATGATGCACACACCTCTTCTGATATTTTAAATCACTCCACTACTAAGTTTAACATTACTGCTCTGTGCTCACTGGACAGTGGTGATGATGATGACGATGCACTATCTGAGGAAGCTGGAGATGAACCGGTGGCATTGGAAGCTTGAGAATAACATATTTATTCTGTGACTGTGCTGTATGGGGAATATGTGAAATTATCATGTGCATAGAATTACAAATCCTCTTTCAGGTTAAATAGTAAACATAATGTAAATGTATCTCAACCAGGGGCGGACTGACAACTCATGGGGCCCCTGGGCAATAGGGGATCATGGGGCCCCGTGTCCTTTCCCAAACTCAAAAAAGCCTATGAAAAAGGTACCAGGGGCATCTCATGGGGCCCCCTACTGACCCCGGGCCCTCGGGCAGTGCCCAAGTTTCCAAATGGTCAGTCCGCCCCTGATCTCAACCGTGCATTTACCTGAAGTTTTCTTTAACAAATATAGTCCATAGCAATAGAGCACTCATTTGGTCATTCTTATCCTCTGCAGGTACTCCAGGATATGAACATTTTATAAATCATTTATAAAAAAATCTCACCAAGTTTATGGTAGTACCATAAACTACATTAACATTAATCCTTTTATTACATTATTGTATACGGTTTTCAACAAATGTACTGCAAACCATATGCATGCTTTACGTTCGACTGTTGTACACTACCCTTGGGCCCCTAACGGCCTCCTGCGGCACTTTGACATTTATTGTGCAGTCCTTGGTGGGTTTTGCTGCTTTCTCAAAAGGGTGAAGGAAAAATATTATTTAGATTGGATTTTAGTAGGTCTGTTGTAAATTGATGGGTTTATTTCACACACTCACTTTTTCTGTAATGTTCATCATCCCTTGTATATGTTTTTCCTCTTCTCTTTTAGAATTTCACTGAGAAATATCAATATAAAAATGGCTCAAATAATTTTTTAGGGAAGCTGTAGAGACAGATGTAGTACAGTGGCAGTGTGAAGTGGGGCCCCAACATCACCAAAGAGCTGCATGATCTCTTAAAACAGGTTTCCAGTCTTTAAATGTCTCCCTAAGCATGTCCCCAGTCTTCAACAGCTATAGCATGTTTTCAGTCTCTGTTCATCTGCTATAGCATGCCTGCAGTCTCTGGCATCTTTCTGTAATGTTCTAAATACTGAATTCTATGTGATACCCTTTGGTGATGCCACAATCTGCACTTGAGCCCCCTCCTCCCCTTTGTCACGTAAGTTGACTGCCACTGTGCTATACTATAACATGTAGTAGTTGTTGCTGTTTACAGCATGATAAACCTCAAAGTAGGTTAATAGGGGAACAAAAACACTAATATCTGTTGAAATAAGACACAGAATATTTGTGGCCACCACATCATTCTAGGGAGTCTATTTTAAAAAATTTTTTTTTCTTCAGTTTCGAAAGTTCCACCGAGAAATAATTGGAGAACTAGAGAAGAAGACAGAACAAGATATCAAATACATGAATGTGAGTACATTGCTTGTTAGGATTTCAACATGTGAGCTGCAGTAGTATGTCTTTCATACCTTCCAGATAGCTCTGACATATATGGGTAAACTGCCACTGTGTTTAGCTATTTGTATACCTTGTGGTTTTATTTCTGTGTACACTGAGGTGTGTTTTATAATTTTACTTGCAATTTACTGTTGAGAATTTGGAAAATTCTGTTTAGACCTTAGAACTCCGGTTGTGAGGTTATACCAGCTGATAAGAAGAGAGAAGGGCGTCATAATTACATCTGCCCCAGATGGGAACTAGATGTGCAAAGGTAGTCAGATGAAGAAAAACTTCAAACAAGCTCAATAGCTCTGGTGAGGTGGCTTCAACACAGCAAGGCTTCCCTTGAAGCTGCTCAGCAACTGCTTTCAAGTTGTTACTCCATGTGGAGAATTCAATACTGGCTTTAATCTAGAACTGTGAAGTCACTGTTTTCTCCGAGTCCATCCAAGTTTTATCCTGTGTTGTAATGAAGGGGGAGTGGTGCTGCCCCAAAATGTGTTGTATGTTTTTATGACTTTTTTTTTTAACCAACAATTAAAATTATCTTGGACTCTTTTATCTGATTTTGGTTTGGCACTCATTTCTGTATTTCTGTAATTTCATCTGCATTTTTGCCTCTGCTTTAGACTGAGTGGCTCAGGTTCTCAGCAATATATTTGGGCAATGTCTTGCAACCACATGCTAACTGCAAGGACTACACCCAAAATTAGTTTTTCACCTTTCAATTGCGATATTTTCAAATAAACCACCCAAAAGGGCCTCATGCTTTATGATTCTGCATACAGCTAAATGGAGATTTCTGTAAACCTTTTTGAGCATTTTGGTTCTGTCATGGTATGTTGCACCAAATTGTTTGCCATTTTGATAAATAAAAGCAATGCTCTATGCCTTCTACAAAACTGAAAGGATTCTAGGCTTGTGTTTTCAGTATATTGAATCCTATTTTGTCTTTTGCTGCCAGGCCACACTAAAGAGATTCCAGACAGAACACAGACATAAAATTGATTCTCTTGAGAAATCGCAGTCAGAACTAAAGAAATTGAGGAGAAAAAGCCAAGGGGCCAGAAATGCAGCCAAGTATGACATGAAGGAATCAGAGGTTTGTATGTTAAACAATAGTGTATGTGCTATACATCTTTGCAACTATTACATATATTTATAACTCCAACTTTTCTACCTGTCTTTCATTTGTATTATTTCTGCTTCTTACTGTCAGTCCTTGTACAGGTTTCCTATAGCAAACAGGGTAAAGTTTAAAGTCTTATTTCCATTATGTAATAATTTTCCTTTGACATCAACAAGGCATTTCCATCCACACAGCATTTTTTCTTTTTTTGACCATTCTCTGTAAACCCTAGAGATGGTTGAAAATCCCAGTAGATCAGCAGTTTTGGAAATACTCAGACCAGCCCGTCTTTCACCAACATTTATTATGATATTTATAACTCCAACTTTTCTACCTTTTTCTTTCATTTGTATTAATTCTGCTTCTTACTGTGTCAGTCCTTATACAAGTTTCCTATAGCAAACAGGGTAAAGTTTAAAATCCTATTTCCAGTATCTAATGCCATCAACATTCTAGCACCTTCTTATACAGACTCTTTAAACTCCAGCCATTCCCTTTTGCTCACTTTATACAGCATTGTAAAATATGTTGATGTATGAAATAATAAGGGATTATTCTGCACAGGGTGCAAAGGTGTATAAAATGTACATTAAATGAAGGAGTATACAAAACAGTGTTGTCTACTAATAACAAGTTGAAAATGTATCAAAAGTCATACTTTGAATTACAGCAGTTTTTAACCTCTGTCTCATTAGTCTTCTATTCCTTTTATACATATAGTTCTTGGAGACCATCACTTCCCGCCAGAATGACATCCAGAAATTCATATCTGAGGGCTGCAAAGACGCACTATTGGAGGAGAAGAGACGTTTCTGCTTCCTGGTGGACAGGCACTGTAGTTTTGCAAATTACCTCAATTATTATCACATACAGGTGAGAATTCAAATTATAAATCTAAAGAAATTCTTATAACACCAATATTAATTTGTAGTCATGGACTTTATGTGGACAAACACTCAACGGCCACTTTATTAAGTACACCTGTTCAATTGCTTGGTAACACAAATTGCTAATCAGCCAGTCACATGGCAGCAGCTCAGTGCATTTAGGCATCTAGACGTGGTGAAGACGACATGCTGAAGTTCAAACCGAGCATCAGAATGGGGAAGAAAGGGGATTTAAGTGACTATTAACAAGGCATGGTTGTTGATGCTAGACGGGCTGATCTGTGTATTTCAAAAACTGCTTATCTACTGGCATTTTCATGCACAATCATCTCTAGAGAAATCGAGACTTCTCAGACCAGGCAATATTTTTCCATTCTTCTATTGTTCAATTTTGGTGAGCCTGTGCAAATTGTAGCCTCTGTTTCCTGTTTTTGGCTGACAAGAGTGGCATTCAGTGTGGTCTTCTGCTTCTGTAGCCTATCTGCATCAAGGTTCAATGTTTTGTGCATTCAGAGACGGTATTCTGCATACCTTGGTTGTAATGAGTGGTTATTTAAGTTACTGTTGCCATTCTATCATCTTGAACTTCTTGTCTGCCCATTCTCCTGTGATATAAACAAGGCATTTCCATCCACACAGCATTTTTTCTTTTTTTGACCATTCTCTGTAAACCCTAGAGATGGTTGTGCGTGAAAATCCCAGTAGATCAGTTTTTGAAATACTCAGACCAGCCCGTCTGGCACCAACAGCCATGCCACATTCAAAGTCACTTAAATCCCCCTTTTTCCCCCCATTTTGATGCTCTGTTTAACCTTCAGCAAGTTGTCTTCACCACGTCAAGATGCCTAAAAGCATTGAGTTGCTGCCATGTGATTGGCTGATTAGCAATTTGTGTTACCAAGCAATTGAACAGGCGTACCTAATAAAGTGGCTGGTGAGTGTATATGCGGAAACAGTATCGTAAATAAAACCGTTTTTATTTAAATTCTATTAAAAAAACAATACAAGACACATTAAAATACTCTCTACCTAGAGGTTCACAATATATATAGATCCAACAAAATTCACATGTAGATTCGACGTGCTTTGGAAATCCTTCCTCAAGAACACGTGAGAGAATCAATACATTGGAACCCACACTTGATATTTGTAGAAAGATACCAAACAATGCAATTAGCTGGAATTCAGATCATGTAAATGTTCCTCATGGAGGTGCATCCCAATCAGCCAAGCAGGAAGCCACTGCCTCTTGGGTAAGGATACCTGCATATGACCAAGAATCAACCGATCTAACAGGCACAATCTTAAAGGTGAGAGCTAAGCCCAAATGATATAATAGTAATGTCACACCATAGATTAGCCAGTATGTCGAGGTAGTAATGAAAAACGTATATTTTCAAATCGCCACAGGAGCTCCCAGTCCATGCCCCTAAGAAGGACAGATGTACAAGTCCTGTATGTGCTGCAATGGTGTGAACAATGCAGGACTTTTAGATCAGTCTTTTTGAGGCCAAGTTTGGCCCTATTATACATGTGTTTGATTGTACAGGCCCTAGATGTGAGCACATTCAGGGGCAGGAAATGTACACTCTAGTTTTGTATGGCCAAATTTGTTGACTCTATTTATTAATCATTATGATCAAGCTATAAGCATTAATACGTCTGCCCATGGGCACCCGCCTATTCTACAGAGCTCTGGTTTCATTCAATTTTTACAAGTGATATTAAGATTCATTGTTAATTTCCTTTTGAGAAATATTTTTTTGCCGCACTGTTGTAATCCTTTTCCACAAGTTCAGCCCGTTTTCATGAAACTCAATGGGGTTCTTTTGCTCCATTTTTCTTAAATCCATTTTTTTTTATCGGGTTGATTGCCCATAGCTAACAACCAATATGAGCAGGATTCAGCTTTCAAATTGGGAAGTAAATTTGATTTGGTTGCTATGGGTAAGAACTGGAATTTTGCACCACTGTTTGTTAATCAGCCCTAATAAGCTGGAGATGAGCTGTAATTTACAGACACTGTTGAAAATCATTTTATGACAATTGTTTTTTTATAATCATGACAGAGTACTGATTTGCTCACCACCAAAATACCCAAGTGGCAGGAAACATGTTCTGATGTCTCACAAGTCCCAGACAATATCAGTAATATGATCCAAGATCTGAAGACTCCTGGAACCACTCCTATTTCTGGTACCCCGGAACCATCTCCACTGATGGACAAGAAGGCACTGGTAAGACTAGTATAGGGCATCGCTCAGCTGCTAGTGGTGACATGTCTCCTTACTACTATTGGCATTGGATGCTTTTAGCCTGTCACACAGCAAGGTGTTTAGAATGATTTCAACCAGTTGCATATCTCAGTGAGATTGCCAGTAATAAATTATCCTGATGTTTGTTGTTGTGTTAGAAAGTGTATCAAGTTTATTGCCTTCATGATAAAGCATTCATTACAAGCCAAGCCTCAATATTCTGCATGACTGTGCTATTTTCATTTTCTAGTGCAGTCTTTGCAATTTAATTAACATTATGTAGGTAATAACCTAGGAAACCTATATCTAAATGATCAACATTATCTGGAAATCCTTTCATCGATTAGTTAAACAGAATCCTTTAGGATGTTTTCAGGACAATCCCGCAAAGTTTCCGCTAAAATGTACAAGTTGCACAGCTTATATTAGTAAATCAGTTTATGGAATATCAGATTTTTTAATCTAGAAACAAGAAGCAAAACCTACATTTACAAATCTTCTCCAGCCAAAGACTATGGATATGTACATATAAAAAAAATCCTCTGTCCCATAAATTACCTACAACATATCTGAAAACAATTATAAGATAACTTCTTGAATATAAATATTAACATTAAGTATTGGTGAGGCCGGAAACAAGTGATATCTGTAAATTCCGTACGAATTGATACTCTAAGAGCACCCCTGGGTAGGACTTGCCACACATGGTGAGAATATTAAAAGTGAATGTAAATGCAAAGTTTTCTTTTTTAACCTCTTGCCGTCCGCCTGCTGTTGATAAACGGCAGGGCGGTGGCACTCCAGGGGCGGGTTGCCGTTCATAAACGGCACCCGCCTTTTCTAGCTGTGCGCGCTCCCTGGCCTCCGGACACAGTGAAACACCGATCGTCGGACGGGACCTCTGTATGATGTCCCGATCATGTGATCACTGATTGGCGAATCAGTGATCACATGCAAAGTAGTAAGCAAGATGTCACTTGTGACATCATTGCTTACTACGTGTGAAATCTGTGAATGATCACAGAGGTCATATGGTATAAGGCTATTCAATACAGCTTTGTACCATGTGACAAGCTGTGACCAATCACAGCTCACTCAGTACTTCTCAATGACTGCAAGAATGCAGCCAGAGAGAAAGAGAAATGATTGCTTTTACATCCTATATGGGTGTAAAAGCAATCGGTGTAAAAAAATAAATAAATCTTCATCACCCCCCACAAGTAGTACAGTGTCACCATGGTGACACTGTACTGCTAGGGTGACAGTATGTAAAAAAAAAAAAATAAAAATAAAAAATATTAAAAAAATAAAATAAAAATGTTTAAAAATTATAATTTTTGGTTATAAACTAATTTGGATTTTTTTTTTTTACTAAAAAATAACGGAATAAATTTTGGCCAAGATTTATGATGAAATATTATTTATTTGCAAAATTTTATAAAAAAAAACTTTTTTTCAACATTTTTGGACTTTTTCATTTACATAGTAAAAAAAATAAAAATCCCAGCGGTGAATAAATACCACCAAAATAAAGCTTTATCTGTCTCACAAAAATGGTAAAAAATTCATATGGGTACAGTATTGCATGACCGCGCAATTGTCATTCAAAGTGCGATAGCGCTGAAAGCTGAAAATTGCCCTGGACAGGAAGGGGGTAAAAGTGTCTGGACAGGAAGTGATTAAAAATAACAAACGTCATACTTGCCTCCTGTGTGCAATGGTTTTTGTACAGAACAGCCCTGATCTTTCTCTTCTGGGGTCCTCAGCCAGTGCTCTTGGCGTGCCACCATAGGAAGCTGCTTCCTATGGTGGCACACCTGAATACTCAATTACTAGCTACCTCTGTATGTCTATAGGTCACACACAGCATGTCTCAGCCCTGTTCCCCGCTTCCTCCTCACTGGGATTGACAGCTGTGGGAGCCAATGGGGATCAGCGAGATCAGGCTCGGGTGGGGGGAGCTGCATGTAGAAGGTTTTTTACCTTTATGCATACAATGGCATGAAGGTAAAAAAAAACTTCTACCTTTGCAACCAAACCACGTTAAGAATATAATTCTCCTTGGACCAGTACACTGAAAATGCATTTTACACAAATCCCTGCAGGCTACTTTAAAGCTGTAGTCTACTTTAAACAAATTTATAGGTCACTGTACAGAACTCATAGGTCATATAACTTTCAGAAATACAAACAACATTAAAGAATTAGATACTTTTTTTTTTTCCTTGTTTCTAGAGTATAAATATAACTTTATAGAGGACTCACTGTCACCAGGAAACATACATGTTTTAATGTTTTACTGTTTTGCTTTTCACATTTCAGATGTGTATCAGTGGTCAACATAGTTATATTACAGGTATATCTACTTTTTCTAGGTATATGGTAATAATGATCTACTGCTTTCACTTGTTTAGCTTTCAACCCTGATACATTACTAAGAACTTTTCATAGTTTGCAGCATTGCATGGTTTAGTAGTCCTTATCCATTTTGAGTAACATAAGCAATATAAGGTCTCTATCTATGTGAATAATGTAACAGTCTTAACAGTGTAAATTTTACGGATATGTTTCAGATGGCTGCAGATAGTGACACAATCTCCAGGAACACATTAAGAATGCCTCCAGCACCTCCAACCCGGGCACATCCCAGTCCCCTAGTAGATATGTTCAACTATCCAGAAGCTACCCAGAAGCCGGCATATGACCGGATAAAATCATTACCAGGTATGGGAGACCTGCCTGCAGGTATACTAACACAGTAATGGTAACAACCAGAATACTTTATGGCATGTTCTAATGACATGTTTACCATAGGTTATGCACATTACTTAAAAGATAAGCGAACTTATCCTTCTCTCTACTCCAGATGTATATTAATCAGCTTTCCACAGCACAGCTCCCCACAATGTTATATATCCTATGGTGAAATTTTCTCTGCTGGCAAGCCTAATGGATCTCCATAGAGATAATCTATGAGACTATCTGCTTCTGGAGATGGCCCCATAGAGGTCTGTGGTGATTGACTGTGAAGAGAAGATTTTGCCACAGGATTTAATGGCAAGGTAAGTATGCATGTGGATTGGAGGGAAGGCAAAAAAAAAACAAACAAGGGCTCTTATTTAATGTCTGACATTATATCACAAAAGAGAGAGCAGGCCAGTGCAATCAGTATTTCAAGCACTACATATGAAGTGATGTCACTGAGACCTTAGGCATCTACCCCAACAATTGTAACAAGTTTATTGAGCTCAGAATGCAGTTTTTCTGAAACTTTCATCATGCAATTTTGAGAAAGTAAGGAAAGCTAGTTAAAACAAAATCTGATTAATAGATTGAAGGAAACTTTGCATGAAATAACAATGCCTCCTCCTCCTGACTGGCCATCATTTTAACCTTACGCTTTCAGTATTTTAGTTCTCCCTAACCAGAAACAAGTATGCAGAAAATGAAATATTTGCTTGGGGTCATTGAAGCGTAGGAACAGTGTAGCAACCAGGCTACTAGCCATGGTTAGCCATAGCTTAAGTATGCCTCACATGACCAGGATTGGACTCTACAGCTACAAGACACTGAACAGCAAGGACGAGAGACATTTTCTTGCTTCAGATGTCCAGAACCTGGTGCTGCCCTTAGTAATTGGCTTGGGAATCTGAGCTAATTGTACAGACAATGATGTCCAGTGCAAAACTGCTAAATATATATTTCTTTTTTAATTTTTGACCAATATTCGCAAATGTCCCTGTAATTGCTGGTTATGGACTGGCTGTCCCTGATCCCAAACAAATATGTGAAGTCAGAACTCCTAATCTGCTTATCTGTAACTCAAAGTAAGGAAGCCACCGGATTAGTATGCAAGCCAGACACCTAATAGTTTTAAGAAGTCAGCATTGGCAACAGGCATATTAGATTGACATTCAGGCAACTGGCGTTTTCAGAAGGTAGGCAGGTATTTCTCTTAAATATGTTTCCTTTTAGTCACAACTGCATCTGATTTTCTTTGTAGTGACCCATAAATACTTGGATCTGATTTCCCTTTATAGTAATAAAAGCTTGTTAGATTTACGTGCATCACAGAGACCACCGATTAGCCTTTATTCATTTAGTGGCCCTTTAAGTTTACCAAAAAGTCCAGTCTTTGAATTAAGGAAATGTAATTTCAGTATACTGTTGGTAGTTGCTTCATGATAAGAATTGCACAGAACCTAAAATGAGTATATACATGTTGGTGCTGCATATAGGAGATGAGCATGTGAGGGTTTGCTATGGGACACTTAGTCATATGACTCCTCCCCAAACTTTCATTATTTCTAACAGGTGAAAATGAGGAGAGCAGTTTGCCTCGGTCTATGTCTATGGCCACAGGGCTGAACATAATGAAGAGGACAAAGGTCAGAACAATCTTTCCTCATACTGGAAACAACAAGACTTTACTAAGCTTTCAACAAGGTGACATCATTACTCTGCTTATCCCAGAAGAGAAGGATGGGTGGCTGTACGGAGAACACGACACAACAAAACTGTAAGTCACCAAAGCTGGTTGCGAACCTTGTATTGTAGGGTACCAAAATCTAACTTTATAGCTTTTATTTAAAGCCCAACTTGTGTCAAAACTAATTGTCAGGACAGCAAGTGTTGGGAAGTCGTTCCAAGAGGCACACAGACAAAAACACAATTTTAGTAGAATGGAGAAGGGTCGGAACAACTGAGAATGTTTTTATTGTCCATACCTTCCTATCCTTTTGGTGTCTGCAACCCCATTTTCCTGCAGACAACACAGATACAGGACATGAGGGAAAATCTCCCCAGTAGAGTCACATACAGAATTAAATACCTGACAGAAATGTTAAAGCTCTTTTGGCTGTACTTCTGTGGATCATAGGAGTACCGTTCATTCTGCACTCTTGTGACTCCTTTTCCACTGATTCCACTCAGCCTGCTCAGAGCGGCAGAGAGAACTGTGAGATCAGTGGTGTCTGATCGCTCAGTTCTCGCCCTTAGAGCCAGCCAGCAGGGAACAGATGCAGTATCCACCTAGGATAGCATGATTACCAGGGACGGACTGACCATTTGGAAACTCAGGCACTGCCCGGGGTCAGTAGGGGGCCCCATGAGATGCCCCTGGTACCTTTTTCATAGGCTTTTTTGAGTTTGGGCAAGGACACAGGGGCCCCATGATCCCCTATTGCCCGGGGGCCCCATGAGTTGTCAGTCCGCCCCTGATGATTACTATAAAAATAAAACACCCATACTTCTCTTAAGTCTTCCTCACTCTATAAGAAAACAATGACTGGAGTTAGGCTTTAAAGTAAGCTTGAACTATATTTCTCTAACTACTCCTGAAAATTCTAGTGTGGATGTTAAGCCTTTTTCATGGCTGCAATATGTTCTGACTTTGTGATCCAGTCTGTCTGATTTGCATACTTTTTCCAGGTTGGTGCCTCATTAGAAAGCCAGAAAAAAAATTACAAACAACCAGGCATACATCTTTGTCAGGAGAGACTGCAAAGACCGTCCATGCGAGACAGTCCATGCGTTTCCCTTAGGATAGGCCTTCTTGAATAGGAATCATCATTGATGAGCAAAGCCTGCTGAAAAATGTAGCATCCTGATTCTGACATTATATGGCACCATCTTGTGGCCAGATTTCATAGTGCAGAGAAAATAGAAATTGGCAATCTAAAATTATATAGTCTATACTATTCGTAATATTAGGCTAAAGTTTTATCATAAATGCTCTACTGGCTTATTCAGATATACACTATATTGCCAAAAGTATTGGGACGCCTGCCTTTACATGAACATTAGTGACATCCCAGCCTTAGTCCGTAGGGTTCAGTATCGCGTTGGCCCACCTTTTGCAGCTATACCAGCTTCAACTCTTCTGGGAAGGCCGTCCACAAGGTTTAGGAGTGTGTCTATGGGAATGTTTGATTATTCTTCCAGAAGCGCATTTGTGAGGTCAGGCACTGATGTCAGACGAGAAGGCCTGGCTCACAGTCTCCGCTCTAATTCATCCCAAAGGTGTTCTATCGGGTTGAGGTCAGGACTCTATCAGGCCAGTCAACTTCCTTAACACCAAACTCGCTCATCCTTTATGGACCTTGCTTTGTGCACTGGTGTACAGTCATGTTGGAACAGGAAGGGGTCATCCCCAAACTGTTCCCACAAAGTTGGGAGCATGAAACTGTCCAAAATGTCTTGGTATGCTGACGCCTTAAGAGTTCCCTTCACTGGAACTAAGGGGCCAAGCCCAACCCCTGAAACACAACCCCACACCATAATCCTCCCTCCACCAAACTTTACACTTAGCGCAATGCAGTCAAGCAAGTACCGTTATCCTGGCAATTGCAAAACCCAGACACGTCCATTAGATTGCCAGACAGAGAAGTGTGATTCGTCACTCCAGCAAACACATCTCCACTGCTGTCGAGTCCAGTGGCAGCGTGCTTTACACCACTGCATCCAACGGATTGCGTTGCACTTGGTGAGGCTTAGATGCAGCTTTTCGGCCATGGAAACTTATTCCATGAAGCTCTCTACGCACTATTGTGCTAATCCAAAGGCCACATGAAGTTTGGAGGTCTTTAGCTATTGATTCTGCAGACAGTTGGCGACTTCTGTGCTCTGTACATTTCAACATATGCTGACCCCGTTCTGTCATCTTATGTGGCCTACCACTTGGTGGCTGAGTTGCTGTTCCCAGTTGCTTCCACTTTGTTATAATACTACTAACAGTTGACCGTGGAATATTTAATAGCAAGGAAATTTCATGGATGGACTTATTGCACAGGTGGCAGCCTGTCACGGTACCACGCTTGAATTCACTGAGCTCCTGAGAGCGACCCATTCTTTCAAAAATGTTTGTAGAAGCAGTCTGCATGCCTAGGTGCTTGATGTTATACATCTGTCATGTACCTGGTTGGGGAGCCTGACGTGGAGAGGAGGCGTCCTCTTACTACTCCCGCTCAGAGCCACTGATAGTGGGAACAGAGGGCGCTGAGCCAGGAGTGGCTGGGTGGGTCTGGAGCTGATGGTAGGCAGGTAAAGCCCCAGAAGATCCGGATGCAGGCCAGGTGCGGATGCAGAAACGTGGGTGCAGCAGCAGGTAGGTATGGCAGCAACCAGGATGCAGACCAGGAACGGACACAGAAGCGTAGATGCGGCAGCAGTCAGGTATGGCGGTCACTGAGATGCAGGCCAGGTGGAGGATCGTAGGTGCAGCAGCAGGCAAGTATGGTGGCAAAAAGGATACAGGCAGGTGCAGATACAGGTATGTATGTGCAGCAGTGTCAGACAAGCCGGGTCAGGATCAAATGAGCAAATCAGGTACAAGGGAACAGGCAAGCGGATAGTCAGAGATAAGCCGGGGTCGGTGCAGGCAGAGTTCTTTCTTAGGTCAGATCAGATACAGGCAACAGAATCTGGTTATGGAGTGCAGAACGTTATAAACCAGAAGGCATAGCCTAAACTGTACTAGAGATTTAAATAGCCCACCTTGCAGTGATGTGTATGCTAGAGCACATGCGCGCACTCGCATGCTCCTGCACATGCGCTCCCGCACCGCCACGGCCAGACGGGATCCGACGCACGGCTGCACGGAGGAGGGATCCCTGACAACATCTGTGGCCATGGAGGTGAGTGGAATACCTGAATCCAATGCTTTGGAGGTGTGTCCCAATACTTTTGGCAATATAGTGTATAAGAAATGGGATTTTTTTTTCAAGAGTTTAACGGCATCCATCCTTTCAAATGATTTATAAAAGTTGGCACTACTGTCTTTTCCTTACCTCTTCTTTTTTTTCCCCCTACTATATTTTATTTTCACTGTGCAATTCATATAGAATAGGAGTTCACCCTGTTACTAACAAGATTACTCTTCATCTGTCTTGCAACAGGAATATCATCCTTTCGTAGTTTTATGTTGGGGGAGGGGGGATGTTAAGGTTAGTGATGTTCTGGGGGTGACTCTATTTTTCAGTTAAATCTAGGAAGTGAAGCCAGCATAGCAGCTGCTCCTAGTGTAGGGTCTCTGTGCGTCATCGTAGACTTCTTAGCATGGCACTTTCTTTTCTCTTCTCTGTTATAATTGCTTTTTCCAATTGTTGCTACTTTTTTTGTTGATTTTGCCACAGTTACACATATTCCCTCTTTATAAAACCAAAATTTTGCATTGACACTGTTATTTATTAAGGCAATACAGATCACACATTTAGCTGAAACCTGGGGCAGCCAGTCAGATTTATACCAAATGTAATATGTTCACTGACAGATGAACTCTGGTTGCTATGGGATACTGAACTTTGCAGGTTGCTGTTTGTCATACTAAATTAGCCTGTTTTATGAGCATATCATTATAGAACAAGATTACACTTAGTTGCAAAACAATGCTGGAGATTATTTAAGAGGTCACAATTATGCGCTATTTTTTTTTTTTTTTTAAAGCATTGTGCACTATTTTTTTTTTTTTGCCTTAAATACCAATTGGCTTTCAAAAATATATGTATTTATTATATTTTGTTTTTTTTATACAAATCTTTTTCTTTGTATCTGGCAGAGAAGAGTGCATTTTCTTTAGGTTATTGAATCTGGTGAACTCAAATTCACCTCACTATACAGATAACACATTTTTAAAGCAGTATTAAACCCAAAAGCAAACCTTTTATTATATTCCAGCTTGCCAATTCTTAGATGGGATAGCTGTATTTGTTTTCCTTTTCAGGCTTTCTTTCCTTTATTTTCACCTGGTGATGCTGACATCTAGGCAGCCCATACATTATGTAATTTTTTTTCCTTCAGCTAGCGACGTGAACGAAAAAAGATGCATAGATTGCCCAATCCACACAATCAAATGTGGATGGAGGAATCCCTCCCGCTGTGGTATTGTATTCTGGTAGTGGGGAAGACTACCCCACCACCAGAATACAGCAGTCATTGTTGCCAGCAGCACTGATTGTTCAGGGAAAAACCCAACAGGCTGGTTGTTTGGCATGTATACAACTAGCCTGCCCATAGATGGATTGAAATTTGGCTGGTGCCTGCTGAACTGGCTGAATTTGATAACAAGTATGGGTCGGGTCAAATCTTTTGTTTTTCAACAGAACAAGCTCTCTTGCAGATGTAGTATTGTGTTGCTGCAACTGATTGTGTAACTGCAGTGTGAGCTGAAGTCTGGCTTTATTTGTTAGTGTATTTAAACCTGCTAGTATATCTAACACTCCCCTCCCCCCAGACTGGCGATGCTGCTGTCCAAACGTGCCCCTGTGCTCTTTCATCCAGGTGGGGGGCACTCTAATATGTGAAAACATATTAATAACTAATAGGTGAAAAAAAACTAATGTAGCCACCACATCTAATGATTGGTAATTTTCAATATAATACATTTTTGGTTTTGAGTTTAATATTGCTTTAAACAATATGATCTCATGGGCTGCCTATGTATTTAGTCATTCTATTCCTTGCTGCAGGGCCATTTGTTACTCTGAATATCATATGGCTTAGTTTACACTTAAGCAAACGGAGTTGCGCCGCAACTGCAGGTCAGGCACTAGGATCACAGTCACGCCACAGTTTTCCAATTCAAAAAGCTTGTTTCACTGTTAGAAAAACAAACAAAAAAAAAAGGCACTCAGAGGTTTCAGTATTGCCTACTGAATGTCTGTCAGCATCACTTCCACCGCTCTGTGAAAAGCAATCCACTGCAGATCACTCATTACAAAGCAGTGCTGGTATAAACAAGGCCTACCTGTTTTGTGCAGAAAGATTGCTATTTTATCTCATATAATATCGTTCTGTTTGCAGCAAAGGCTGGTTCCCATCATCCTATTCCAGACCATTGGAAGAGAATGGAAGAGAAGCAATACAGGTGCCAAGGTATGCCATGCAATACTAAAAATCTTCACTGCTCTTTAAAAATGGATATTTTGAAATGTGTAATGGTCAGTGCTTACCACTTGCCTTCCAGAGGATTTACCCCCCTTACTGACCTGGCCATTTTTTGCGATACGACTCTGTTACGTTAACTGATAATTGCACGGTCATGCAACACTGAACCCAAATGAAATTTTGTCATTTTTTTCCCACAAACAGAGCTTTCTTTTGGTGATATTTGATCACCTCTGCGGTTTTTGTATTTTTTTTAGCACTATAAACAAAAAAGACTGACAAGTTTGAAAAAAAAAAAAAAAAAAAAAAATATATATATATATATATATATATATATATATATATATATATATATATATTAAATCAAAGGAAAATGGAAGTGAGCGCTAGATAAGGAGCTGCTATGCGCCAATAGGTACCAAAAAAACCCTACAAAGAACATGTAAAAAGAGGGCGCAGCGCTAGGAGAAATACAATTATCCCTGATAAATATACATATAGCAACATATATATAAGAATGTGTGATTAATATGTGCCAAACATTGTGCAAAAAAGCATTAAAAAGTCCTTAAAAAATAATAAATAATAAAATGGTGATCCAAAAACGTGCGTCTTCCGGTGATCAAAATCAACTGAATCATGCACTCACCAGATGCATAACTCAAATATGCATGTAGATGATATCCCGATATCCAAGCGAAGTTATCTCAAAATCGGATATGGCATCATAGGATCATTGTCTAGGCACATCTGTCCATCCGAGTTCTCCTTATGGATCGTGTGTTTCCACACTAAAACACCTCTCAGCTGTCTCCCCAGGTGGCTCTGCGGGTAATGGACTCAGCAAGGTCCCAAGAAAGAAAGCCAGGATGGTGTGATATCGTTTTTAAACGGAGAAATTTATTGATCCAAAACAAAGACAAGGACTGAACAAACAAAACTGACCATAAAGGTGTACAAAGATGGCCGCCGCTCCATGCGGTGGCGTGATGTCTGGGGTATGCTGCTCTTACTCTGACGCGTTTCGTGCTAAATGCACGTATTCATAGGGAGCTGACACACTCCCTATGAATACGTGCATTTAGCACGAAACGCGTCAGAGTAAGAGCAGCATACCCCAGACATCACGCCACCGCATGGAGCGGCGGCCATCTTTGTACACCTTTATGGTCAGTTTTGTTTGTTCAGTCCTTGTCTTTGTTTTGGATCAATAAATTTCTCCGTTTAAAAACGATATCACACCATCCTGGCTTTCTTTCTTGGGACCTTGCTGAGTCCATTACCCGCAGAGCCACCTGGGGAGACAGCTGAGAGGTGTTTTAGTGTGGAAACACACGATCCATAAGGAGAACTCGGATGGACAGATGTGCCTAGACAATGATCCTATGATGCCATATCCGATTTTGAGATAACTTCGCTTGGATATCGGGATATCATCTACATGCATATTTGAGTTATGCATCTGGTGAGTGCATGATTCAGTTGATTTTGATCACCGGAAGACGCACGTTTTTGGATCACCATTTTATTATTTATTATTTTTTTAAGGACTTTTTAATGCTTTTTTGCACAATGTTTGGCACATATTAATCACACATTCTTATATATATGTTGCTATATGTATATTTATCAGGGATAATTGTATTTCTCCTAACGCTGCGCCCTCTTTTTACATATATATATATATATATATATATATATATATATATATATATATATATATATATATATATATATATATATATATTTTGTTCTACAGAACTTATCCAGTAAAAAAGTTTAAAAAAAAATCAAATTTCTTTGTAAATTTGGGCCAAAATGTATTCTGCTACATATCAAAAAAAAATTAAAATCCCAATAATTCTATATTGGTTTACATGAAAGTTATAGCGTCTACAAATGGCAGTATATATACTGGAATTTTTTTTTTTGTTTTATATTACCGTAGTAATGGCAGTGACCATTTACTTTTATAGGGGGACTGCGGCGGGCATTCTGGCACTAGGTGGAAACTGACTAACTGCCACTGACATCCCCAGTGACACTAATACAGTGATCACTGCTAATAAAAAGCACTGACACTGTACTAATGACACTGGGCAGGAAGGGGTTAACATCTGTGTAAACTGTGTGCTGTATGTGTTTTACATTGTGTGCTGTTTTACTTGGTTGACATCCTGCTTTGTATCTGTCTGCTGTGCAGAGAAATATAAAGCAGTATGTCCCTGCCAGGGGTGGACTGACCATTTGGAAACTCGGGTACTGCCCGAGGGCCCAGGATCAGTAGGGGGCCCCATGAGATGCCCCTGGTACCTTTTTCGTAGGCTTTTTTGAGTTTGGGCAAGGACACGGGCTCCATGATCCCCTATTGCCCGGGGGCCCCATGAATTGTCCGCCCCTGGTCTCTGCTGATAGGAGAGAGACCTGTGGTGCTTACACACAGGTCTCTCCCCTGTCAGCTTTGCTGACTATCACTGAGTGCTGGCCAGGAATTGCCAGCCAGGACCCAGCGATTGACATCCCCAGCCACCAATAGTGGCGCGGATAGGGCGGCACGTGCACACCCCCTATGCAGAAATGCAAATCACATGATATATATGTGATTTTGCACAGTCGTGCTGCCCTGTAGCCGTACTATAGAGTGGATGGTAAGTGGTTTATTAACCCATAGCAACTAATCAATATGTATGTTTCTGTCATCACAGTTCAACATTATGATATCAGTTTGGTTGGTATGGGATTTACACACTTTACAGATCTTCACTGCTATTTTCATTGCTTTATAGCTTATCCATACATACACATAATGACCTTGATGTGTTTCAATGTTTATCAACTACTGCAAGATATTGTAGGCTTAGTGACTGAACACAAACAGTCTATGCATTATAATTGTACACCCAGCCATGTTTTACACAACCACAAACATTATGCTAGGCAGCAAATGTGTATATGGGTGTGATATTCAGACAAGCTTTGATGCCACACCTAAAACATGCCTCCCTGCAGGCTATGTCATGTTGTCAGAGGTCTGCGACTGTTTTGTATGGAAGAACAAGCAGCTGGCACACTGGTGTTATGATGACTTTGCGACTCTGGTGCTGCTTTATGCAAGGTATTAAACACAAACAATAGTATGTGGGATACCAAATTCCCACATCGCGGTGAGTTACTATTTTTCTAATAATCATTCTCTGTTCTCTTCTCTAGCATGAATCCCAGTCCCGTCCCAGTGAGAAGTCTCAGCTCAGCCAATCTTGTTGAGAAGAATAGCATGGTTCTTCCTGAACCAGACTACTTAGACTCCTCTTCACTGAGCAGCTCAAGTGACCGTGAAGCTTCCTTCACTCCATCTTTTGCCAAAGAAACTGCTTCAATCTCTAGTAATGATTCTCCTGTAAGTATTTAGGACAGGTTCAAGTTCAGCTCTCACTATAAGCAATTTTATACAGCAAATACAATTGATGAGAAATCTGCTTTTTATGCAGTGCAGGCAAATCTACACCGTAAGAAGGTCCACTTGGATTAACTTAATTTGAATTGCAATTCCATGACCCCTTGCAGGCAGACTCAATGAGAGATTCTGGATGGGCTTGCAGTCTGTTGCAGTATTCCGCATTCTATGACTGCTGATTTGTTGCATTGGGTTCAGTATTTTGCACAGACATTACATGTAGCACACTTTAACCACTTACCTACCGGGCACTTATACCCCCTTTCTGCCCAGGCCAATTTTCAGCTTTCAGCACTGTTGCAGTTTGAATGACAATTGCACGGTCATGCAACATTGTACCCATATGAAATTTTTATCATTTTTTTCACGCAAATAGAGCTTTCTTTTGGTGGTATTTACTCGCCGCTGGGTGTTTTGTTTTTTGTGCGATAAACAAAAAAAGCAAAAAATTTGAAAAAAAATGTTTTACTTTGCTTCTATTATAAAATTTTGCAAACAGGTAATTTTTCTCCTTCACTGATGTGCGTTGATGAGGCTGCACTGATAGGCAGCACTGATGGGCACTGATAGGCAGTACTAATGGGCACTGATAGGCAGCACTGATGGGCAACGGTGGGTGGCACTGGTAGGTGGCACTGCTGGGCACCGATCATCTGGGCACCAATCATCCGTGCCCTGATGATCGGTGCTGATCCAATCCTCTGACAATTGCCAGTTATTGCCAGTATTTTCATCACGCTTTGACAGCATGAGGAAAGTGCGGCCAATAACCGGCAACGGCATTTACCAGTGATCTGCTGGACACTTTTACCACATCACGTCATCAGCTGTGTCCGTAGGACACAGCAATCATGGAGATCGCCGAGGGCACGTTCTGGGAGAACGTCATGACGCCCTCTCAGGACAGCTACAGCGCGGTTGGCAAGTGGTTTTAAAAAAAAAAAATTTAGCATAAGAAGTCTTTCTGAGAATCCTTTTAAGAAAAAAAAACTGCTGCAAGCATGCAATTCAAGCACCTAGGGGTGTATCAGATTTATACCCTAATTTTACAGCTTGCTTTAAGGCCACTCTGACAGGCAAAGCTTTGACGTTGTCCAAGTTTGCACACCTAACCCACCGTGGGTTACCTGCTGGGAAATGAGTGTGTCTCAAAGATAGGGGAATCTTTAATTGGGTACTGGGCAGCTGCAGCTTCTATTCTAGCTCTTGAATAAGCATAGATGAGAGTGCCGGAGAGACACAGTGTTCCTCTATGAAAAGCATTAGGAAGGCCTAATATTTGAAGCACCAGTTCACAAAAGGGACATAGATGTGAAAAGACTGCAGAGAAGAGCAGGTTGATTAATGGGAAATAAAATCATCCATTAAGGGCAAAGTAACAGGTTTTGATAGGGCACCCTCCACCCACTGATACTTGCCTTTCCTGCACTCCCCCACCTCCCTTAGTAAACACCTGGCACTCCCAGGTATGGAGGCATGACACCTTCTCCCTTTCCTCTCTGGTTGCAGTGCTCAGACTTGAGTAGCCAGTTGCCAGGCCTGAACACTGTGGGGAGGGGAAAAGGCCATTAACCCTGTGTAAGCTCTGATATGGAGCTTACATACGTTTTAGCCTCTAATCAGTGGGTGGGGTTTGTTCTTTCAAGAGAACCAGTTACTTTGTTCATTCCCTTTAATATAGAAATGGCCAGGATACTGCTTGGCATCATTCAGTATGGAAACATGTAAAGGTATTCCTGTTCTTTCATTACCATGAGTAAGAGTTGCCATCTCGGAATTTGCCAGCAACAACGCTAGAAGGAAAAATGTGTGATTCAACCATTCGGGTATTGCAGTGTTGGCTGCCTAAAGAGGTCAAAGTGACAGCAAGCTATTGAGAAATACTCATTGAGAGTGTCTGCCATAAACTTTGAAACTGTATGTTTTGTAACATTGCCACGCGTTAGGTTTCAGTCTGTGACACAACAGTGCATTGTATTCTTGATGAGTGCATTGCTGATGATGAGATGGAATGTTGTCTTTTGGTGTACTTTGGCGCATAATTTCTGGTTATTTTCCATATCTAACACAGCAGAGTGTGCACAGTGGGTATTATACCATTTATTGAAAGACAATTCGCAACTCACATTGAGGTGGAAATAAAATGCATAACATCAGTCAGGTGGGAGTCTCAACTGAATGCAAGGTAAAATAAAAACAAGTAAAAAATTGTGTTGCACTACCCCTTTAGGAATTATTATAGTGCTATTCAAACTAGTACATCAATAACAGTCTTGTTCCAAACCTCAACAAACAACATACATTAGTTATAAAGTGTCAAAAATGTACAGTTGTGCTCAAAAGTTTGCATACCCTGGCAGAAATTGTTATATTTTGGCATTGATATTGAAAATATGACTGATCAGGCCAAAAAATGCTTTTATTGAAGGATGATGATCATATGAAGCCATTTATTATCAAATAGTTGTTTGGCTTCTTTTTAAATTATACTGATAACCAAAATCACCCAAATGACCATGATCAAAAGTTTACATCCCCTGGAATGTTTGGCCTTGGTACAGACACACAAGGTGACACACAAGGGTTAAATTGCCAATTAGAGGTTAATGTCCCACATCTGTGGCTTTTTAAATTGCAGTTAGTATCAGTGTATAAACAGTCAATGAGTTTGTTGGCTCTTACGTGGAAGCACTGACTAGGCTAGATACTGAGCCATGGGGATCAGAAAAGAACTGTCAAAAGTCCTGCGTAACAAGGTAATGGAATTTTATAAAGATGGAAAAGGACATAAAAAGATGTCCAAAGCCTTGAATATGCCAGTCAGTACTGTTAAATCACCTATTAAGAAGTGGAAAGTTCGGGGATCTCTTGATACCAAGCCAAGGGCATGTAGACCAAAAAAGATTGCAGCCATAACTGCCAGAAGAATTGTTCGGGATACAAAGGGAAACCCGTAGGTAACCACATGAAAAATACAGGCTGCTCTGGAAAAAGATAGTGTGGTTGTTTTAAAGGAGCACAATATGATGACACTTGAACAAAAATGAGCTGCATGGTCGAGGTGCCAGAAAGAAACCGCTAATTTTTGTTCAAGTATCACCGTATTGTACTCCTTAAAAACAACCACACCATCTTTTTCCAGAGCAGCCTTTATTTCTTTTGAGGTTGCCTGTGGGTTTTTCTTTGAATCCCAGACAATTCTTCTGTCAGTTGTAGCTGCAATCTTTCTTGGTCTACCTGACCTTGGCTTGGTATACACACTTGTCCTGTCATCCCCCTCTATACAGTGCCTTGAAAAAGTATTCAAACCTCTTGAAATTTTTCACATTTTGTCATGTTACAACCAAAAACGTAAATGTATTTTATAGGGATTTTATGTGATAGACCAACACAAAATGATAAATGGTTTTCAACATTTTTTTACAAATATCTGAAAAGTGTGGCGTTAGAATGGAACCCAGGGCTCTCAGTGACACCCCGGTCTTTTGTGCTGGGAGCGTGCCATGCAGCGCGCTTTCAACAGAATGACAGGTACGTAAACTAGCATCCCCATGGAAAAAAGCCCAATTCTGTGAGGCCGCTAATTTCCGTGCGATCGGTGTCAAGGGGCGTAAGCTTCTCCACAACTTTATCCCTGACTTGTCTGGTGTGTTCCTTGGCCTTCATGATGCTGTTCATTCACTAATGTTCTCTAACAAACCTCTGAGAGCTTCACAGAACAGCTGTATTTATAATGCGATTAAATTGCACACAGGTGGACTATGTTTACTAATTAGGTGACTTCTAAAGGCAATTGGTTCCACTAGATTTTAGTTAGGGGTGAATACAAATACACGCCACACTTTTCAGATATGTATTTGTAAGAAATTTTGAGAGCCATTTATAATTTTTCTTCCACTTCACAATTATGTGCCACTTTGTGTTGGTCTATCACATAAAATCCCAATAAAATACATTTACGTTTTTGGTTGTTACATGACAAAATGTGGAAAATTTCAAGCGGTGTGAATATTTTTTCAAGGCACTGTATATGCCCCAGGTCTGGTCCTCCCCCCTATATACACCCAAGGTATAAACCTCCCCTCTGTATACACCCCAGGTCTGGTCCTCCCCGTGTGTGTGTGTGTGTGTGTGTGTACAGTTTTCCACAGATGTGAGTACAACCCTCACATTTGTATAAATATTTTATTCTATCTTTTTATGTGACAACACTGAAGAAATGACACTTTGCTACAATGTAAAGTAGTGAGTGTACAGCTTGTATAACAGTGTAAATTTGCTGTCCCCTAAAAATAACTCAACGCACCGCCATTAATGTCTAAACCGCTGGCAACAAAAGGGAGTACACCCCTAAGTGACAATGTCCAAATTGGACCCATTAGCCATTTTCCCTCCCCGGTGTCATGTGACTCGTTAGTGTTACAAGGTCTCAGGTGTGAATGGGGAGCAGGTGTGTTAAATTTGGTGTTGTCGCTCTCACTCTCTCATACTGGTCACTGGAAGTTCAACATGGCACCTCATGGCAAAGAACTCTGAGGATCTGAAAAAAAAGAATTGTTGCTCTACATAAAGATGGCCTAGGCTATAAGAAGATTGCCGAAACCCTGAAACTGAGCTTTAGCACGGGGGCCAAGACCATAAAGCGGTTTAACAGGACAGGTTCCCTGGAAGCAGGCACTGGAGAGAGGCAATAAATCTCACCATTAAAGAGTGAAGAATTCACATACAAACATAGAGGATGCCCCCAAAAATTCTATAAATATGGGTGATCTTCCACTGAATTTTCCTTTACCTCTACTGAATCCTGAGGAAAACAGGGAAATAATGTACATTTATGTTTAGCCTTTGTTCTTTATATATCGCTGTATGGTTCATTAGTAGCATACTTGATTATGCAAGCTGTGTATCAAAAGGAAACTGTAAACTTTTTACTTTTACTCCTATAAGATCACATTTGATTTTGTGAATATGGAAGTCATCTGATTACTTTTATTTCAGTATCATTTGATTAAAAAAAAATTGATGTGGTATTTATCTCGAGTAATCAATTCACTAAAAAACTTGCTTTATTTACCAAATGCATTAAATATTATGTGATATTTAAAACTCTTAAATTTTGCATTTAGTTTTGGCGGGGTTTTTTGCAAATTTTTATTTGCAGGCTATCTCTGCAACATAGGGCACACAGCAATATTGTGAAACTATGAGAACATTCTAGTGTGTGTTCATTCACAAAATGATCTCCCTCTGATGAAATGTTACAATTTATTTCCATTAATGAGCTCAGGGCAGAACATTTCTACCCTGATACATTGTATACTTTTAACTTCTTGGCCAGTGCAGAGTTTCTCTCATTGTTTTTGATCGCTACTAACCCACCAGGGATAGCACGGCCACCATCCCACCAGGGATCCCCTGCCCTCCACCCCACCTGGGACTACCAGCCACCTCCCACTGCGTTTCGGACACTGCTTCGCCATCCCTGACCAGCACCCCCTCACCCACCCCGACCCTTCCTGCACCCCGCTCACCCCAACATGCCGCCCGCGCTCCTCCTCCTTGTCCTCCTCTCCTCCATCCCTAAAACCGCCTTCCTCTACCCACCCACCCCCGCTAAGCAGCTCTATATCGCCCCCTCACTTCTCCCCTCTCCCCACTATGGCACCCACCACCTCCTCCTGCTACTCCACTTCCCGGTGATCCACTTGCCACCACTTTCAGACCCAAGCGCTCCTACACCTCCCGTTCCCACGCCACCTTCCTCACCCTCCTCCTTCTCATATCAGCTGGGGACATCTCCCCAAACCCTGGCCCCTCACCACCTCACACCCCCCCTAGAGCCCCCCCTGCTCACGCCAGCCGACGCGACCCCCTCAACCTCATACATGTACCCCTCCTCCCCATATCTATCCCCCCTCTCTCGGTTGCACTCCTGAATGCCCGTTCGGTTTGCAATAAGCTTACCGCCATCCATGACCTCTTCATCTCCCGCTCCCTCAACCTCCTAGCAGTCACCGAAACCTGGGTACAAGCCACTGACTCCACTTCCCCTGCGGCACTCACCCATGGAGGTCTCATCTGGACCCATTCACCAAGACTGAGCGATCGCAGAGGTGGTGGTGTCGGCTTGCTCCTATCACCGCTTAGCACCTTCCAGGTCCTCCCTAACCCACCCTCTCTTTCCTTCCCCTCCTTTGAGGCGCACTGCATCCGACTCTTCTCACCCACCCCCCTAAGGATCGCAGTGATCTACAGGCCTGCCGGATCCATAGCCCGCTTCCTGGATGACTTCGCCGCCTGGCTCCCCTTCTTCCTCTCCTCTGAGCTACCGACCATCATCCTCGGGGACTTCAACATCCCCATCAACGACAACACCCCGGCTACTTCCCAATTCCTCCACCTAACCTCCTCCTTCGCGCTCACACAGCACACTCAATCCTCCACCCACTTCGGAGGGAACACCCTGGACCTTGTCTTCTCCCACCTCTGTACCCTCAACCAGTTCTCGAACACCCCCTTCCCTCTCTCCGACCACCACCTCCTCACCTTCTCCATCTCCCCTTCCCCCAACTCCCCCCAACTCCCCCCCTCAAAAACGCCAAACCATCACCAGCCGCAACCTCCGCAACCTGAACCCGGCCCCCCTCCACTCTGCCGCCGACTGCCTACACGACAGCATCCTCCCACTGTCATGTCCTGACATAGCCACCACCTTGTACAATGACTCACTGTCAGCTGCCCTAGACTCTCTGGCACCCCTAACCACACGCATCATCAAACCCAGACCGCTTCAACCCTGGCAGACCGACAGCACTAAACGCCTCAAACGTCGCAGTCGTGCACTGGAGAGACTGTGGCGCAAAACCAGGTCTCCTCATACTTTCTCCCTCTACAAATCTGCATTTCTTATCTACACCTCCTCCCTCCACGCCGCCAAGCAGGCCTACTTTGTTAACCTAATAAACACCCTCTCCTCCTGCCCCCGCCGACTCCACTCAGTACCTCTCTCACCGCCCACGAGATTGCCACCCATTTCCACAACAAGATTGACGCTATCCGTAAGGACATCGTCAACTTGCAATCTACCTCCCCGCCTAGCCTCCTCGCCCCCGTCACCCCTTCATCTCCCCCCTCCTCTGCCCTCACAACCGCACTGCCCCCCTCCTCTCCCAATGCCCCGCCCACCATAACCCCCCCCCCCGCACTGCACTCCCTCAGCCCTGTCACTACTGAGGAAGTCGCCAAAGTCCTCTCAAAAGCCCGCCTCACTACCTGCCCCCTGGACCCTATCCCCTCTCAACTCCTCCGGTCACCCCCCTCTTCCCTCATCCGCTCCCTCACCCACATCTTCAATCTCTCCCTCTCTACTGGCGTATTCCCCTCCCCCCTAAAGCACGCGCATATCACCCCCATCCTCAAAAAGCCCTCCCTGGATCCCGCGGACCCCAACAACCTCAGACCCATCTCCCTGCTGCCACTCACCTCCAAGCTCCTTGAACGCATAGTCTACGATCGCCTAAGCGCCCACCTTACAGACAATAACCTCCTTGACCCTCTACAGTCCGGCTTCCGTCCCCTACACTCCACTGAAACTGCCCTCCTCAAAATCACTAACGACCTACTCAACGCCAAAGCCAAGGGCGACTACTCTGTCCTCCTTCTCCTGGACCTCTCTGCGGCCTTCGACACAGTTGACCACCCCCTCCTCCTTAATAAACTACTCTCCCTTGGCATTGGAGATACTGCTCTCTCTTGGTTCTCATCCTACCTATCCCGACGCTCCTTCAGTGTCACCTACAATGGTGCCACCTCCCCCTCCCTCCCCCTCTCTGTTGGGGTCCCCCAAGGCTCTGTCCTTGGACCCCTTCTATTCTCCATCTACACCTTCTCCCTGGGCAAACTCATACAATCTCACGGCTTCAACTATCACCTCTATGCTGACGACACCCAAATCTACCTCTCCACCCCTCACCTCACCCCCACTATCTCCGCCCACATCACTCACCTCCTAAATGACATCTCAGACTGGATGTCGCTACATTTCCTCAAGCTCAACCTCTCCAAAACCGAGCTCCTCATCTTTCCCCCTGCCAACACCCCCCCCCCCCCCATCCTATCCATCATCGCCAACAACTACACTATCACTCCCGCCCCGCAAGCCAAAGTCCTTGGCGTCATTCTTGACGCGAACCTCTCCCTCCAACCGCATGTCAAATCACTCACAAACACATGCAGGCTCCATCTTCGCAATATTGCCAAGATACGCTCCTTCCTCACCCCAGACACCACCAAACTTCTAGTACACTCTCTCATCATCTCACGCCTTGACTACTGCAACTCCCTCCTCACTGGCCTACCCAAGTGCAGGCTCTCCCCGCTCCAGACCATCCTGAACTCAGCTGCCAGACTCATCCACCTTACCACCCGCTCCACCTCTGCCACCCCCCTCTGCCTCTCCCTCCACTGGCTCCCGATTGCCCAACGCATCAAATTTAAACTCCTAACCCTGACCTACAAAGCCGTTCACAACACTGCCCCTGACTACCTCACCAACCTGATCACCAAGTACCACCCTACCCGTACCCTTCGCTCCTCACAGGACCTCCTTCTATCCTGCTCCCTGGTCTCCTCCTCCCATGCACGACTGCAGGACTTCTCCAGGTCCTCCCCCATCCTCTGGAACTCGCTGCCCCAATCCATCAGACTGTCGCCTTCCCTATTCACATTCAGGCGCTCCCTCAAAACCCATCTCTTCAGGGAAGCCTACCCCACCCTCACCTAACGGCCATCCTCCCTCATTCCTCCCACCACTTGATCCCCCTCAGCCACTTCCTACTGTACCTTTACCCCCTCCCTCCTAGATTGTAAGCTCGTAAGAGTAGGGCCCTCTTACCCCTCGTACGTTGTTTGTTGTTGTTGTACTGTGCCATGTATTGTCCCCCCTATTGTACAGCGCTGAGCAAACCCTTTGGCGCTATATAAACTCGTAGTAATAATAATAATAATAATACATTTGCTAAATACCGCCAGCAAACACCAGGTGATAACGAATGTGCGTGTCTTTTTGTGAATTGACTTTAATTAATTTTATGTTTTATTGCAGTATTTATCTCGCTGTTTTAACAAACGTGTGCTGTATTTACCTTACATTCAATATTTTGTTTGTCTTCACTCTTCCTACCACTCCATCCCCCACAGCTATCTCCTCCTGTGCCACCATCCCCTCCCTCCTAGATTGTAAGCTCGAAAGAGCAGGGCCCTCAATCCCCTCATGTTTTGCATTGTATTGGTATTGTTCTGTCACATGTTTTGTCCCCCTTTGTAGACCTGCTTAGGTATAAAATTTGAAAGAGCCCTCATCACTTTGCCTGTTCAGGGTTTTTTTAAGGGCCTCTCCTGTCTGTTATACTCACATTACTAGCGTTTCTGCACCTCTCCTGCCTTCACTGCTGTAGGATGGAAAACACTTCTGGGTATGGGAAAAGCATGAGACATCCTCCCATTGACAGTGAGAATACATTACTACTCCCCTTACCCACCAACACAGAATACACATTGAATTCCAGTGACAACTGTCACAGTGTCAGGAGCGGCACTGGATTGCATGTAATGTGACTTTAAAGCAGAACTCGACAAATCCCGGGCACAAGGTCACCATGGCCTGGCACCTGGGCTGTTGTCAGCGCCAGTGGCGTAGCATAGGGGAGCACAGGCAGGTGCAGCACATTGCCGGGCAGCCTGCAGGTGTCACTGCCATGTGTGTGAGGCTGGGGGTAGGGAGGAGCGGCACTGTGAGGGCGGGTTAAAGGAGGAGAGTGGTGGGAATGTGAAGGCTGGGTTTGAGATGTGGGATTGTACATTAGTAGGAGGGGCATGCCAGAGGAGGTGTGACAGGAAGTGTCCCTTGTGCGGCTCTCGGGGACACCTGCTGCTCTGGGGAGACTCTCAGCCTTACCTCGGAGCAGAAACTGACAGCTCAGCAATGGCTCCAAGCTGGAGAAGGTGATGCCCCAGGCACTCTGGTTCCCACCCTGAATGGGCTCAGTAAGGTCTGGGCAGCCCATGAGCCAGCTATATTCATGACAGCCAGTGGGGCCACCTATCTGTGCCCCATTAGTGCATCCACATCAGTGCAGCCTCATCAGTGGCCCCATCAGGGCAGCCTCATTGGTGCCACCTTATAACCACACATCAGTGAATTAAAATTACTTATTTGAAGAGAGTTTTTTTTTTTTTTACATTGTCAGTCTTTTCTTTGTGTATTTAGTAACACATAGAAACCTCAGTGGTGATTAAAGTCTATTAAAAGAAACCTCTGTCTAAAAAGAAAAAAAAAAATACAGATTTAATTTGGGTACAGTGTTTGATGATTGCGCAATTGTCCTTTAAAGTGTGACAGCGCTGAAAGTTTATAATTGGCCTGGGCAGGAAGGGGGGGGGGAGTAACCAGTAGGGAAGTGGTTAAGAAATAAGAAAAAGGTTAATTCAAAGCAAATATGTCAAGCCCTGCTTTAAAGTGTTACTAAACCCAGGACCCTGCATCCACTATATCTGGTCTCCCACAGTACACACAACATGGAAGTGCAATTATTTTCATAAATATAAACTGCTAAAATACCTTTTCTCAGCAGTCAGAGCAATATCATGACTTCTATCAGTGTCCAGCAGAGCACTGGTGAAAGCTTGTAGGAGGAGTTTTCATTCTGCTCTAGGAGGATGCAGAACCCCTAAGCCCTGTCTTAACAGTGCTGATTGGCCCTCTGCTGATCACATGCACTCTCCCAAGAAAAAAAAAAACCTTTCTAGCAATACACACCAAACTGAGCATGTGCAGAGTGACTCCACTAGATATGTCTCATCAGGGGATAAGAAGGGGACACTGGAAGAAGGGGAGGATCAGAGAAGTCAGAATCAAACAGCTTTTTTACACAATACAGAGGATTAACCCCTTAGGCTTTACAATGAGTATAACAAGCGTGCTTTACTGCATATACAGACTGATTTTACTGTTGTGGGTGTAGTAACACTAACTAGGAAAGGCTGCAATGGGCAAATTGATGGTGAATTTATGGAGAAAGAGTGGTGCTAAATAGGTTCTGTTTGTACCTCACCTCAATGGATAGGATCCCAGCTATAGTATTTATTGGTAGTCTAGTTTGCATCTGGGTTCTGTAAAGTTTTAGGATTCAATAGATGCATATAACACATAGGGATCTATGTAGATATTTTTTCACACAGCTTTCACCAATGATTCACAATTTTTCAACTAAATCCGTGTACAAACGTGGACATCTTAGGTAAAACATTTATAAATGGACCGTTCTTCTATTGTTAGTCTTCTCTACAACTGCTTTTATAGTTGCTGCTTCTGATATGTTGTGAACAACTTGTGGCATCTTGCTGCCATCTAGTGGCTATTCCCTGACTAGTGAAAACAATTTTCATTGTTATAGGTGAAAACCTACATTTGGTCATTTTACAAATTGTCTATACACAGCATAAAAATAAAAAAAAAAACTTGTTTAACACATGGAATTTTTTTTTCTTGCTTTTTCCAGAAACCAGCACAGAAACCAACACCCAATGGGGTTATGAAACATCCATACCTAAGGTATACATTTTTGTTCTTTGCTTTAAAAAGTGGTACAGTGGTCAGCTATGGCAGCTTCGACATCTGAAAGTGCCAGTTACCTGGCTGTCATGTCAGTACATTGAATTAAGTACTCTTAGAGTTAGACACATATCTAGTATGCAGATCAGAGGTTCTGACTTCCCACTGACCTAGCTTGTTGCAGAATTGTTTTCAGTCAGTGACTCAATTATTAGAAGAAAGAGAGAGAGCCAAACAAAGATTTGATGGAGTGTCAAATATTTCTAGATCCACTTCATCATAGGAAAGTGCCAACATGTCAGACACCCCTTCAACTATGGTATGGTCAAACACAAAGCATAATAAAATGCACCAAGAATAGTATCTATACCATAAAATGATATATATCAACTAAAAAATTGTAAATATTCTTCCAAAACAGCAACTAATATTTATATATTATAATATTCTAAAATCAAAAATGTCTATGTGCTGTGTCATGAAAAATGCGTAAAAAGTAAATGACATTGAGAGAAGCTCTGGCCTGTTATGAAGAGGCCAGTGATGGCCTTCTGTAAGTTTGTGTGTGACTGTGTACAATGTGACGTATAAAATAATTTTGTACAGTGCTAAAAAAAATGCACATGATAAAGTTCACCTATCTTTCAGAATCCAGCATGCTGCAAGTGAAAAGTGACATAATAAAAAAGTGACATAAAAGTTCATTTATCTTCAAAAACGTATGCACTTTTATACAAAATCTTCTGTCTGTAACAAGGTGAACACCTCCAACACTACTCTCATACTGCTGCTCACAATACATTGTTTTGCAAGAGGCGGTTCTCATCTGGCATTTGTTTAATAGCCTTGATCCCTAGAGAAATGGATGTATTCTTTTTGATCTGTATGATATGCTGGCTAACAATTTTTTTTTTTTTTTTTTTATGTGAGCATGTGAATTTATCTTCTGATGAAAAAAATGTTATATGGCGAGCACTAGATGTGGCTTTTTATTGTTTTGGGTGGACATTTAAATTGTAATTGAGCAGACTTTGCAGAAACGTGGATAAGAGTTTGAGCAACATACCTTGTTAACATGGAGGGTGGAAGCATGGAGTGATTTCTGGTTTGTGTCTTGATGCCGTTTTGACATCTTATAATTTGGAGGTCAAATCTAAGGTGAGCAGAATCACATACACGGGCGTGGTGGTGTTGGACATGGTGTTCACCTTCTAACAAACAGAAGATTTGGTATAAAAGTGCACAAGTGTTTGAAGATAAATGAACTTTTATGTCACCTTTTTATTATTTGTCACTTTTCACTTGTAACACATAAGGATTCTGGAAGATAGAAAGTGGACTATTTATGTGTAATGGTTAAGGACACAATTTTTTTTTTTTAAAGGAATACACAGGATTGTTTGATACATCATATTGTTTACCTGTGGGTGATGCACAGATGTGTGCTGGCTTGCTATTCATATTAATGGACACAATTGCATGGACACAATTACATTTTTATGTTTGTGCACAGGTTCTCCTAGGCCAGTCTGGTGCAATGAAAATTGCACTTTTTTTTCTCTTGCTGTATTTTGTGGAGCAGTCAAGGCTGAGTTCAGTCTAAGGAGTTATCAGAGCATTCAATTCCAGTGGTAGAGGATCCTTTGTCCTAGCTACAAACCGGGATAATTTGCTGTACCCAGAGGCCTGGATGTCCACATCTGGAGTACCTGTTTCCCCATTGAGATTGAAGTATTGGGATGAAGGACCCATTCCCCTTGGCCCAGACAGTGATGGCAATTGTCCACTCCTGGGATGTAGACAGCAGCCAGGGCTGGACATTGCTTCTCTGTCCATGGGATAATCAGACTTCTAGTAAAGTTACCTGATATCCCCTTGGTGGTTGATATAGGTCACAGCCATTAAACTGTTTGATTGTACCCTGATCAGACACCGAAGAATGGGGATTCAGTTATTTTTGAGTAAGCTTTATCATTGAGTTCCAGAATGTTGATAGGGAGTTGGGTGACCATGTGACCTTTAACTCTGAGAAACTGGAACACTCCTCCCCAGCCTTCATGTCTGGTGTCTGTTCTTCCCCTCCATGGGTATGGTAGAAACAAGACTTCTGTCTTGTCAAGGCTGAATTGGAAATCCACCAAGCAAGGGAGTTCCTTGCTTGGCTATAGAAGTCCATAAGGTCAAGAGAAGGAGCGTGTTTGATCCAGGTTAAGATATTGCATTGGAAGGCCTTGAATAGAATTAAGAGAAGGGTACTGCCTTGAATAGAATTAAGAGAAGGGTACTGCCTTGAATGAGGCTACAATGAGTCCCAAACCTCTCAGAGATAATCTCAGCAAGAGATGTCTCTGTGATCTAAAGATCCAAGCATATGATCTTGGAGAATTTTGTTTTCTCGAAGAAAAAAAAAAAACTCTTTGGCCTGGACTCAGAATTAGGCCAGAATTAGATCCCTCTATTCTAATTAAAGAGAAGGATGGAGAGCAGATTTTTGAAAGTTGATCACCCAACTGAGAGCCTAACGTATCCACGTACTCCTTTGGGAGTTTATGGATAGTTGAAAGGGAAATGAGTTCTTCAGAAGAAGGTTGTGTGGGTACCATGTTACCCGAATGCCCTGAGTTCTTAAGAGGGCAAAAAGTGTAAAAGTACCTTTTGTGAATACAGTGCAGTGGATTACCAAAATGGCAGTGCAACAAACTGGAAGTGTTTTTCTCCTACTGTAAAATACTGATAAGATGAGCAAATATAAATATGTAGATAAGCATCTTGGATGTCCACTGATGCTAAGTATTCTCCTTGTCTCCCAGAGGCAATAACCAACCTTGTGGATTCCATGGAAAAATGTAGAATGTGAAGCTACTTGCTTGGGCATTTTAGTTCCAAGATGGTACAATAGAATCATTTGAACCTGTCCTCCAGAGGAACTAGAATGACCACTCCCTGGGACAAGAGATTGTTTAGGGCGGCCTGCATATCTGACTGTCCCTGAGGAGATTTTGGTTGGTTTGAAAGAGGTAAACTAAGAGGGAGTAGAGATTTTGCACCCCTTTGACAGCACCGATTGAACCCACAGGTCTGGGACTTAGAGAAAGGCAAACTGTAACAGATGTCTCCCCACTCTTAGGAATGAGGGGGCCCTTCATTGTGAAGAAGGTTTTGGGTGGATTTGGTAGGTTTTGTGTTCAAGTCTTGTTGCGAAAGGAAGGACTGAGTTTTTGGCTATGAAGTTGAAGCTTGAGAAGAGCAATGGAACATTGCTTTTTGAGGAGGCAGTAGCCCCTATGTTTAGGAAACTTTCATTTGTGGTAGAAGTATTTTTCCTCCTGTGTCACCTTTGAGCGATTTGTCTAGTGTCCTACCAAATTGGCCTCCTTTAAAGTACATACATGTGAGGTGACATTTGCAAGCAGCTTTAGTTGTCTAGGTGTAAGTTTCTGCACATATGGATAGAAATGAGAGCCATTCTGGATATCTGTGTAATGACTTTTTCTAAGGTATCGACACAAAGAGGAAGACCAGTATTTGCAAGTTCTCTGCCAAGGTTCAATTCTGGGGGATAGGATCCTGTTGGTTGTTCATTGCCCTAGTCTAGCAATGGGCAAACTATGGCCCGCGGGCCGTATACGGCCCGGCGGACCTTTTAATCCGGCCCGCGGAGCGTGATACATTGGCTGTCAGGATGTGTAGGCGGGGCAGCCTGACGAACGTGAGGGGAGCTAGGCTCCTCTCACAGTCCGCCCTGAAGACCGGAACAGCGCGGGATACATTGGCTGTCAGGATGTGTGTAGGCGGGGCAGCGTGACGAATGTGAGGGGAGCTAGGCTCCTCTCACAGTCCGCCCTGAAGACCGGAACGGCGCGGGAACACGGCGAGAGGAACGCGCGGAGCAAAGGTAAGTGAATTGACACAGGGGGGACTTAGCTTACTACTTGGGGGGGAATAGTACTATGGGGGATGAAATAATATGGGGAATGAATTACTATATGGGGAATGAATTACTATATGGGGGATGAATTACTATATGGGGGATGAATTACTATATGGTGGATGAATTACTATATGGGGGATGAATTACTATATGGGGGATGAATTACTATGGGGGATGAATTACTATATGGGGGATGAATTACTATATGGGGGATGAATTACTATATGGGGGATGAATTACTATATGGGGGATTAATTACTATGCTTACTATGGGGGAATATTACTATACTTACTATGGATGACACATACACATCATTCATCTACTCTTGGTCCGGCCCCCGGGTCCAATATATGAACCCATTGCGGCCCTCAAGTCAAAAAGTTTGCCCACCCCTGAGCTAGTCCAATTAGCTGTGGTTTGGCAAACAAAAATTGTAACAATAGCCAGTTGCAGAAATGGGCTTGCAATGTTACAAAGCTTTTTTGTGTCAAATTTTCTGTCAGCTGAAACCTTAGATAAAGGAACATTATCTATAGGGACAGTAAGATTTAAGACTGAGATGGCAGGGTCTACTAGCAGGACAATTTTTTAGTGAACTAATTTTTTTTTTCTTTTTGGGTGGTCATACATTGCCCATTGTATTCATGAATGGAGAATTTCTTTAAACTTATCTGGTCTTATATTACCCAAGAGAAAGGTGAGACAGAGGAGACTCAATTGCGACAATGCTGAGGCTTTTGTGCACAGTAGCAGTAAGCATATCTACGTTGGCAAGCATTTTGCATAAAGGAATTACATTATGGGTATAAGAGAATGGGGGTGAAAAATCTTCCGCAGCCTCGTCCTTTAACACTCTGGGTTCTCTTCATTTCCCCCAATGTGTATGTCCTTTCCAAATGCAGAGAAGACAGTGGGGGTTGAATAGGGCTTGTTGCTTTTGTGCCCTGGACGTTGATAGATGTATTAAGGCTGTTAGTTGTCCAAGAAAGTCCGATATTTCAGAAAAAACTGCCGTGGTCAAGTAGGCTGTTTGTCGTCTGCCGGAGATAGAGCTAGAATCAGATGCAGAGACCAGTGTGAAAATAGGGTCCTACTCCAGAGTTCACGCTTTGAGCAGGTGAAGTGATTTGCAGGCCTTTGGCAAAGTGACTGTTCACTTGAATTGGTGCTGCAGTTCCCTTGCACCTGGTTTTTACCATTGCTATCCATGATAGTATTCCCCTATGGGATACTTACAAGGTAGGGTGCAAAAATGGGGTAAGCATGCCCAAAGGAGTATGCAGCAACCTGGATGTAGACTGTTCTGTTGAGAAGTCTTTGTGGCAATAGACCAGAAGGAAGTGCCTGAGTACCCTATGAAGGGCTCTAGGTAAAAGTGGTGAAAATATTGTGACCTTGGGTGTGATGTTATACCTTAGTCATCCACCTGAGACGACTCTCTGAATGATGGAATTTTACCACCAAGTTTGAAAAGCTTAACATTACACAACTGAATACATTTCAAACAAAATTCTGAATTTCCTTATTGTTTTAACATAACAAATACTATTTTGGAAACCTGTAAATAGTGAAGGTACAGTACCAATCCAGTACAAGGTAAACCGGTTTTACCTGTCCATGTAGCTGGTCCCTAATTGGGGTCCAAAGAGGTCTTCAGGGTCTGGGTTACATAAGGATGGACTACAGCCCTTGACCTTTATAGCACCATGTGGCTATTTACACATGTTGCACAAAGTGCTGAGGTGAGCGCCCCAGCAGGATCCAGTGCCCAAATCAGCATTACAGATGGCCACCTTAGCATTATTGGGGCTAAACCTGGTGGTCATGTCCAGCAAAGATTTGTCTGTGTCTAGTCACCTGAAGATACCAGCCTATAACCCAGGGCCTATGTAAATCCAACCCACACTGTATAGATATGCAGTCGTGTTCAAAAGTTTGCATACCCTTGGAGAATTGATAATATACAGTACCATTTTAAAAGAAATGCGTTTTGCTTGCTTGCTTTTTTTTTTCTTTACTTATGGGATTCATATTTAACTGTAGGTCATAACAGAATGGCACAATCCTAAAACAAAACATGGAAACAAGTAAACAGATGAAATGACCCCTGTTCAAAAGTCTGCATACCTTAGTTCCTAATAGTGTGTATTGCCCCCTTTTATCATCAATGACAGGACAACATGCCAACTTATGTAATAGTTGTCTGAGACACTGAATTCTTGCAGGTGGTATAGCTGCTCATTTGATAAAATGCCCCCAGGTTATGCAAAGTCTTTGGTCGTCTTGCATTAACTACATGTTTGAGATATCGGAGTGGCTTGATATTAATGTCAGATTGTGATGGCCACTCCAGAGCCTTCACCTTTTTCTGATGTAACTACTGGAGGGTTAACTTAGCTTTGTGCTGGAAAGTCTAAGTGCGTCCCATGCGCAGCTTTAGTGCAGAAGAATGCAAATTGTCTACCAGTATTTTCTGATAACATGCTGCATCCGTCTTGCTATCAGTTTTCAAAAAGGTTCCCTTGCCTACGCTCACAATACCCCCAAAAACATCAGCGAGCCACCGCCATGCTTCACAGTTGGTATGGTATTTTTGTCACTATAGGCCTTTTTTACCCCTCTCCAAATCTAGCGCTTATGGTTGTGACCATAAAGCTCTATTTTGGCCTTGTTACTCCAGATTACAGTGTACATTTCTGGTAACTTCACCATGCAGCTCATTTTGTTAAAGTATCCTTGTATGGTGCTCCTTGAAACAACCACACCGTCTTTTTCCAGAGCAGTCTTTATTTCTCAGATTACCTGTGGGTTTGTCTTTGTAACCCAAACAATTCTTATGGCAGTTGTTGCTGCAATCTTTCTTGGTCTGCCTGACCTTGACTTGGTATCAAGAGATTCCCACTTCCTAATAAGTGATTGACCAGTACTGACTGACATATTCAAGGCTTTGGATATCTTTTTATATCCTTTTCGGTCATTATAAAAGTTTCATTACCTTGTTACGCAGTTTTGACAGTTCTCTTCTGCTCCCCATGTCTCAGTATCTAGCTTGCTCAGTACATCCACATGAGAATTAACAAACTCATTTATTTATACACAGACCCTAATTGCAATTTAAAAAGCCACAGATGTGGGAAAGTAATCTTTAATTGCCATTTTAACCTGTGTGTGTGGGTGTTTGTACCAAGGCCAAACATTCCAGGGTATGTACACTTTTGGTCAGGGTCATTTGGGTGATTTCTGTTCTTATGATTTAAAAAGGAGCCAAACTACTATAATAATGGCTTCAACCGCCCTACTTAAAATCTTCAACGACCTCCTAACTGCCAAAGCCAATGGCCACTATTCTATCCTCCTGCTCCTCGACCTCTCCGCGGCTTTCGACACGACCACCCTCTCCTCCTTGCCAAACTGCACTCCCTTGGCATCAGGGACGCTGCTCTCTCCTGGTTCTCCTCCTACCTTTCCCAACGCTCCTTCAGCGTCACCTACAACACTGCCACCTCCCCATCCCTCCCCCTCTGTCGGGGTCCCCTAAGGCTCTGTCCTCGGGCCCCTCCTCTTTTCCACCTACACTCCCACGGCTTCAATTACCACCTCTATGCCGACGACACCCAAATTTACCTCTCCACCCCCCCCCCTCACTCTCTGCCCGCATCGCCCACCTCCTAAACGACATATCAGACTGGATGTCGCTCCATTTCCTCAAACTTAACCTATCCAAAACCGAGCTCCTGGTCTTCCCCTCACCCCGCGCCCCCCCCCCCATCCTCTCCATCACTACTAACAACGCCACCATCTCTCCCACCCCACACGCCAAAGTCCTGGGTGTCACCCTGGACTCCCACCTCTCCTTCCTACCCCACATCCAACTGCTATCTAGATCTTGCAGGCTCCACCTCCGCAACATCTCCAAGATACGCACATTCCTCACCCCAGACACCACCAAACAACTTGTACATTCCCTCATCATCTCACGCCTGGACTATTGCAATTCCCTTCTCACTGGCCTACCCAAATGAACACTATCCCCACTCCAGTCGATCCTACACTCCACGGCTAGGCTCATCCACCTCACCAACCGCTCCACATCTGCCTCCCCCCTCTGCCAATCCCTTCATTGGCTCCCGATTGCCCAACGCATCAAATTCAAACTGCTAACTCTGACCTACAAAGCCATTCACAACGCTGCCCCAAACTACATAACTGACCTGATACTCAAATACTACCCTACCCGTGCCCCCCGCTCCTCACAGGACCTCCTACTCTCTAGCTCCCTGGTATCCTCCTCCCACGCCCGATTGCAGGACTTCTCTAGGACTTCCCCCATCCTCTGGAACTCCCTCCCCCCAATCCATCAGACTGTCACCTGCCCTCCTCACCCTCAGTTGCACCCTGAAAACCCTCCTCTTCAGAGAAGCCTACCCCAACCTCGCCTAACACCTGACCTCACCTAACAACTAACCTCCTCCACTCCTCCCACCACTCCATCCCCCACAGCCATTTCCTCCTGTACCACTTTCCCCTCCCTCCTAGATTGTAAGCTCGAAAGAGCAGGGCCCTCGAACCCCTCGTGTATTGTATTGTTACTGTCTTGTCTCATGTTCTGTCCCCCCTGCTACTGTACAGCGCTGAGCATACCCTTTGGCGCTATATAAATACTGTATAATAATAATATGATTGCTATCCTTAAAGCCAGTTTTTTTCGGCATAATCAGTCTTATTTTCAACTGTATATTTAAACAATATATATGCACAAGATCTTAGTGTTAAAAGAAAAACCTTTTTAGTGAAAGTTGCTAACCTATGATATACTGTATACTATATGTGACGTTATATTAAGGAATGTTTCAGTCACGTTCACTAAAGAATGTTTTATATTTTGTAACAGGTTTTAAGCAAGGGGTCTGTACATAGTTCTGATGACACAATGCATGCTTTTCTTTGCACCATCACTTTTTCTATAATTATTTGGATTTCTTCTTTTACAGTGGAGAAAATCCATTCGCTACTGTCAAGCTCCGACCTACCGTCACAAACGACCGATCAGCACCAATCATTCGATAAGCAGAGCCTATTAATTTAATTATTTTTAATTCTTTTATGTATCTTCAGTTATGTAAAGTAATTGTTTCTGTTTCTTCATTGTTTTTGTGTTGATTGTGCAATGATTTCAGCTAAACTAAAAAAAAAAACAAAACAAAAAACTTGGAAGAGACTTTCTGGAATATTGTATCAATTTATAAAATATAAAACTCAAGCTGTAATTAATCGCCGATACTTCCTGTAAAAATATATACATTCTGACTTGAAGCATGTGTCCTATTATGGTCCATTATAAAAGACATGAATTAATTAAGGCGTTGATTGGCTTTTTTTTTTTATCTTTTTAAATAAAGCCTATGATCATTTTGGAATCCAAAATCTATAGAAACTATATTTCTTTATTTCTGTAAAGGCCAGTGTTGGATATCTGAGACAAATGCACCGTTGGTTGGATACATGTAAAAAGAAGTTGTCTGCAAAATTAAAAATAAAAAGGGGAAATACATTTATTTACAGCCAACAGGGATCTGCTAATGGCATCATTGCTTTTTTAAATACACACTGCTTCCAGTGAAGTAGGTAATAAGAGTCAACAAAGCGTATATTTAAATCTCCTTACTGTTCTGGTAATGGAGTCATTTAATTTTTTGCGGTGCTTCAAGTAGGGTTATGGAACAGGAAGTCTGTTGTCTGGGGAATATAAAAGATTTTTAATCTCGGATGAAAAGATTAAATTAAAAGATAAAATGGTTCATTCTTATACTGCCCTTCATTTTTTTACAGTACATTTGAAATCAAATGTATTATTTTTATGCAGGCAAAGGTTTGCATTCTTTGATTACTGGCCTTTTGGGAAACTCACATTATTACAGTTTAGCAGTTTAACTTGAGGTATTGCACATTGTATCAAAGCTAAGATCTAGGTAAAACACTAAAAGCACATACCAAATACATATACAGGTGTACCTCGGTTTATGAATTTAATGCATGCCTGGGATGTTTTGTATTGCGAAAAATTCGTAAACCGAAACGCAGTCTCCCATAGGAATTCATTGAAAACCAAATAATCCGTTCCGGAGGTCAGAAAGGAGTTTAAAAAAAAAAAAAGTCGCTGTCATTATAGGTCAGTGCCAGTTTATAAATGTAATTACCGGCTTTTTTTTTCTTCACTATAGCTCAGAGAATCAGCTGTCACTTCCCCCCAGCTAAAAGAAAGTAAGTTTCCTTTTAGTTTATTTCCCCAAGTTAAAAGAAAATGTTTTCTCTTAGTTTCCTGAGATAAAAGAAACAAAGTATTCTTTAGTTCCAGGGAAAGTGACAGCTAATTCTGTGAACTATAGTGAAGGGAAAAAAAGCTGGCGATTGCATTTAAAAATCGGCGCCGACATACACTTCGTATTGCAAAAAAAATTTGTAAACCGAGGCAATCTTTTCAATGGATTTTCATTCATAAACCAAAAATTACGCTAAGGCGTTTGTAAACCGAGGTACACCTGTATTTACATAACTGCATAGGCTTCTCTGGCAGGAAAAAGGACCTGAGTTTTCTCTGTTGCAGTAAAGTAACACCTACAGATTCTGCCCTTCTAACCTGTGAAATGAGAAGCAGCAGACCAATGAGCTCCTCTTTCTTGTCACTCTGCTCTGTCCTCTTATGGTCCTTGTTAACATGTTTGCATGCGACAAACCTAATTGGTTCCCAGTCCTGCCCATCCCTCTTCCAGTCTGTGTGCTGCTGGATAGGGGATTGCAAGATGCTGATATCAAATACTTGAACAATCTCCGGTATTTACACTGCTTGCACCTATAGAAGACAAATTAATGCAGCTCTGTGTTTATGGATACAGTATGAAATATATTTTTTATCTGCCTGGAGTTCAGCTTTAAGCTTGCAATGTAGCAGTGTGTAGCCCTTTGCTTCATCCACTATGGAGGACAACAAAGACCCCATCAATGAGATTATTGGACAAAAGAAGTATGCGAGAAGAAACCGCTTTGTCGAAGTAACATTTTAGATCTATGAATGTTCACTGTTCCTGTTGATCCATTTTGAATTTTCCTTTTCAGAAGCCCTTTAAAGTAAGCAATGAGGAGCCTTTCTGTACTGGCTACACACAGCTGCTAATCATATCTTGACATGCCAGGTGGTTCATAAGTTTTAATTCACACGTGTCAGTATAAAAATGTTTATAATCGAATCAATCATTTTGCACAATAACCAATATCAACTAGTCAGCAAAAATCTTTATTCTGATGGGTTGCAGCTTTTTTTTTTTCCTTCAGTTTTGCATTTTATTATGAAACAAGCTAGTTTGCCTTTCTGATGTCCACATTTGTTATCCAATGTATACAGTTTATTAAGGAGCTATACAGCTTGCTCAGTCATCTGAGCCAATCAGGATAATCCTTCCTTGTAAGACAAAAGAGCAAATATTTATCAATACATATATTTTGATACAAATATTTTGCTATCTGCTAAATACAATTTACCTTATGAATGTAATGATCTTTTTCATTTAATAATGTTATTTTAAACATTTTCTTTATGTTCTGTACCATACTCACTCAGTGTTTAATGCTTCCAAGTGTCAGAGAATGACAGCCATTCAGTTAAGTTATTTTGATTGTTATTACATTAAAAGTGAATTGCCTTTATGTATAATATAAATATGTATATGCACACAGCCATGGCTTCCGAAAAAGAATATATATTTCTTTGAATGAAATCAGAATATGCCAGGTTGTAAGATCTTTAGAAATAATAAATATTCTCATACAAAAGTAGGCTGTGTCTGTGCTTTTATTATTATAATGTGGCTAAAGGTCAGTAGGAAATAGATGCAATAAGCCTTTATTAGTGGTAGTAAACATGTTTTATAGAGAAAAAAAACGCAAGGCAATGTGTTAGTATGCATCATATACTAGCACATTATGAAAGACTTGCCTTACAATTAAGCCCTCCAGCGGTGCGCTGTCACCACTACAGACGTTTCTATCGTCACCCGGCCTTCCTTCCGGGGTTCGTGGGCTACGGCTGCTTGAATGGCCGAGCTGCCAATGATGTCACTCCCACACATGCACAAAAAATTAAAATATGCTTGATCCTACTAGGTCACAAATGTATTTGTTATATATCTCTTTAAATAGGGGAGGCAGCATACTACATAGGCAGTCATTTAAAAAAAACAAAAAAGAAAAAATGTATTTAGCTTAATACCTATACCCAAATCACTTTTTCAACCATTGTATAAAAGTAAGAAAAAAAAATAGACATTAACATACAAAATTCTTCATTTATTAATTAAAATTACAAAGAAACACAGTCAAGATAACAGACCCCACTAAAAACCCTTAATCATTTTCCGGGATTCATATATCATATTTTAAATTAAAAACAAAATGACATGCCTGATGCAGCCGGGTGGGTCTGGCAAAATCGATCAGGCTGTGCAAGTCATGAAGGGACCTATTATGGATTCCTTACAAGACGGATAAGTATCACTCTCACGGCATTTGGGGACAATATGATTGCTTTGGCTGGATACAAGTTATTAAAAAGCCACGTTTACTAATTTTCTTTATATGCACCAGTTTTACAGTTTGGCAAATTAGTGTGTATGTATGTATGTTTTTATATATATATATATATATATATATATATATATATATGGACCTTCCCATGTCAGCCTACCACTGGTCAGCTCCTCCCTCTTTGACCTCTCCAGGACAACCTCTTTCTTTGCCTATAAGAGCAGCTGTCTCCCCTCACTCAGCATTCTTTTTTCGTCTTCACTCTGGACACCTTGAAAAATCTCTCTCCTATTTCCTTCCCAGGATCAGCCTCTTCTGTGTAAGAAGACCCCTCCTTTGGGCTGTAAACCTCCCTGTGCAGTGGGTTCCCTTGGTGCAGGGATTGTTATGCATGTTTTAAACATTTCTAAGGCGGGGTGACTTACTTGTGCATAGATTGGCTGGCTTGTAGTCCCATATCTCAGTATGTTGGTTCATATCTCAGCAGGTCTGTGGGCTGGCTGACACTTGGTAGTCCATATCTCAGCAGGTCTGTGGGCTGGCTGACACTTGGTAGTCCTTAGCTCAGCAGGTTTGTGGGCTGGCTGACACTTGTAGTCCATATCTCAGCAGGTCTGTGGGCTGGCTGACACTTGTAATCCATATCCCAGTAGGTCCGTGGGTGGGCTGGCTGGCATCTGGGGTTGGTAATCGCCACATTCATGGCATTTGTGTTTGTTCCGTGTACCACAGAGTAGGCTAGGTGGTACACGTGCTAAGGTGGCGGGTGCTGAACTTCCCAGGTTGCCATGGAGCTGCCGGGATGCTCTGTGACACTGGAAGCTACTGTGTTCTTCTCGCTCTCTCTAATAAATATATATATATATATGCGCCGGTGATGTCAAAGGCTGCTGCTCCATAGAACATCTCCTAAATGGTGAATGTTTAAGAGATATTCGTTTTACTTACAGGTAAGCTTTATTACAAGCTTACCTGTAGGAAAAAGTTACTATACTACCACTTTAAATAATAAAGAGAAGTATGGCCAAAGCTCTTTTTGCCCTATAGGCCACAGGAGTGAACGTAGTTATGCACTCCTGTGACCCAGGGCTCTCGTCACTTATCTGGTTTAGACTCTGAAGAGATCCCAACTTGAATGTCTGGATCCACCCAGATTCCTGGCATCAGCACCGTACCATTTTTTTTTTTTTTTTTTAAGCCGGCAGTTGTACAAGCAATCAGAGTGGCCAACTAGCTGCTCGATTTGTTTGTACAAGAAGAGGGAGGGGATGTCCCCTTCTGCAGCTGTTTTGGGATTTCTCGTCTCACAGGGAGTGCCAAGCTACCAGCCAGCGTATCCACTGGATGGCCGGAGAGCCAAACAAAGCCAGAATCTACTTTGATTGGCTTTCCCTTATAGTAAACCAGAAGCAATGCTCTGACATTACTTCCAGTCAACTGCACCATTTTTAAAAATCCGAAAGCATTCAAAAACACAGATCTTGGTGTTTTGAATGCTTTCAAGTGCAGGGGAAGGATTTTAAAGACGACAGTGTAAATAAAAATAAAAAGTGCCCCCCATCCCCTCGTGCTTGTGTGCAAAGGCGAACATGTGCATTGTTCCCACCCGCATGCAAAGAGCAATCGTCCCACGTGAGGTATCATCGCAAATGTCAGATCATGGGAAGTTCTAGCATCTGTCTTCTGTAAATCTATAGGGTAACCTGTAAAGGCTTTTAAAGCATTACCTATAGATAGTAAAATTTACATAGTTGTGAGCAATTTTATAGCATGACATGTTTGGTGCTTATTTACTCGGCGTAACATCTTTCATACTTAAAAAATAAAAACACAACCACCCAATGTTTTGTAAACACTAAAATTCAAAGTGTATTTTTCCCAAAAAGTTGCAACTCAACTATACACAAGCACATAAGAACTGGGGTGCACAAAAATGGTGGCAGGTGCTCTGTTCTGATGACTTGAAACATTTGGCTGTAGCAGGAGGCAGTTTGTTCGCTGGAGAGCAAATGTCTACAGGCAACAGTGAAGCATGGTGGAGATTCCTTGCAAGTTTGGAGCTGTATTTCTGCAAATGGAGTAGGAGATCTGGTCAGGATCAACGGTGCCCTCCAAGCCATGAAATACAGGCACATACTTATCCATCATGCCTTAAAGCCAGGGAGGCCTGTGATTAGCCCCAAATTTATTCTGCAGCAGGACAACAACCCCAAACATACAGCCAATGTCATTAAGAACTATCTGCAGCACAGACAACAAGGAGTCCTGGAAGTGATGGTCTGGCTCCCACAGAGACCTGATCTTAACATCAGGGAGTCTGTCTGGGATTACATGAAGAGACAGAAGGACTTGAGGCAGCCTGCATCCACAGAAGATCTGTGCTTAGTTCTCTGATGTTTGGATCAACCTACCTGCCGAGTTCCTTCAAAAACTGTGTGCAAGTGTACCTAGAAGAACTGATGATGTTTTGAAGGCAAAGGGTGGTCACGCCAAATATTGATTTGGATTTCTCTTCTATTCATTTAGACCTGCTGAGATATGGACTACCAAGTGTCAGCCAGCCCACAGACCTGCTGAGCTATGGATTACAAGTGTCAGCCAGCCCACAGACTTGCTGAGATATGAACCAACATACTGAGATATGGGACTACAGAAGTTTAGAGGTAGCAGGAGTGTTAAGATTAACAGGGATGTTGAAGTCACCAAGAATGATTGTGGGGAGTTCAGAAGAGAGAAAGTAAGGTAGTCGGGCTGCGACGTCATTAAGGAAGCTTGATCTATCGGTCCGGGAGGCCGATAGATCACAGCAATTCTTAAAGAAACTGGAGAGCATAAACCGTGAACTTCAAATGAGGAGAGGGTGATGAATGAAAGACCTGCAAAGGGCTGTGAGGGAATAGGAGGATTCCAAATCCATCTCCTTTCCATCCACTAGGCCTGGGAGAGTGAGTTCAGAGGAGACCAACATGGGAGAGGGAAAGTTAGATTCATGAAGCCAGGCTTCCGTGATTGCAAGTGGGTTAAGGACTTTGTAACAAACTTCCCTCTGTCCATGACCTTTTTATCACAGTGGGCATTCCAAAGGGCAAAGGAAAAGGGGAGGTTGGTTATAGGAAGAAGAGGAATAGTAACCAGATTGTGTGGATTGCAGCTGCTGTTTGGGGATAGGGGTTGGTCAAAGGAAAAATATGGTGGTCCAGGAGTTGGGGAAATGTCTCCAGATGTTAGGAGAAGCAGAAGGGTGAGAGGTAGTATGACGTATATGGAGGGGCAGGTCCCAGTGTCCTGGAGGTTTTATTATGTGGTTCAGAATTAGAAGTTGAGTACAGTAATATGGTGACGATGGGAGTGAGGGTGATATTTATATATAAAAGCTGTGGGGTGGAGAAGAGGGGTGAAGGAGAGTGTTTGAAGAGAGGATACAACTGTGAGAAGGAAGTGCATGTTATAGAGAGGTAAGATGAAGAAGCAGACTGGGTAAGAGCTGGATGGGGAAACAGCTCACCTGTAATCTGTTTATTATTTGAAGTTGTCTGCTTCTTGCTTTCGCTGAAATGCAGAGCCGAAGTGAAATGCTCAATACTTAATCCAAGATCAATAATTTATCCAAGATGATAGTTCCCAATGCTACCCCTGGCTGTGCTGCCCATAAGGAAGGCCTAAATTTATACTCAGTTGGGTGGTGGTATTGCCAATTAATCAATTAGGAATGCATAGGATAGACACATGGATAGCAGGGCAAACTTCTCACACCAAAGGAGGACTACAAGAGAGCAGGAGCGCAGAGTTGCAAAGATTAGGATCAGCTCATAAATTTGGGTTAGACAATAAGAGCAAAATAAACACCAAAGTAATATGGACAGAGTTAAAGATTGTGGAAGCATTAAGAATCACCAATAGGAACATTGATAGTTATGAATCAGCTTCAATTAGAGGTTGTTTTTAAAAGCACTATAGATTACCATATAGCAGTGCAGGGTGAATTAGCATTCATACATGGCATGGGCGATATTACAGATGGATATTGCTCACAGACATTTACCATATAGCAGTCCCCCACTCTATAGATTATTTTTTAACAGGCCTGCATGCTCAGACCTGACCTTTTTACTAATAATATATTTAAAGATTATTTGGGGCTTTGTCCTGTTATCTTTGGCAATCTGTCCTTCGTTTTCAATTTTTGCAGCCACATAGGTTTGATTTTTAAATCCATACCAGACCCTTATCTGAGCATGCAGGCCGGCTTGTCAGGAAAGGGGAGGGGATGAGCGAGCGCCCCCCCCCCCCCTTCCTGCACCATACCAGGCCCCATGCCCTCAACATGGGGTGGTGCTTTGGGGCCCCCACCAAGACACCTTGTCCCCATGTTGATGGGGACAAGGGCCTCTTCCCCACAACCCTGGCCAGTGGTTGTGGGGGTCTGCGAGCAGGGGGCTTGTCGGAATCTGGAAGCCCCTTTTAACAAGGGGACCCCCACCATGTGCATGAGTATGGAGTACATGGTCCCGATACTCATTCACAAAAAGTGTGGTGTAAAAAAAAGACAGGACACGGTCTTTGACAAGTCCTTTATTAAAAGAAAAAACAAAGCATGTCACCCGCAGTAGATCCAATGTCAATCACGATACCCTCCGCCGACCCGAAAAAAAAAAAAAAGGCTCCACTTCAGACAATGGCTCCCGCCATCTGCCTGCTCCATTGGTTTGACAGTTATTAAAATAGGTAAGAGGCAGGGCCGCCCAGGGACATCAATGATGTTACATGGGGTGGGGTCACTTGGGTGGTCCCGCCTCTTACCTATTTAAGAACTGTCAAACCACCGGAGCAGGCTATCATCGGAAGTGGAGCTTTTTTTTTTTTTTTTCCAGGTCGGCAGCAGGTATAGTGATTGATGTTGGATCTACTGTGAGGAACATTCTTTTACTTTTTTCTTTTAATATAATGACTCGTCAAAGACCATGTCCTGTCTTTTTTCACACTACACTTTTTGTTTTTTTGTGAATGAGTATCTGGACCATATACCCCATACTCATTCACATGGGGTGGGTGGGATCTGGGGGCCCCCTTGTTAAAGGGGGCTTCCAGATTCCGATAAGCCCCCTGCCCACAACCACCGGCCAGGGTTGTGGGGAAGAGGCCCTTGTCCCCATCAGCATGGGGACAAGGTGCTTTAGGGGGAAGGAGCCCCCCCTGCCCCAAAGCACCCCCCCATGTTGAGGGCATATGGCCTGGTATGGTTCAGGAGGGGGTGGCGCTCGCGCGTCACCCCCTTCTTGACCTGCCGGGCTGCATGCTCGGATAAGGGTCTGGTATGGATTTTGGGGAGGACCCCACGCCATTTTTTTAAATTTTATTTTGGCATGGGAGTTTCCCTCAAAATCCATACCAGACCCAAAAGGCTTCATATGGATGGGAAGGGGGACCCCACACCATTTATTTATTTTAATTGCCAGCAATTCTTTTACATTCAGCTGTCGGTGGGGAACCCCACCGACAGCTGAAAAATTAAACACATGGTTGTCAAAACTAAAATACCACATGGCTTGATAAAATAACTCATGCAGTATTTTAGTAGCGTTTACTTTTTTCTGACCTCAGGAACGGATTAATTGGTTTTCAGTGTATTCCTATGGGAAAAGGCGTTTCGGTTTACGAATTTCTCGCTATACAAAAAGTCCCGCAGAACGAATTAAATTCGTAAACCGAGGTATGCCTGTAGTTAAAATCCCCCATTATTATCGCTGTCCCTGCCCTTTTGATCTGTCTAAGGAGCAAAGTCTCCACCTCCTCATTAACACTGGGTGGCCGATAACAAACTCCAACAACTACCTTTGTAGTGCACACCCCCATGTGCAGTTCCACCCTTAATGCTTCAGCCTCATCACACTCTCCATCAACTAGGTCCTCTTTCATACTTACTGAGGTCACTTCTCCCATAAAGACAGACACCACCACCTTTCCTTTTTACCCTGTCTCTGAAAAAGAACATAGCCAGAAATATTAATGGCCCAGCCATGTGAAGGATGAAGCCAAGATTCAGCATTACCTATTAAATCATAGTTCTTTTTATGCACCTAAGCTTCCAACTCACCTATTTTGCTTGGCAAACTTCTGGCATTGGTGAACACTTTGACACCTTGTGCACATACATTTTGCATATTTTTTATTTTTGTGCAAATGGTATCAACTCCAATGGTTGTTTGTAACATGGGAACCTTCTTAATACCTGCCATAGCTCTCACCCCCCTCTTTCCCCATTCCACCCACCAATAAGGACTGACCCCTGTCTGATCTCCCTCCCCCTTGATCCTAGTTTAATTACTACTCCAGCCTCCCCATAAACCTCTCCCTCAGCACAGCAGGCCCCAAGTGCAAACCATCTCTAGAATATAGGTTGCACCCCAATGAAAAGTCAGCCCAGTGCTCTAGAAACCCAAATTCTTCCCTCTTACACCAGGTCTTAAACCATGCATTTAGTTCTCTAATCTCCCCCCGTCTTTCTTAAATTGCGCATGGCACAGGTAATATTTCAGAGATCATCATCTTGGAGGTCCTTACCTTCAACTTGCAGCTTAGTTCTTTAAATTGATTAAGGAGCCTCCACCTTCCATATATTCTGTCATTGGTTCCAACAAAGACCAAGACAGCTAGGTCATGCCCAGCCCCTCCCAGCAATTTATCAACCCGTTCCACCACATACCGAACCCTGGCACCTTGGAGATAGAATAATTTGTCACCAGGATCGCCTCAACCGACTGGTTTGCTATCAGTCCGTCTGATTATAGAATCCCCTATTACCACAAACTGTCTAGGCCTTCCTGCACTACCCTCACCATCCCTCCCAGATGTTCTGCCTTCCCTGCTGTTAGAGGTGGTAGCCCTGGATATCACTGCTATCCCTGAGCTTGCCACCCCCACATCTTCACCCAACTTGGCAAATCTGTTTGGGTGTTCAAACCCAGGGTTGGCCTTCCTTTTCTGTGAGCCCCTACCATTCCCTCTTGCTACAGTAACCCATCTTCCTACCTGATAATCCTGACTAACCCCTCCACCCTCCACATCAATCCCATTAGCTACCGGCTCAGAGAGCAGAAGACCCCTTTCAAGGTTGTCGGTTCTGGCCAGTGTTGCAACTTACTCCTCAAGGTTGTCGGTTCTGGCCAGTGTTGCGACTTACTCCTCAAGGTTGTCGATTCTGGCCAGTGTTGCAACTTACTCCTCCAGATCTCGAACGCGAGCTTCCAGAAGGGCAACCCCTCACATCTGTCGCAGCGGGATCCATCCTGGAGCTGTTGCTCTATTGTTGCATAAATGCAGCATACTGTGCACTGCACAAAACATCAGCCTCAATTATTCTAAAAGGAACTGGATCATCAAAGAGAGGTTCATGGTCTCTATTCATTTGTCTTGACGAACAACAGTTTGGCAAATAGACATGGCAGAAATGACCAACTATAGAGCTGTATCTGCAAGTGTAAAGGAGGCCTTTAAGAGGGCTTCCTCTCTAGAAACTGTAAAGTGTTTATTGGAATTATCAGGATTCGCCACCTAAACAGCCAATATTTCTTAAATTCCTTTTTCATAGGATACATTTCAGCAAAGAGCTTAGGAGGAGGAATATCCATTCAAGGTTAAGCCAGTCCCAATGTAGTGCACTTTCAAATTGAGCGTGCATGGGAAATGTCTTCTTTGATTTTGACAGCCTCTCAGTGCCCATTGTTTTGGCTTTGGAGACTTAGTTGCTAATAAATAAAGACTAGTTTACACAGCATCAGTGTGTCCCCTCTGGAGAGCATTTTTCAAGAAGCCAAAGCTTGTGGCTTATAAATGCAGGGGTGACAAAATCCTCTGTAGCTTCTGCTACAATATTTGCATCCATCCCAAGTTTTCAGAATTCAGACAGTGGCAGAGAAATCTGCTTTTATCAGATAGGCCACATTATGTGCACTTGAGAGAGTGGTAAAATCGGAGGAATGGAGCGGCGTCAAAAGGCATTGGTATGGGACAAGGTAATAGCAATCACCCCAAGTGGTGTTCTTTGTTTGCTGTAGGCCATCTGCAGAATACATGCTATTCATCCCTTTATGTTCCAGGTCCTTTGCACCTGTGATCCGCTATTGCTTAAGTGAGGGGATCCCCAGTGGGGTATTCACAGAATGGATAAGAAAGGAATGTGTATGAGTGGCCAGAAGCTGCAATAGCCCAGGAGCTGACCAAATTCCTGTGGCTGTAGCAGAAGGAAACAAGAATACTTGCTGTACATGTCTTCCTGCAGATATGGTGGGTTGATGTGCATCAGCCAGGAGGCATGTTGCAACATCAAAATTAAGTCCTGATGGTGAAAAAATTATTTATACTGCCAAAAACATTGGATACAAGTAAAAAAGGAAGTAACACAAAAAGTAAATAACTCCACTCCTATGTCTATATATAGCATATGTTTGCCAACGACTGTGGGTTGTCTATTAATATCCACGTCACTTAGCCCGTTAGGTGTCCAGACTTCACCTGCCATGGTGGGCAGACCCTAGAGGGGTCTTTAGGGTCTGTGCACCATAGAGATGGATCATAGGCTTGTATAGCACTCTGCACCATAGCCCTTAGTGCAAAACTGAGCACCTAGTGTATGATCCAGTGCTCAAAGCAAACATTACAGGCCAGCCACAAACAGTGGGACTGGGTATTGTCCTCAGGGTACCTCTGCTGCAGTGACACTACGTCTATGGGCTCCCTCACCAGCACCAACATCTTCTGGTTACCAAGTCTTTGTTTTGATTTGTTGGCAGAGGGCAATGCATCTCCTGGACATGCTGCACAGTGGCTTGGTAGTGGCCTAGCAGCACTAGAGTTATCACTTCAAATCCCAATATACTTATTATCCACATACCATCTTGACTAGTTTCAATGAGAAAAAATGATGCAGCGCTACTCATAAACCATCAAGTCACATATTATACTAATATATGTATAAAAATAGAAACAATATATATATAAAAAGTGTCACAATGTGCAAAAGAAAATATGTAGAGAATATACAGGTGGCGCACACACCTAGTGCATTAGCCAAGGTTTATTGAAAGGTATGAAAGGTAAAAACATATTCACAGACGAAGCATGTATCTAAAAAGCATTTGCATAATGGCGATGGCCACAACGGCAAGCAAGGTGTTCCAACTGTCAGTGCGATCAAATGGCTGACAAGTTTCAGGGACAAATCCCTTTCCTCAGAGCTACTGACCAGCCTCTGGTGCAGATGTGTAGTGGATGGATGATGGGAGGCTTGCTGGTTTTTACCTTTCAATAAACCTTGGATAATGCACTAGGTGTGTGCACCACCTCTTTATTCTCTATCTAGTGCAGTGGTTCTCAACCTGTGGGTCGTGACCCCTTTGGGGGTCGAACGACCCTTTCACAGGGGTCCCTTAAGACCATCAGAAAACACATATTTCTGATGTGTAAAGAGCAGCTACTGTGTAGAAAGCAGCTATTCTGTTAAAGGCACCTACTGTGTTGAAAGCAGCTACTGTGTTGAAAGCAGCAGTATTGGAGGTAAAACGACACTCATGAATTATAATTACTGGGTAAATAATTTCATGGTTGGGGGTCACCACAACATGAGGAACTGTATTAAAGGGTCACGGCATTAGGATGGTTGAGAACCACTGATCTAGTGGCTGATCTCCCCATCTGAGGAGGGCTGCACCCCTGAAGCATTTCCTTTGGTTGTCGCTGTCCTGGTTCCCTTGGCTTCCCTTTTGGCTGTGCATATCCTGAGGTGCTGGAGAGTACATACAAAAAGAAAATATGTGATTAGATCCACATGCGGTCTAAAAATATATGACCGTGATCTGATCCTGACTCGAACCAAAAGGTGAATAAGAAGTGACAAATCCACAATCACATAAAATAGTAATAAATATTAACAAAAGGTAAGTAACAAGAAAGAGTTAATCCTAGGTAGGATTAAACGGTGATGGTGAATAATAGTCTAAGATAAGGATTTATGAGCGATATGTCCAAAAAATTGGACTCGATTTAAGAACAAACGCATAAACATGCACGTGAATATTTTTGCAAAACCTGATGTGCATAAATAATGCCAAAAAATATAGACTCAAAACCCTAGATAGTGTATCTATATAAAGATGTATACATCAGATACATATCAAAAGAAAAAAAAAATGTATGTATATATATATATATATATATGAAATTGTTAAAATTAGATTACACAGATATTTTTCACTTACAGCATGCAAAACGCATGACACAAAATACACAATGGTGTAACACCACGCAATCCAAAATCAAGATGTACACTCGTGTCCGTGGATAGTGAATGTGGGTGAGCACAGATGATTATCCTTAAGTGGCTAGATTGGCCTCTCACCTCATTGCTTCAACCCGCAGGGGTCAAAACACTTTTGGGATCACAAAAACTGGATCCTCCATGTGTATGGTTCCTCTGTTACAGAATACCTCTCCCTGCAACAAACTCCCTCTCTGGGGTGTGCGTATTAGTGGCAATATCCTCTCCAGGTGTACGATTAAGGTGTAAGCCGATATCTCAGTAAAAGACATAAGTAAAGCTTCCCACGGTGCAATATGTTTTATTGCATTAAAAAGCAAGCAAAGTATTCCAATTTTGCACTTAGTGTTTTCCTTACGGATAATCATCTGTGGTCACGCACATTCCCTATCCACGGGCACAAGTGAACATCTTGATTTTGGATTGCGTGGTGTTGTTAGCACCATTATTGTACACTCTTGTTTTTCACAATTTTTTTCTGTTTTGTGTCATGCGTTTTGTTGCATGCTGTATGTTAAATTAGATTACACAGATATTTTTTTTTTAATTTCTTTTGATAGTGTATCTATATAAAGATGTATACATCAGATACATATCTAGGGTTTTGAGTCTATATTTTCTGGCATTATTTATGCACATCGGGTTTGCAAAAATATTCACTTGCATGTTTATGTATTTGTTCTTAAATTGAGTCCAATTTTTTGCTCATGAGTCCTTATCTTGGACTATTATTCACCATAACCATTTAACCCTACCTAGGATTAACTCACTCTTGTTACTTACCTGGTGTAAATATTTATTACTATTTATATGATTGTGTATTTGTCACTTCTTATTCACCTTTGGATCCAGTCAGGATCAGATCACAGTAATATCTTTAGACCCCATATGGATCTAATCACTTTTTTTTTTCTTTTTGCACATTGTGACTTTTTATATATATAGTTTTTATTTTTATGCATATATTAGTATAATATGTGACATGATGGTTTATGAGTAGCGCTGCATCTTTTTTTTCTCATTGCATTTAATTGATCATTGGTATATGATTGGATATTAGCAGCTTCTTTTTTTATCATATTAGAGGTAGAAGCGCAGGAGGTTCACACCATTATATCTTTGTTCATTACCATTAATAGGAGGTGGTGAAGTGGTGCTAGCATCTGAACAAGAAAGTGATGCCTTTGTTCCATCACAAGACATTCTCTGTCTGACCCTCTCTTTTTTTTTTTTTTTTTCAATGTTTTGCCAGAAACTAGGGTGCAATAGGGTAAGTCTATCCCTCTCTGTTGTCTGCTCTATTGTCAGGCACTTGTTAGTTGTTTTAAAAGCGAACATGCTACACGAGTATATTGGGTGCAACATAGAGCATAGAACATGTTCCAACTCGTGCCCTGCTCACCCCCCTTACCCTGTGTCAGTGAGCAGAATCTGTCTGGGATTACATGAAGCGATAGAAAGATTTGAGGCAGCCCACATGCTGATTATCTGTGGTTAGTTACCCAAGATGTTTGAAATCACCTACCTTTTGGGTGGCTTCAAAAAGGTATGTGAAAATGTACCTAGAAAAACTGATGCATTTTTGAAGGAAAAGGGTGGTCACACCAAATATGAATTAGAATTATATTGCACTTCTGTTTCTTTTAATTAAAGAGTAAGTAAAGCAACTATGAACACTTATTTCTGAAAGCTCTTCCTTTACAGCATTTTTTCACACCTGCCTACAACATTTGCACAATTAATACACACACTTTTTAGGAGATTGTGATGTATTTGAACTAAAAAAGGAAGAAAATTTACCTCTATAAAAGCGGTGTTTCACTTCTGGCAGAAAAATACAAAAAAGGTTATATATTTCCATATTTAAAGTTATGGAAATAACACTCTTTTTGCATTCACTTTTTAAACCAAAAATAAAGTATCAAAAAGGCTTGGCCCATGAACTATGGCTTTACAAGTTGACAGTTTTCACATGACCCTGCTTCACATGATTCCAGAAAGAACTTGCATGGTTGGATACAACCACCTTCTATAATGCGTTTTCTTTTATTGGTTAGAATTAGACCTTTGCTCTCAGCTGTTGTGATATAATTGTCACTTTCTATGCATAAATCACTGCAGCACACATTGAGAAAAATGTAACTTCCAGAACAATTTTGTTGATATAAAAGAGTGCTGTAACTTATCTTAAAGGATAAGTTTATTGTTGGGAATGTTACATGTTCCACCCCTTTTTAAGATGGAACATGTAACATGTTTCTAATGCTGCAGCTGCAGCCCCCCCCCCTCCCTGTGACAGCAGTACCAGGAGAAGTTCCATGTACTAGCTGTCACTTTTTAAAAACAGCATGGCTCTGCCCACACGGCTGTATCATTCATTCACAGAGTTCTGTGCATAAGTTGCAAGTCGTGACCGCCTTAGCAGCCGTCAACTTGTAGTTCTCAATGAACTACCCCAGTGCTGTGGAACTCCATGGTAGTTCATTGCATATCCCTATCAATATATCTGCTTGCCTGTACATTGCATATGACAAGCAGATATACTGACAGATCTGCATGGCATTAGCAATATACTGATCACTGGTGCAAAGCTTTACAGGCTCCTGCAACCAAAAATAAATTAAATAAAAAAAAAAAATGAACTTCTGCACATGTGGATTTCTCTGACTTGTCTTTCAAATAAGAAAATCCTCACTACCCTGCATACACTATTCCAATAAAAGCCAATTAAAAGTAACATTTTGTTAAATCTTATCTTGGCTGCAAAAATTTCTGCTCTAAGATCCCATGTCAGCCAGCATGATGACAAAATGCTAAACATGATCACCGCTGAAGGGAAGGTGTCAAAGTACAATCAAGCCTCAGACTGACCAACACCTTAAAAGTTCAGTTTACACTGCTGTGACCCCAAAGTCCTGCGACTTACAGTACTTGGAATTTCCTTGCAGCTTCCTTGCGACTTTTGTGATTAAATGTTGCAGAAACCTTTTTTGTCACTGTGACATGAGTCAAATTAAGACAGCACCCATTGAAATGAATGCATTTTGACTTGTCATGCCACTTTGTGTCGTAGGTCATATGATAAATTACAGCAGCGTGAAACGGAGCTAAATGTTTTCCCATCACTGAATGTGGCGACTGAATAAACTACTTCTCCAGAATACCAAAATTGTTCCATGCACTCTACAATCTATTGTTTAAAAAGCAGCGAGGTGGACAGGGTAACAAGGAGAGACAGGGGACCATTTTTTACATTAGGTCTGCTTTAAAGAAAACCTGTCATGAGAGAAAATACAAGACATTATGACACAGACGATGCCTTCTAAAAATGCTAGTTCCCAGGATGCCTGCTCACCTATTGAATATAATTATTTCTAAAGCACCGATCCAAAACAGGTATGCAGATCAAGAGCTCTTCCTTTACGTGCTGCATGCTTGTCCTATGTAGGCAACATATAAAAGTATTGTATCCACAGGATAAGAAAGCAGCCAGGAAACAAGTATTTTCAGAACAAGATCAGCATTAGTAGTTTCTATATTTCTCTCCAATTAGCAGTGCCCATTGTCTCATCATAATACCAGTGAGCGCTGTAGCACACCTAGAAAATTGCTCAGTTTAAAAATGCAGAATACTAATAAAAGCTATTAATGCTCAGCATACGGGAGAATACAGGGAAAAATCTCTGCCTCATGTCAGCTGAAAAGTTTAGAAACAGAAGTGTACAGGAAGGAAAAAAAAAAAAAAAACCACACACAACATGTGAGTCTTATGTCATATAGAACACAAATAGCTATTCTGTAAGCATGCTGTATAACTCTGGTGATGCAGCAGATCCAGCCCAACCAGTGTACATACACCTCACTTACACGGTGTGTGCCTTCATGACACTGCAAAGAAAAAAAAAAAAAAAAAAAAGAAGATTGTTGTGTATAATTCTTATTTAAAAAAAAAACCCACACGTTTACTGACATCTACTGACACATGCAAATTGAATACATATTCCCCTCTACCATGCTAGAAATACCATACATTATATGTCCAGGAGCATTAAATTAAAGTTATCCTAAACACACACGGTTTAATTTTATTCTCTTTATGTGGATGATGGCACTGCAATTATTTTAATAATAAAAAAAAAAATCCAAGTACCTTTTTTCCCTAATCGATATACAGCTGTCACATGGCCCAGCTCCTTCCCAGCCTGTCTGCAGGGAAACAGTGGCAGGAGGAGCTTCTATGCCTCTGCTGCTGGTCAAAAAACACTAATGAATATCAATAAACTGCTTTAAAATTGTCAAATATATATTTGCAGCAACATGGTGTGGGCGGATTTATGCCAGTCACAGGCTGTGTCATGCCTCTCCAGCCTATATCTAGAATAACTGGTGAAGTCTCCATTAATCAAGATGTAAAACACCCCCCCCCCCACAAAAAAAATAAAAATATTGGCATTTCTCATACCCTCCTCTCCGATCTCATTCTTTGAACGTTTTAGCCATGACTCTCCTAGGGGTAGGGGTCTTATCTCAGACCTTTGTCATCAATTTTTGATCAGTTTCTCTCCCACACCCCCTTTATATAGACAAAGATGGGAGGAGGATAGTGATATCACTTTCTCAGATGAGGAGTGGGATTCCATGGTGGATAACATATGTAAGAGTTCGAGATGCCTTTCTGTCCGTGAGACTGCCCTCAACGTATTAACCAAAGGGTATTATACCCCGCCAAGACTACATGTACTGTACCCACAAACATCCCCTTTATGTTTCCGGGGCTGTGGCCTCATAGGTACATTGGTTCACATGTTTTGGGCTTGCCCAACTATATCCTTGGTTTGGAGTAGGATATCAGAGGTAGCTGCCCCGGTACGTCTAACTATACAGTCCTGTTTACTGGGAGCTCATATTCCGGGGGCCTCTGATGCTGTTATGAGATTGATACATACCATTTGTATTGCCACTTTATGGGCTATCGCCCTACATTGGAAATCCACCATGGTACCCTTGGCCTCTGCTTTACATAGAGTTGACGCTGTGATGCTCATGGAGCGTATTCATTATATTTTGCTGGACAAGACACTTGTTTAATAAAAAATGCGAATCATGGAGGATTCATAGACATTCATTACATGACTGAAAAGCATTCCATTTGAAGGTTATTTGGCATATGCTATTGACAGATGTATCTTTCAACCCACTTTATCATTTACATTCCTCATGTACTTAAAATCTTTTCTCTTTCATTTTCCTCCCTATCTTTTTTACATATATGTACTCTTCTGAAATGTACTTTTCAAATGTGCCTTATTAATGTACACATTACTTGAAATTGTACTGTTGTTCTACAGTCTACCCTTGAAAAATAAAACTGTAAACAAAAAAAAAAAATTGCATTTATTAGGCATGGAGGGAAGGCTTGGGCTGTCATTTACCACTGTGTATACACCCACAAATGACTCTGGTCTACTCAGGTGTGATAGGGAGATTGAGTTTCTATGCTGAGCACACTAACTCACTGAAAACGGAGCATGTGCACTAGCTGCCAACACTGCTCTGCAAAATCCCCAACTGCATTGGAGACATGGAGAGAATGAAGAGAACAGCAGGATCAAAACAGGTTTTTTTTTTTTTTGTAAAATTCAGAAAACGAATCCAACAGTGACTGAGTATGAACAGCATGTAATATAGCATTTGATTTTTTTTTTTTGTGATGTGGGTTTCATGACACGTGAATTACATACTACTTGTTAATGTCTCCTGACCATGGGGTTAGGGCAAAATATCCTTACTGCCACATTATGTAGCACCCAGAGGACACAGCTGCTCCAACACTAGAGAGGCCCTTACCAGGCCACAGTAAGGCGCATAACCAACCTCCTCATGTTTTTAAGCTCAGTTGGATTTGAAACTAGTACGCCATGCACACCTGCCATAACAGAAATGTGGAAGTAATTAATGCATTTCCATTTTCAGAACTTCAGTTTGACTCATAAAAAACTACTTCCTACCTACTGGTAGTCAACTTACAAGCACTTTCCCCATCATTCTGTTCCTCCATTGGATATTGAGTACAAAACACTACACAATTTCCATGTTACATTTACAAAAGGATTTCAAAATGCCTCCCCAAACCCAGAAGCAGTGGGTATTTGTGACGGGAGTGACTTTTGGGGGTGGGGGGACCCGTCTCAGCTCCTATGTGGGGGTTGTCCATTGTTCACTGCCATGTGCTGCATCCCATTGTTCGATTGTGTCTTGGTTGCCAGCAAACTATTATGGGATGTATGTGTTCCTGTATGGTCTACTGCCATGTGGTGTAACCCTTTGTTCTATTGTGTCTTGGTTTGGTGGGGGGGGGGGGGGGTGTTTCCTGCAGCCCTTCCCCCTGATGGGTCGGCCTGCTGATGTGTTTCCTGTTCCTGGTTGTATTTCCCCGCCCTGTGTATAGATCTTGTGTTTGTGTTAAAATAAAGCAGTCGACTTCCTGTTTTAAGAGAGTCTGGTGCTGTCTTATTTTCTGCATGATCAGCAGTGGTGTCCGTGGATCTGTGTTCGGACAGGGAATCGGGAGTCTTAACGGAAATACCCTAACGCAGTCGGGGTCCAGTTCCATTACAGTATTTTAAGCATTTCGACAGAGCACAACATAGGTAAGCTTGAGTGGATGGAGGGGATTCTTCCAACAGAATCGGTCGCTTTATCCTTAATGGCCGAAATCACAGCTATTAGGGACACGCACACTAGGGTTTATATAAAAAAAAAAATAAAAAAAAAAAGTAAAAAAACTCTGGCAGAAGTAAAGAACAGAAGATCGGCATTAAAAAAAATGCTCATATTGTACAAGATTTGGTTTATGGGCATTTGCTTTAATAATAATTTTTTGCCCAAAAACATTCCCCTATGCTCATTTTTTAATGTACACTGGAAACGCTGCATTTATGTGCGTTCAGAATTGCAATTTTGAGAGGTGCTTTCAAGCAGAAAAATGCTTAAGGGGTTTTTTTCTTCCCCCACTAAGTGCCCTTCCCGAATGTCCCTGAATTCCCTAATGTGCATGGACACATAGGGTAACAGAGCTGCTTCTAGAGGCTGGGGAAAAAAAAAACAAAAAACCCACACCTGTATAAGTAGAATTTTTATGCCCAGTGTGCATGAACCCTAAAAAAGGTGTTTCTGTACCATAAAGGAACCCAATTTGCAATCTCTTGTACCATCGCCCTATGTTTCTAAAGACTGTGCAATATAATTTCCTCTCATTTGGCAATAGCCAAAATAAAAAAGTTACCATACAACAATACAAACCTAAACTAAGAATTACATAATCTCAGACTGCTGTTTATATATATCAATTGTAGTAAAAATATAGCAAGATCTAAAGAAGTTTTGATTGTTTTATTGTGAAGGTTTAATTGTTTCTGTTACACTGACATCACTGTCTTAACTACACACATAGCATTGTCCCAATACAGACAGGTCTGGTCCTATCCACTGCATTTATACAAGTTCTCCTGGTTTGCCCTTCATATTGGAATATACATCTCACTGTGAACATGACTTGCCTATTGTTACACATACATACAATATGTTTTATACCGGTCTCTGTACTGTGACAGTTGCAGATGACAGAGAAACAGAAGTTGACAAGTTGAGAGATACAGTAAAAAGAGCCATTACACAAAATTACAAACTAGTTCATGTAAAAGAAAAAAAAATTTACACGCACGATAGCTAAAACCTAAGCTAGCATAGCAGGGAGTGAATTTTCAACACCGTTTGTTGCATCCATCTTATGATGCACCTCAGAGGCTCTAACCCATGGGGATCCTTTAAGAAACTCAACCAGCTATGATGATCAAAAGTTTTGACTTGGCCCCTGCAGGGCCTTACAATTTGTCAGTGAGGCATAAGAAGCACCTCCAGGAACTTACAAGTAGTCAGTGAGCCATGAGCAGGACAGGGCCCAAGCCTGCAGTAGCTGGATGGATATCTTTGAATATCCCAGTTTCAGGGTGCTCAAAGCCCCTTCCATGAAGGAAAACAGGACCTATGAATTTAGGGGGCGGACCTATCAATCATCTTCCTATCCTCTATTCACAGATCCGGTTTAATTCCTGGAAGCTGTAGTAATGACTTCTATGAATGGGAGCAGCTGGCCGGAAAGGGCAGGCATAGTTGGGCAATCTTTATGGCGTGCCTACCACAGCCTCTTAGATCTATTAACCCCGTCACACAAGAAGATTACAGCAGTGGGGGTGGGGCACTGGAGAAGAAAAAGATTTCAGCAAAAAGGAGGACAAAGCAGCACAAGGAACACATCTCACTGAAAGCGTCCCTTGTGCTGAATTTTATTTTAGGTAAACTAGGCTGCAATAAAAAGCTGAAATAACATGCAGCTCGAGACGCCCAGCAATGGCATACAAGTGTCATTAGAAACTGTATTTTCACTACGGCCCTCCTTTAGCACTTTTGCTGACATGGAGCCCCCTCCTTCCATTTTTTTTGTTTTGCACATGTTGTTAAAAATGCACATGGCTGAAGATTACTTACCACTCCCCAAAAAATTTTCCTGACAGTATAGACCCTGAAATAAAAAGTGGCAGCTGTTGCAAAAATTTGTTGTTTTTTTTAATAGCATACAATGTCTGCGCTACGGTTTATCAAATCCACCTGCTTTCTAATTGGCTAGCTTCAACTTTACAATTAAAATATCTGTAGTACTTTCCTTGGGCAGAAAGTATCCAGTCAGTCAAGATAAGTAAAAGTTTAGAAAGTGGAAACCTCAATGCACCACTGTGCGGGAACCAGCGTCGTGTGAGCCTTCTGGTTCTCCATACTTTGACTCCAGGTCATTCAAGTACAACCAGTGGTATACATCCCACATGCAAGACACCAATTGAAATAAGCCGGAGAGCAAAATAATAACAACAAGCATCTGAATTCTGTATTCTACAAAAGATAGGCATTTTAAAACATCAAAAAAAAGAAAAAAAATTTAGTTTAGCAATAATATAACTGGCTCTTATTAAATCAATAAGCTGCTTTCGGAGGCTCGGTTCACACGGTCACAACTTGGGATCCGACTTGAGGGACCCCAAGTCGCATGAAATGTGAAATCCCATGTTAGCCAATGAGAGCTGTCTTGATTAGCACTATTGAAGTCACTACGACTTTAGAAAAGGTTCCTGTACTACTTCAAGGCAACTTCTGTCCATATACTTTAATAAGGATTCGACTTGCAGGCGACATCTATCTATATTGATGCGATTTGGATCCGACAATAAAAGGAATACTACCCAGGCATTCCCTGAAAGGTGCTTCAAACTTGCTTCAAAGTATCTTCATAGTAGTACTCAAGTTGCCTGGCAAAGTCGCACTGCAAGTTGGCGACTTTCAGGTAGCAGTAGTGTGAACAGAGACTTGGGTTACAGAGGTTGATAAAATGGCTTCCCCAATGCAAGTGGATCATGGGAACACTTTGGATCTGTATACTTTCAAAACACAGAAGAAAGAAGGATGCAGCTGTGTCATAGACAATTTGTTCATCTCAATGAGGACAAACTTGTATCACAGTGCTGTATCATTTTACTATAAAATAACAGTTTTGCAAAAGACAGAAGGCATGACACAAACGGACATAGAACAAGGTGAGCACGAGCAAAGGGAATCTATCTTGATGACATCAGCCAAGGGTTGGGATATTGTTACAGTCTCTGAAGGCACTGGTGTCTGGAAGGGTTACACTTCCATGTGTCTCTATGGCACAGAGTCATTCTCTCCCCCCCACCTATTTAGACTATTCATACACCCGGATACAAAGATGCTATTTAAATTACAGAGAAGGGATTGTGCACTGAGAGGAAATTAAGAAGTGGAGGATAAAGAAAGCTGCCTCAGTTTGTCTTCTTAACCAAACGTGGCACCACAGTTGGGGCATCTTCGCTGCCTCAAGGCAAGACAGAACAGGATCCCAATTGGGAAAAAAAAGATGGCGCAGAAGATACCCAGGCAGGTAAAGGAGTCTTCCAATACACCAACTCTGCAAAAGAGAAGAAATACCACCATGTTACTAGGTTTTAGAAATGACAAGCTAGATTTTGTAAGAAAGGTTTAAACAACCTCCATGATGAAATATAAAATGAATGCGGTATAGAAGAGTCGAAATACACAGGACAAATACTTAACCAACTTCATGCCCAATATTCTCAAAGCTACAATTTTTTGCACAAGGCAACACAACTCAGCTTCCCCAACCCTCATACTGGGGATTTCAGGGTGTTATGGAAAATTCCCCGTTTACCTGTCAAAGGATTTGGACATCTATCTATCTATCCAGTTCCAAGACTGCATAGCTTTGTCTGGTGGACAGAAAGACTCATTTTTATCTGCCTGCATCCAGGGCCGATCACTCGCAGTTGATTGATGCATGAGCGATTATATGTGAGCAGACACAATTAGCTGTGGGAGCCAGCAGCCTCCTAATGCTTTCAATGGGGCTGCCTCCTACAGCTAAATCACCCAGAACCACATGAATTTGGTGACAGACGTGTTTGTAGGTGTGAATGCAGACTTAAAGTGATAAAGTAATGTTCTTTCAAAAAAAAAAAAAAAAGTACCCCATGCAGGCTTAGGTCAAAATGTACTAGGATGCACTGCATACCAGTACATGACAGACCTACCATCAGACAGAGCCTTCCAGCGCTGACTTCACTAACACGCCTCTCCCTTGTCTCCGGCAGCTTCTATCTTGGCCCAGTCTTCCTTCTGGGTTCTCAATCTTAAGCCACCTGAATGATCGGGCCACAGGTGAGGTCGCTCCCTAGTGACATCACCACAGCACGCAGAGTGGACTGTAATGTGGTCTGAGCTGCGCATGTGAGGCTCAGATCTCACTACCCATTGACAGGCAGGGGAGACATTTATGACAGAAGAGACCACTAGGGTCTATTCTGTTATAAAAACCCTGCTTGTCAGCAGATTTTTACTACCGCTTTAAGCAGCAGCCTGTGAATGAAGTTAAAAAGGAGAAAACAGCACATAGACCATTTCTAGTTTGCTTCATCAGCAGTTCCAAGTTAGGACATGAGCACTGTAGCACAGTACGGGTTTTTCCCCTCTCCCAGTCTTCTCTGCTGTACAAAAGGCCTTGATCAGGTTAAATTTATTAATTGCAGAGCTGCATTTATTTGTGCTTTTTTAGAACTGCCCGAAGTTCAGCTTTAGGTCCTGGACACCATTATAACATTTTGCTGCAGTCATTTTCCCCAGTGCCATTTATAAAAACTGCACCCAGTTTCAAAAGGGTGTATTAAAGAGGACTGCATCTAAGCACCTAAAAATGCTATTTAATACATTTATTTTTTTTAATATTCAAAGCAAACTCTCCCATCCACCCACATCTCCATGCTTTATTTTGTTGAGCAATCACTTGGAAAAAAGAAAAAACAAAAAACACTAGAATTTCTGGCTGTGGCCATCTTGAATAAGGGCAGATGATTCATGTAGCATTTGCTTTCTGGAATCCATCTGACCTTAGCTCAAGCATGTGCTTAGCTGGGAAAACATCTCCTTCCCCTCCTGAGATGTATGACATGTTCCAGTAACTGAAGAAAGGAGAAGAAAAAAAAAAAAAACACCACCACACAACTAGATTTATTCTGCAAGTTATAGGCAATTCGTGCAGAGAGAAATATGGAAATATGGAGACTGTCCCAAGCAGCAATTCCCTTCACCAAATTCTTCTGATCTGCAGATGGTTTCTTCGAGAGTTAATGAAGCTATAAAACACAGAATGTCTTCTGACAGATGTCAGCAAAATGTACAAATCGCTGGGTCTACAGTTCTCCTAAAGAACCAATGTACACCACTTAAAAGCCGATTTCCTGTTGTGTCTTAGGAGGCTGTCAGACAGATTGATTTACAACTTTAAAACCACCGATATACTTTCTCTGTTCCTCTACTGTGCAAAAGGACATTTTCTCACCCTGCTTTTTTGATATGAGCACTGGGGCTGCTAGAAAAATGAGCATTCACAAAGCAGTATTGCAGTAGGAGAGACAACAAAGAAGCCTGAAATATTCCTTTGATATGAAAAAAAAAAAAAACCCACACAACAAACACACATGGTAACAGACAGTCACACCCTAACTTTCCACTCTTGGGTTTCATTAAAGGAAACAAGAATATAATTCCTCATCTGAGGCCAGAGAAGCCACATGTAACAAATGCAGGCAGGCAATTTGCAACCTAGGGGCCAGGCTGTATTTTGTACAAGTTGTAGGGTTGTGGAATTCTGGGAAAATTTTATAATCTCAAATCATGTTACACATGTCCTAGTTTACACTGCTATATCTACAAGCGTCAATTCAACAGTTTAATACTTCCCTTCTTCTGAAAGCACAACAGCATTAAACTGGCCCCTAGATGGATTATTTTTTCCAGAAAAAAAACACACACAAACACACACTTCCTGTAAAGAAGAACAAGGAGTACTGGAAGTGATGGTTTGGCTCCCACAGAGCCCTGATCTCAATAACAATCAAGTCTGTCTGGGATTACATGAAGAGACAGAAGGATTTGAGGCAGCCTACATCCACAGAAAATCTGCAGTTAGTTCTCCAAGAGGTTTGGAACAACTTACCTGCTCTGTCAGGCGGAGGCCCCGCAGTTTCTCGAGGGAAGTGTAGTTCCTCAGGCCATGTATAGTGGTGCCTTTCAGCCCACATTCAACTACACATCCTGAAGTGGGGGGGGGGGGGGGGTTCGCCAATCATGCTGGCTGGATCACAGGTAGTACAGTCTCCTCCCTTCTGTCCATTACACTGACCGCTGCTGAGTAATGCTAATCCTGCCTACCTGGGTGGCATCTGCCAATCCCTGCCTCCTGGGGCATTTTGAGATTCACAAAACTTTGGAGATTTTACAACAGTCCTTTTGGTGGCCTAGCATGAAGTCTGGTTGCCAGGGCTATGTAAGGGCTTGTGAGGTCTGCATCCAATGCAAAGGAGACAACAAGGGGCTTGTTAAAGCCTTTGCCCATTCCTGGCAAGCCCTGGGAGATGATTAACATGGACTTTATCGTACAGCTCCCACCAGCTGAAAACTTTACCACTATTTTTGTGATAGTCAATCAGCTATCCAAGATGGTGCATTTAGCAATGATTGGGACACCAATCGGCTTTAGAGACTGAACAAGCATTTGTTAAAGAAATGGTCAGAGGTTATGCTCCAAGGAACCTCATGCAACCTTACTGAGGGGACCAGTTTATGTCCAAATTTTGGAAAGAACTTTGTAAAGAGCTTAAAATTGGGGGTGATATGCCGAAAATAACCACGTCTCAAACAAATGGTCAGACACACAACCAGACTCTAAAGCAATATCTTCAGTGTTTTTCTTCTTTCATGCATGACTGGGCTCCACTCCTTCCTCTAGCAGAGTTCACCACCAAGGACTCTGTCCATTTGGCTACAGGTCAAACTCCATTCTTTGCAAACTTTGTATTTAACCCTTCCTTCATACCGGATACAGTCTTTGATTCACCTGTTCCGGCAGTTCAAGAACGACTGAAGTTCCTGCAAACAATGTTGCGCAGGAAGCTACTGCCAAGGCCCAACAGGACAAAAAAAATTATTCGCTAAAAAGAGGAGTGACCTGGACCTCAAACCAGGGGATAGGGTTTGGCTATCAACTACTAATTTGAAATTGGTCTGCCATTCCAAGAAATTGGCCCCAAGTACATTGGTCCATTTGCTGTAAAAAGTAATAAATCCAACAGCTTATGAACTTTTGCTATAGGAACTATAGGATTCATCCAGTTTTTCATGCATCTCTGCTAAAGCCTGCTGTATCAGATCCCTTTCCTGGCCATAATCCGGATCCTCCAGCACCGATCATGATTGGCAATGAAGAGGAGTATGAAAATGAGGCCACTGTGGATTAAAGGAGGAGAGGCCTCATTCAGTATTTAATCAAGTGGAAAGGTTATAATCCTGAGGAGAACTCATGGGAGCGCAAATGCAATGTTCACGCCACAAGACTGGTGAGAGAGTTCTTCCAAGCCCACTCTGAAAAGGATGTCCCAGTTGGGGGGGGGGGGGGGGGGGGAGAAATGTAAGGTAAACCACATTCCTAGCATCAGAAAACCAGTACAGGCTTATGCTCACATTTGTACATGTAAACAAGAAAAGGAAGCGCCATCTAAGTGCAGAGTGCAAATATAATTTTATAAAGTGCACGCTCTTCTTGATTTTGTGTTTTTGATTGATTTTATAAAAGTAAAAAGCCTCTGGGTCCTGGTCCTGTGTCCACTACATCATGGTGGTAGGCTGGAAGTGATGTCCGAGAAGCAGGAGACACTGTGTGGATCTCAGAAGTTGCTCGGAACCAGCACAGAACTTACTAAACCCACAACAGTAAAATCAGTCTGTATATGCAGTAAAGCAGGTTTGTTATACTCACTTTGGAACCTAAGGGGTTAATCCTCCGCAGTGTGTAAAAATGCCGTTTGAACCTGTCTTTTTGGATTCTCCCCTTCTACTGTCCCCAATCAATGTGCTGATGGAACAGAGCCTTGGGGCAAGCTGCACAGTTTGGTGTGTATTGCCAGAGAGCTTTTCACTTGGGAGTGCGCTTGTGATCAGTACAGGGCCAATCAGCACTGTCCAGAGAGTCAGGGGTTATACAGCATCAAAATTCAATCAGGGGAGAATGAAAACTCCTCCTACAAGCTTTAACCAGTTCTCTACTGGACACTGATAGAAGTCACAAGACTGCTCTAACTGCTGATGAGAAAAAAGGTATCAGTTTATATTTACAGGCATACCTCGGTTTATGAATGTAATTCGTTCTGGGGGACTTTTCGTATAGCGATAAAATCATAAACCAAAACGCCGTTTCCCATAGGAATGCATTGAAAACCAATTAATCCATTCCGGAGGTCAGAAAATAGTGACAACCATGTGTTTACAATCAGCGGTCAGTGGGGAACCCCGCTGAGAGCTGAACCATTAACGAAAATTGCCGGCAATGAAAAAAACAGCATGGGATCCCCCCTACTATCCATACCAAGCCCTTCGGGTCTCGTTTGGATTTTGAGGGGAACTCCCACAGCAAAATAAAAAAAAATTAAAAAAAAAAAAAGTGTGGGGTTCCCCCCCAAAATCCATACCAGACCCTTATCTGAGCATGCAGCCAGTCAGGTCAGGAAGGGGGGGGGGGGTTGGTAGATAAGCAAGCAAAAAGTACCTTGTACTCATGTTGATGGGGACAAGGACCTCTTACCAACAACGCTGGCCAGTGGTTGTGGGGGTCTGCGGGCAGGGGGCTTATCAGTATCTGGAAGCCCCCTTGTTAGCCCCCAGATCCAGCCCCCCCATGTGAATGTGTATGATGTACATGATCCCGCTACTCAATCACAAAAAATGTAGTGTGATAAAAAGACAGGACACGGTATTTGACAAGTCCTTTATTAAAAAGGAAAAAAAAAAAAAAAAAAAAAAATTGAATGTCTCCCACAGTAGATCCAACGTCAATCACGCCGCCCCAAAAAAAAAAAGAAAGGCTCTGATCCCAATGATTGCTCCCAGCAGTCTGCCTCTGAGCTGGCTTGACAGTTCTTAAATAAGGGGCAGGGCCACCCACTGACATCGTGCGTGTGGCCCCACCTCCTTGTGACATCATTAACCCAGCATGCCCCGGTTGATGACACAAGGAGGTGAGGCCACATACATCTTACAGGGTGGCCCCACCCCTTACATATTTAAGAACGGTCATGCCAGAGGAGCAGACAAGGCCAGGAGCGGAGCCTTTTTTAGGTTGGCGGTGGACATTGTGATTGACGTTGGATCTACTGCGGAGGACATTCTTTTAGTTTTTTCTTTTATTAATTAATTAAAAGGACTGGTCAAAGACAGTTTCCTGTCTTTTTTCACACTAAACTTTTTGTGAATGAGCAGCGGGACCATGCACCCCATACTCATTCACATGGGGGGGGCAGGATCTGGGAGCCCCCCCCCTTGTTAAAGGGGGCTCCCAGATTCAGATAAGCCCTCTGCCCACGGACCTCCACAACCACTGGCCAGGGTTGTGGGGAAGAGGCCCTTATCCCCAAGGTGCTTTGGCACCCCCCCCCCACGTTGAGGGAATGTGGCCTGGTATGGTTCAGGAGGGGAGCCCACTCGTTCGTCCCCCCAGCTTTCCTGACCTGCATGCTCGGGAAAGGGTCATGTGGATCTTGGGGGAATCCCCACGACAATTTTTTTATTTTTTTTTTATTTTGGAGTGGGGGTTCCCCTCAAAGCCCATACCAGACCTGAAGGGCTTGGTATGAATGGAGGGGGGACCCCACGACGTTGTTTTATTTATTATGATGCCGGTGTTTAACCGCTTGCCTACAGGGCACTTATACCCCCCTTCCTGCCCAGGCCAATTTTCAGCGCTATCGCACTTTGAATGACAATTACGCAGTCATGCAACATTGTACCCATGAAATTTTTAGCACTTAAGTTTTTTTTTTTTTTTTTTTTAGTTCGTTATAAAATTTTGTAATTAGTAAGAAGTGATTTTTCTCCTTCACTGATGTGCGCTAATGAGGCTGCACTGATAGGTGGCAATGATGGGCATTGACAGGCATCACGGATGGGCACTGATCATCAAGTTGTCACTTGCCCAGCTAAAAGAAAGAAAGTTACCTTTTATTTTTTTCCCCCCAGAGTTAAAAGAAAAAAAAAAAAAAAAAAAAGTTTCCTTTAAATTTTTTAAAACTAACAAAGTTTCTTTAACTCCGGGAAAGTGACAGCTGATTCTGTGAGCTATAGTGAAGAATAAAAAAAGCCGGCAATTGCATTTAAACACACACACACACACACACACACACACACACACACACACACACTTTGCATTGCGAAAAAAAAAAAATAATATTCATAAATAGGAGGCATTATTTCCATTCATAAACCAAAAATTACGTTAACCGAGGCACACCTGTAATTGCATTTCCATGTTCAGTGTACTGTGGGAGACCATATAGTGTGAATGCAGGGTCCTGGGTTTAGTAACACTAAACACGTGATGTTTCGCTTTTTAATTAAACTTCACTTTTCACTTCAGACATTTCTAAAATTCTGCTTTCATTATGGGGCAATGAGTGTAGATCAATGAGAACAAAATTAATTTAAACGACTGTAGTATTAGACTGCAGCATAACAAAACTAAAAGAAGAAGTGATAGGGGTCCAAATACTTTATGAATGCAATTTGATTTGAGAACAATAAAGCTTGACTGGCTTGCAGTGTTGGGTCCCTTTCTCAGCCTTTACTGGCAAAGCAATTGTTTAAAGCTAAACTCCAGAAAGGGAAAAAAAAAAAATATGGCTACCATAAATTAACTTAATCTGTATTGATAAAAACCTCTAGTGGTTCCCTGTACTGGGAAAGGGAAGATCAAAGCTGTAAACCAAATGGGCAACTGCAATGTGCAGTGCCGTCACACTCTTCCTGAGCATGATCATAGAAGGGAGGAACATAGTGATGAGCACTGCTCCTCAATGTTCAATCTGTAACCTGTACTGTTCAACTGCAGCTGTGAAACTGGACTCACTAGCTGGATATATGGTCTAGCAGGGGTATTCAAGTCACACAGCCATTTCAGGCTTTTTAGTTTATTCTGCCAAAAGTTATTCTTAAAATAGAAACTTAGAAGAAATAGAGACCACCTAGTGTTTTCTGCAGTGGAAGTCTATTAGGCTTTGTCAAGTAGACATTTGTTACCTTCTGAAGATTGACCCAAATGTGGATTGCTCTTCAGAGGGCATTTCACAGGCAGTGAGAAGACATATCGCCTCCTCAAGACCCCACATCAGTGCGCCACAACCACACGTACTGCACACAACTGCAGGGTGTTTCCGTTCAGTTGAATGGATTGCAGTTGGTACTGCCCAAACGCTACATCAGGGATAGTTTTTGTATTTTATGTACACCCCCTCCACTGCCTTTGCAGCCTATGAAGGGGGGTTGGGGGGGGGGGGGGGTTGGGGGCAGTAAAATGTGCAGTTGAGCTACAAGTGTAAAGTAGTTCCAATTTTCCTGATCTATACCTTTTCCAGTCAGAGTGCTAAAGCCAAAAAAACAACCAACCAACCAGGCAAAAGATTTGAAGCTGAACGAAGGCACAAAAGTCTCATGGAAATGTATTCCTATACCCACAAAGGATTTAAATCCACTTTGTATGCACCAAATGCCTTTGTACAACCTATGTACAGCACACAGTCATTTACGTTTGCAGAGAGCAGAGCTGTGGGAGACGCAGCAGCCACCTATAGGGGTCTCCACCCACTATAGGCCGCCTGCAGAACTACAGGAGGGAGCGGAGACAAGACCAGTCACCTTGCACAAGAAGAAAGCAGCAATCCCTGGTCTTTGTTACAAGAAGCTCCAGCACAGAGGCAAAGTTTCACACTGGATTACTGCACTGATCTGGAAGAAATATACAAGACATACCAAGAGTAAAGTAAGAATACACATGGCTATTTTATCTCGAGTATAGCATTTTCAGAAGTCAGGAATTAAAGTCCTCATATCTAGTATTTTTTTTTTACTGTATATCCCTGTTTACGTAAAAACTTAGAGAAAAATAAATGCAGCAATTTATATAGACCAGTCAGGAATATTCTAACATCTGAATGTGGCAAAACAAATCTGGTTGATTGCAATGGATCCCTGTACCAAACACATCAGGCATTACTAGTCACCTGTACAGCCTGTGTTTGAGGTCAGGAGTGACAGACATTCCATGAAACTGCTGCCAGCAACCTGTTAAAATCACTTATTTATTTCAGGTACTTATATAGTGCTGTCAATTTTATGCAGCGCTTTACATACATATATTGTATATTCACATCAGTCTCTAACCCTCAAGGGGCGTACAATCTAAGGTCCTTAACTTACATTCATACATACACATACTAGGGCCAATTTAGACAGGATCCAATTAACCTACCAGCATGTCTTTGGAGTGTGGGAAGAAACCAGAGTACCTGGAGGAAACCCACGCAGGCACAGGGAGAACATGCAAACTCCAGGGAGGAGGTGCCATGGTTGGGATTCGAACCAATGACCATAGTACTGCCAGGCAGAAGTGCTAAACATTTAGCCACTGTGCTGCCCTCAATGACTGGCTGACAGATACTGAGGCTGTACAGATCTTCTTACATATCCCAGCATATATATCCATACAGGGACAGATGCATGGACTTAAATACAGACACAGACTGCTTCCAGGGCTGGGCACCCATCCCAGTAATGTACGTACGTACGTACAGTGCTTTGAAAAAAGTATTCATACCCCTTTAAATTGAAGAAAAATGAGAAAATGGTTTTAAATGCAATTACAAATATCTGAAAAGTGTGACGTGCATTTGTACTCTGCGCCAGAGTCAATACTTTATAGAACCACCTTTCACTGCAATTACAGATGCAAGTCTCTTTGGGTTTGTCTCTGCCAGCTTTACACATTTAGAGAATGACATTTTTGCCCATTCTTTGAAAAATAGCCTTGCCACAGATTCTCCATTGGATTTAGGTCTTGACTTTGACTGGGCCATTCTAGCACATGAACATGCTTTGATCCAAACCATTCCGTTGTAGCTCTGGCTGTATGTTTAGGGTCATTGTCCTGCTGGAAGGTGAACCTCTGCCCCAGTCTTTTGCTCGAACAGGTTTTCTTTTAAGATTGCCCTGTATTTGGCTCCATCCATCTTCCCATCAACTCTGACCAGCTTCCCCGTCTCTGATGAAGAAAAGCATCTCCACAACATGATGCTGCCATCACCATGTTTCACGGTGGAGATGGTGTGTTCAGGGTGATATGCAGTGTTAGTTTTCCACCACACAGTGTTTTGCTTTTTTAGGCCAAAAAGTTCAATTTTGGTCTCATATGACCAGAGCACCTTCTTTCACATGTTTGCAGTTTGCAAGAAGCCAAGTGGGGCACACAGCAAACAGGACTGCAAATGGCTTACTTTCAACAATGGCTTTCTTCTTGCCACTCTTCCATAAAGGCCAGATTTGTGGAGTGCACAATAGTTGTCCTATGGACAGATTCTCCAACCTGAGCTGTGGATCTCTGCAGCTCCTCCAGAGAGTTACCATGGGCCTCTTGGCTGCTTCTCTGATTAATGCTCTTCTTGCTCAGCCTATCAGTTTAGGTGGACGGCCATGTCTTGGTAGGTTTGCAGTTGTGCCATACTCTTTCCCCATTTTCAGATGATATATTGAACAGTGCTCCGTGCGATGTTCAAAGCTTGGGATATTTTTTTTTTTTTTTTTTTTTAATACAATCTAACTGTACTTTAAACTTCTCTACAACTTTATCCTTGACCTGTCTGGTTTGTTCCTTGGCCTTCATGATGCGGTTTGTTGACTAATGTTCTCTAACAAACCTCTGAGGGCTTAACAGAACAGCGGCATTTATACTTAGATTAAATTACACACAGGTGGGCTCTATTTACTAATTAGGTGACTTCTGAAGGCAATTGATTCCACTAGGTTTTAGTTAGGGGTATCAGAGTAAAAAGGGTCTGAATACAAAAATCACACCACACTTTTCAGATATTTGTCAAAAATGTTGAAAGTCATTTATTATTTTTCTTCCACTTGACAATTATGTGCCACTTTGTGCTGGTCTATCACATACAATCCCAAAAAACACAAACAACAACAACAAAAAATTTAAGTTTTTGGTTGTAACATGACAAAATTTCAACGGATATGAATATTTTTTCAAGGCACTGTATGTATGCAAACACTCAGATGTGCATGAAGATTCATACGGCTGCTCCTATCAATGATTCCAAACAGATTGCTGCAACAGCTGAACACCTATCACCCCTGGCCACACACAGTTACATACATTGTACCTGAGAAGTATGAGCTGCAAATTCATTTCCTCCTTCCATGACTGTACAATACTTTGGCAAGAACTTTTATCAAACACTCTAGTCAAAAGGAATGCAGAAGTTAATTGTGCATACTGAGAAAATCCCAGAGCACCAAGCCAAGGTACTCAGTAACATAAATGGTAGCCTGTTTACTCTGCAAGACAACATACATACATACCTACCTGAAGCACTGGCAAAATGCTTGGACAAGAACAATGGCATAGTCTTCACTTGGGCCTGTTAACACGAGACACTTTGAACATGAGCAAAGGTCTTCATTTGGGAGGTTTCCAATCTTATCCACCTCCCATTGCAATTTCTTGAAAAAAAGTTTGTAGTGTTTGAAGGTCATTTGTGGGCCAAAGAAAACCTCCCTCCCACCCAGTCAGGTGAGTAGAAGATAATTTAAAAGGCAAAAAAATGCTAAGTCAGCCATGTTCCTGGTCAGCGCAGCTTCCAGGTGCGGGGGACCAGTAATTCAGCACTGCAGATATGCCGGCGTCATCCTGTTTTGCTGATGTCATACGCTTCTGAATTCCAAGATGACCCCACCTCTAGACGCCCAATAGGAAGTGTCCACATCACACAACCAGTGATGTGATGTGGATACCCAAAAAAAGGAAAGACGACTTCGTGCCGGAACATTACACAACTGCAGATTTAGATGAGCAACAGTAGTAAACCCTACTTTTTATGTTTTACCTACAGGTAAGCCTTTAATAAAGCTTACCTGTAGATACTGTAAATATCTCCTAAATGTGCACCGTTTTAGGAGAGTTTTACTGCAGCAGCGCTGATGTCAGCAGCACATGCGCACTGCGCCCTCAATGGATGGCGTGTCATCTATTGAGAGAGCCGTGCCACAGCCAGAACTCCCATACGCATGCATGGGAGTGACGTCATCGTGGCTTGGCCAATCAAATGGCCACTGCCCGCTAACCCAGAAGGAAGACCGAGTGAACATGGAAGGGAGCCGTGACAGCTCTGTTGGAGGGCTTATTTTTCAGGTAAAGCTTTCATAATGTGCTAGTATGCGATGCATACTAGCCTATTATGCTCTTAACTTGTAGGGAGAAGCAAGTTTACTACCACTTTAATTAAAGGGAACAAAAGCTGGGAGTAGATCTAAAAGGCAATTTTCAAACACAAAATAAAGAATACACACTGGTGGGGGGATTCAATAAAACACTTACAAACACTTTGCTGGCTGTATAGCCCTTTAAAAAAGGCCCTGCTGCTTGTTTTGGCAGCTATACCAAAAGCATAGCTAAGATTCAGGTAATTCTAAGTAGTGCCATTCTTATAGCTATGGCTGCACTAGATTCAAAAATTACCTCCAGTTATCACAGATAATGAAAACAATGGAGGCAATTAAAGACCAAATGTAAATTGGCACACAGAGACAAGCTGAGTGCCTGTCCCTGTACCAGAACACGTTTGTCACCACTACCTCATCCCTACTTGTTACAATCGTCAAGGTTGCGGTCATCTTCATTAGATTCATATTCCATAGCAGGATGTCCATTAGCTATGGATCCCCTGAATGCCTGTCTGTCACAAAAACAGAGTGCACCTGAGATAGACGAACATCTGAGCATTGGCCTACCTTTCCAGTGTCGGAGACAGACCACATACGCACACTAGGCACAACGACATATAAAAAAAAAAAAAAAAAAAAAAAGGGGGGGGGGGGGGGATGGATTGTCCGTATGGAGCCCTGACCACTTGTCGCCTCCCCCAAATCCATGTACCCCTTTACAACACATACATGCATCTGCTGCCGTGACCAACATTTGTTTGAAAATGCTTGTAAAGAGCTTGGAGAAGAGATAGAACGTCCTAAACACATTGGAGAAGTAATTTCCAAGTGATCATATGAACCTAGGGAGACAATAGCTGCTTACTGTTTACACTCAGCATCCTGACATGACAGTCTACTCACATGATCAAAAAAAAAAAAAAAACAGAACGCAGTGACCTCTTCCTCCTCTCATATTACATCAGGTCATGTGGCCACAAATACAGTTTTCAACATAGTCTGTTAAAAAGGCATAACCACTGTGCAGATACAGTCTTCACATGACAAGCAACTCAGAAAATTCTTGATGTGAGGAATAACCGTTGAATGTAACAGATGCTATAAATAAAGTGAGGAAGGGTGACAGATCCTGCCAGAAATCCAGTGAGCAGTTAATTTCCTGTGGACCCTGCCTGTGCTGCACTTTCATCAGCGCTGTTCCCAATTCTCTCTTAACTGCAGGACGCCAACCTTATCTTCTTTTCATCTCTAGAACATAAGTTGTTTCATAGTCATAAATGGGGGGGGGGGGGGGGGGGGGGGGACACTGTATACCAGGGGTCTTGAAATAAAGTTTGCAGAGGTCTGTCAGTCAAATTTTTTTCCGGTATGGGTCCAAATCTCATGCTTCCACTTTAACGTGTCACAACTCCCCTTAATATCTCAGTCACCCAATTTACATCAATGTCCATAGCACCCTTTAAAGCAGTCCCACAGTGTCCTCAGTTCCCCTTCACATCACACACCCCCTCCCCCCTTGACGTGCCCCTTTACATTGCAGTCTTCTTCACATCGCAGTGCCCCTTTCAGCGCAAGCTTCCCCTGCACAGTCCTACCTTTGGCAGGGAAGAGGCACTTATCAGTCTGGGGTGTCCTCTCCTGGGTCTCTCACCCAGCCACCACTGTCATCCTCAAAGCAGAGCAGGAGGTAGTGCAGATCTGGATGGAAGGCAGGAGCTGTCCAACTTACTATGTTAACAAGTGGGTCATTACCTGCTTGTTAATTTGAAAAGGCTCTAGCTCTCTGTGTAGATCTGCAGTACCTCAGAGAGCTGATAAAGGGGCAGCTGCAGTCTGGACAAGACTGTCACTTGGTCCGGGTCCAGACCGCAGTCCACCATTTAGTGATGCCTGCAGTATTCCATAACCACCCCACATCTTTGATGCTTGCTGTATTTACCTCTGATGAGCGGTCCCTGCCCACATAGCCAGTGTACCAGTCCAGGGATTTGTAATAAAAATCCCTCTTCTTCCCATTTTGTCCTTAAAACAACAGAGACGGAGCAGGAGTTATTCAGATCTCATCAATCCCAGAGTCCCTGCAGAAAGAAGGGAAGCTCAAAGCCCCGGACCACTACACCAGCTGTGTGGGCAGGGACAGCTTATCACCCATAGAGGCAAGTCTAGTGAGGACTAGGGGGTAGAGTGATTGTAGGGTGGTAGTTTACCTTTTAAATTTTTCTGAAAAAGTGAACTTTTAAGTGTTCACCTTTTCCCCAAAAATAAAAAGCACATTTTTTTGCAAGAAAAAAGTGTGCATCATTTCTGGTTGCAGGAGCCTGTAAAGCATTGCAGCAGCGATCAGCAGATCTCCTGAAGACCTATCAGTGCATCTGCTTGCAAGTACATCCCATACCAGCAAGCAGACACACTGACAGAGAGTCAAGGAACTACCACAGCACCGTAGTAGTTCACCGAGAATGAATGACACAGCCGTTTGGGTGGAGCCCCACGTGGCTGCACTATTTTTAAAAAGTGACAGCTTTAGTGACAGTTGTCCAATCGGCTGCGGTATTGGGAACAGGTTATATGTTCGACCCTAAAAAACGGGGGTGTAACATGTTCCCAAAGGTGAACTAATCCTTTAAACTTCAAACCCTATTGTGACAATGCTCTCCTCCATAGATGCTTCCTGTGCTAGGGTGACAATGCTCTCCTCCATAGATGCTTCCTGTGCTAGGGTGACAATGCTCTCCTCCATAGATGCTTCCTGTGCTAGGGTGACAATGCTCTCCTCCATAGATGCTTCCTATGCTAGGGTGACAATGCTCTCCTCCATAGATGCTTCTATGCTAGGGTGACAATGCTCTCCTCCATAGATGCTTCCTGTGCTAGGGTGACAATGCTCTCCTTAATAGAAACAGCACAGTGAGGAAGAGTTTTCACTCTTGGACAAGATATGAACAAGGCCTGTTTCATACAGGTACTGTCAAGGTCTGTTCAGCAAGAGGTCCTTAAATAGATCCCCTCCTGAATCAAGGCAGAACGGGTCAGATATTTTTGTGACATTTGTGTCCATTCAGCATTTGCCTCCATTTAAATATCAAAGCTTTCAGGACCCATATTAGATCTATAAGCAACCGAATGCAATGGTCCTTTTACAGCAAACTACCTCCATCATGTCTAGGTCCCGAAACAAGAAAGGATGCAGAACTTTTATCTTTTTTTTTTTTTTTTTTTTTTTAAGGACCAGGACAGACGTAAACTGATGTACATCACCTGCCCATAGACTTACATGGAGCTTCCACTCAGGTCCACCTGAAAAACTGACAGGTGGACCTGATCTGAAAGTCTGTGAATGGGGCCGAGTTCTCACAACCACTCTGGGCAGAGAGCATTGACTGTCAGTCTCCACTATCAGCTCTGCCCCCACCCCACGCTCACTGGAGTGCTGGGCTATGGAGGAGGAGGGAGAAGCTGGCTCAGGCTCTGAGGCTAACTGACAGACTGAGCCAGGTACCACTCCAGACTCTGGATTGGATCCATACACAGTCGGGATCTTTCTCCAGCCTGGACGAGTGACATCAGCCAACAGCAGGCTTCAGCCCTGTCAGCTAAAAACAGTTCACAGGAGAGCAGAAGGAACTGCACTCCTGTGATCCACAGAAGTACAGCCAAAAGAGCTTCTCCTCTAAAAGTAGTCAATTGGATGATTATGTGCACTAGGAACAAGTCAATTTACTACAAGCAAAATTCCAATTCCTTCTTATGGTTAATGCATTCTGTTCTTTGCCTGCCTTGTTAGGCTCCATGCACACTGGGCATTTTATTAACGCTGGTAGCATTTTTCAGTGTTTTTGCATTAGCATTTAGACACGTTTTGCAACATTTTTCGCAAAAACACTGCCCATTGTTATATACTGTCAAAGCTTTTTTTTTCCATAGAATCACCTGCATGCTGGACATCCTCCAACCACCACCACAGAGGTCGTTGCCACTGGCTGTTGGATTATTGTGTAAGTGTTGGGGTAGCTTGTTTGTGGGGCTGCAATGTATCCTGAAAAAGAAGAGATACAGTTGTAAGAATAAAATAAAATGTCACAAAACGAAATATAAAATTACATCTAAACAAAGCCAATCTTTAGTCATGCAATCTTCAAAATAATTTGCTAACCATTTCAGTCTAACCCTAAGCCCTTGTAGGAACGAGTCTACTCAGCATTCCATTGGTGCTGAAAGATGTCTGGTTTCAGGTTGCAATACATCAAGTACTCCTGACCTTGGATTAAAGCTGGTCAGAACATGGCTAGATTTTTCTTGTTCAGTCCATTATTGTATCCAAGCAGCCACAGCAAGACTGAATGCTGTTACAGTTCGGTGGACAAATTTTCTACCCTCTTCCGTCAATTTTCCAGTCGACATTTGCTGAGCCCAGCGGTACTGATGGGGCCATCCTGAGCGCAACGTTTGACCAATTAAGCAAGCTATCCATTGAAATCCAAGCCCCGTATGGCCAGTTTAACCAAGAACCCATTGCTTTTGCAGCCATTAGAAGGATGATTTAAACGGATTTGTCAGTTCCTACACACTGCAGCAGAGACTATACAGGACTACATTTACCCATATGCCTCAGGAAATGAGGTGTGAAACTCCAAAAAAAAGGGACAACAGCATTGCCATAAAGGCTTTAGTGTGATTCCTGAGCAGGTCAACACAAAAGGATCATTATTTATTTGTTTTTCTTGGGGGGGGGGGGGGGTGTAAAGAGTACAAACTTGACAAAACTGAAGATAAAGAGCAAGGTCATAAAACAGGGGGTGGAAGCATTAGACAGGGTCATGGTGTTCACAGTAGATGAATAACTTATCCACTCACCCCAAATTTTGTTAGATTTAATAAAACATACTGTAGCTTCATGTTATTCTAGAAAGAGTAAAGCACACCATATACTACACACTTCCATGCATTGATATCTAGGACCTCAATAGAAGTCCAATGTAACACTATGGTTTTGAAAATAGCCATGCAAGTGTTTTTTAGCAGTGCTCAAATCAAATTTCACCAGAAACACTGAAGCGACAATATATACACTATATTGCTTAAAAGTATTGGGAAGTCTGCATGGCTTTGTATGTTGACACCTTAAGAGTTCCCTTCACTGGAACCAAGGGGCCCAGCCCACACCAGAATCCCTCCAGCAAACTTTACACAATGCAGTCAGGCAAGTACCGTTCTCCTGGCAACTGCCAAACCCAGACATGTCCATCGGATTGCCAGACAGAGAATGGCGATTCATCACTCCAAAGAACACATCTCCACTGCTCTAGAGACCAGTGGCAGCATGCTTTACACTACTGCATCAAACGCTTTGCATTGCACTTGGTGAGGTAAGGCTTGGATGCAGCTGCTCGGCCATGGAAACCCATTCCATGAAACACTATGAACTGTTTTGCTAATCTGAAGGCCACACGAAGTTTGGAGGTCTTTAGCTATGGAGTCTGCAGACAGTTGGTAACTTCTGCACAGTAATTTATGACCAAAATGGTCTAACTTTAGAGCAACCGCAAATAACGTGTAGAATATCACAGTCTAACACCTAGCATTTGTGACCGATAGTGCCTGTAGTCTTTGGTGAACCTTTATAGCATCAATGGCGATTTGGCCAGTTTCCCAACTGCTCCTGTGTGAATCCAGGCTCGTCATAGCCCAAATTCACACAGGAGCAGTGTGGGAAACCTCCCTGCAGGGATCCCATGCGGAGTCTCAGATGTAGGAGAGAAGAGAAATATAGGGATTTGAAATCCCTGCCACTCTTTCCTCTCCTTGCAGGGATGACAGTTCGGGCTAGAGGGCAGTTGACTGGTCAGCACCATCACATGGACGTACTGACCAATCAAATACAGTCTAGCCTTTAGTGTCATCACTTAAAGGAGAGGAGAAAAAGCCACAGGGATTTCAAATCCCAAGATCTGTGAATTGGCTCTCTCTCCTCTCCTTGCAGAGATAACAGTTTGGGCTAGACGGCATCTGACTGGTCAGCACCATCCATGTGACAGTGCTAACCAATCAACAGTCTTCTAGCCCAAACAGTCATTCCTGCAAGAAGAAAGCGGTGGAGAATTGATATCCCCGCTGCTCTCTCTCTCCTCACCCACCACCTAGAATATGGAGCCTCCAGAGTATACATCCCCCCACTCTGAACCACTCCTGTGTGAACTCATGCTATTCTTATCGGTAATCTGTATCAGCATGTACTTGACCAAAAAGTATGGGCACTCATACTTGCCGATAAAAACTGGTATCGGTGCATTCCTAGTCTCTATCAGCAATGCCCAAAGAAAAAACAGGCACTGTGATGATGCAACCACCAACCATGGGAAATTTACTTGACTGCCTAGGCTCACAGAAGCTGGATGATGCTAGGGGTCATTCACCCATGTGGTCAGGTCTTGCAAAAAACACACATTAGTAGGTGGGGGAACAAGTTATGCTCTCTCTGCTAATGTCCTGATGGCAAGAGGCAGTCCCTTGCTGTTCTTACTTACCCTTCCCAGCTCTCTCTGCTGTCAGTCAGCCATAGCTGTACTTCTTGATGTTCCCAGAGGTCACAGGGGAAACCTGCAAAAAAAGCCAGTGCCTTCTTCTATGAATGAGTCAGCACGTTGGCCTCGGTTCAGAATACTACTGCAGTGAATGGATCTCACACATTATTAATGTGATAACTAGTGTATCACATTAATCCTGAAGTTAGGTTTTATGAGGATGCACAAAAGTATTAGCAAATACAACTTTCTATGTAGACAGCAACCTTTTTATCCTGTCAAATGGAGAGGTTATGTGCCATAATGCACTAACAATTTCTTAGGGGATTGAAGAGTTCATAATGTTGGCTTCTAATTACTATAGAGACTAGATCAGTCTGGTCTCCAAAAGAAGTTCCATGAACACCAATCCCAAATACAGATTTGTATCTCACAACTCTGCATAGTCATGTGTGAGTAGAGCTTTTCCCTAAATCTAAACATGTCTACAGAAATCAGTTTAACATGCATCAGACAGCCTCTCACATCTGACTGGAGAGAGATGGAGTCAGTCCAACCAACTACTTTTAACTGGAACAGTTAAGGAATGCCATGTCCATACTCTAGGGGTCCAGGAGCTGACAGGGACACGTTACCCTTTTTCAAGCCATGAAGAAATAGCATACTTGGGTATTTTTTCTTTTGTAGCTTTTAGCAATCTTTCGTTCTCCATTCCCCACCCCTTTATCAGTGACAGACCTATTTAGTGCTTATTCATAAGAGACATTCGTACATTGTGAAGTGCCCTTTGTTTACTTTTCTGTCCTAGCACTGAGCTCATGCATGCCGCCCATACTACTGAATGGACATGCATCGGCTGTGCAGAACTAACTTCACAGCAGATTGACAGGTAGGCAGGGATGAGTGCACAGGCCCTGCAGTGGGGCTCATGCACCGGTCTTTGCATACATGTCAAACTCAGCTGTGTGGGTCCAAACAGCCAATGCATGTCCATTCATTACTATAGGCTCCCTGCACAACAGGTCAGTTCATAAACAGAATATGGTTTCCATTATCTGAACAGGCCTTTAGTTCTAGAATACCAGAGATTCTGTAACAAGGTAGGAGATAAGATGTCGGTATCATATTTAATCTTCCATAAAGCACTTGGCTGCAAAATTAGCAAACACTCAAGAACATTGTTTTTTTTTCCAGTGACTCATGCTTTCTCCATAAACCTCACCCTCTGCCTGCTCAAACACATGTGGATTTTCTATACCACATGCAGCAATGTCAAAGACATTAGAAAGTATGGGGGGGGGGGGGGTTGGGAGACTTTTGTAAACAGTTGCTAATATTTAAGAAAACAAAACCAAACAAAACCAAAACAAAAAAAAACAAAAAACAAAAACACACCACACACAACAACCACAATCAAAATGCTGTAAACAGTTGCTCCTATTAAGCAATGAGCAAATAGTTAAATATTAACCTAGCAAACATTGTAAACACAACACTGTTAGAGTGGTAGCCTTTTGTAATAGACTGCAAGAGAAGCACAAATCTTGGTGTCTGGACAGATATGGTGTCCTTCATAAGATAACATTACTAAAAGCAACAACATCTGAAAAAAACTAAACAAAACCAGAACAAAAACAATAAAAAAACACGTGTCTTCAAAACCATATCAACAAAAAACACACCACAACACACACCTGTCAGTACATGCTGTTAATACTCAGTCACTATGGGATTTGGTTTAGGTAGTCTGCAAAAAAAGCCCGGTTGATCCTGTTCACTGTTCCTCCCTCCTAGTTGTGCCCCCACAGTAGCCGGAGACAGTGTAGAACAGTCGTTGCCACATCTACTGAGCATGCTCTAGTTTCCTTCTAAAGTTGTTCATTTCCTCCTATCTGTGCCTCCCACATAACTATAGAGTCACACATGTGGGCATATACACTTCAGATAAAAAAAAAAAAAAAAAAAAAAAAAAAAAAAAGACAGCCCACTCCCTCTTCCTTCAATCCATCAAACAGCTAAACATGGCTGGAGGTGGCCATCACGTTGATTGAATGTGTTTAGAATTACAGGGAGGCGATGCCTCCATCAAACAATAGACACAGGATGAGCAGGCAAGAAACAGGCTGTGATTGGAAGAAATACAAATACATACAGTTCAAATAAATTTGTATGATTATTTAATAGTTACAGTCATGGCCGAAATTGTTGGCACCCTTGATATTTTTCCTGAAAATCAAGTATTTCACACAAAAAAGGTATTGCATTAACACATGTTTTGCTATACACATGTTTATTCCCTTTGTATGTATTGGAACAAATATAAAACAGAGGCAGAAAAGCAAATATGACATAATGTCACACAAAACCCCAAAAATGGGCTGGACAAAAGTATTGGCACCCTTAACTTAATATTTGGTTGCACACCCTTTGGAAAACATAACTGAAATCAGTCGCTTCCTATAACCATCAATAAGCTTCTGACACCTCTCACCCGGAATTTTGGACCACTCTTCCTTTGCAAACAGCTCCAGGTCTCTCTTATTGGAAGGACACCTTTTCCCAACAGCAATTTTAAGATCTCTCCACAGGTGTTCAATGGGATTTAGATCTGGGCTCATTGCTGGCCACTTCAGAACTCTCCAGCGCTTCTTTGCCATCCATTTCTGAGTGCTTTTTGACGTATGTTTGGGGTCATTGTCCTGCTGGAAGACCCAGGATCTTGGACGCAAACCCAGCTTTCTGACACTGGGCCCTACAGTGCGACCCAAAATCCTTTGGTAATCCTCAGATTTCATGATGCCTTGCACACAGTCAAGGCACCCAGTGCCAGAGGCAGCAAAACAACCCCAAAACATCATTGAACCTCCACCATATTTTACCGTAGGTACTGTGTTTTGTTCTTTGTAGGCCTCATTCCGTTTTCGGTAAACAGTAGAATGATGTGCTTTACCGAAAAGCTCTATCTTGGTCTCATCTGTCCACAAGACGTTTTCCCAGAAGGCTTTTGGCTTACTCAAGTACATTTTGGCAAACTGTAGTCTTGCTTTTTTATGTCTCTGTGTCAGCAGTGGGGTCCTCCTGGGTCTCCTGCCATAGCGTTTCATTTCATTTAAATGTCGACGGATAGTTCGCGCTGACACTGATGCTCCCTGAGCCTGCAGGACAGCTTGAATGTCTTTGGAACATGTTTGGGGCTGCTTATCCACCATCCGGACTATTCTGCGTTGCAATCTTTCATCAATTTTCCTCATCCGTCCACGACCAGGGAGATTAGCTACAGTGCCATGGGTTGCAAACTTCTTGATAATGTTGCGCACTGTGGACAAAGGCAAATCTAGTTCTCTGGAGATGGACTTGTAACCTTGAGATTGTTGATATTTTGCCACAATTTTGGTTCTCAGGTCCTCAGACAGTTCTCGTCTCCTCTTTCTGTTGTCCATGCTTAGTGTGGCACAGACAGACACACAATGCAAAGGTTAAGTGAACGTCTCTCCTTTTTATCTGCTTTCAGGTGTGATTTCTATATTGCCCACACCTGTTACTTGCCCCAGGTGAGTTTACAGGAGCATCACATGCTTGTAACATTCTTATTTATCCGCAGTTGTGAAAGGGTGCCAATACTTTTGTCCAGCCCATTTTTGGAGGTTTGTGTGACATTATGTCGAATTTGCTTTCTTTCCTCCCTTTTTTTGTTTTGTCCCAATACACACAAAGGGAATAAACATGTGTATAGCAAAACATGTGTTAATGCAATACGTTTCGTGAGAAATACATGATTTCCTGGAGAAATATCAAGGGTGCCAACAATTTCGGCCATGACTGTATGTATTTTTCCTCTGTTCCAAAGGTTGTTTTTTCTTTGAACATGTGACCAGCAGCAGAGGACTAGAAGCTCCTTCCATTGAGGTTTCTCTGCAGATGGGCTGGGAAAGAGCTAGGGGACCTTAGATTGTACACCCCTTGAGGGTTAGGGACTGATGTGAATGTACAATATATATGTAAAGCACTGCGTAAATTGACAGCGCTATACAAGTACCTGAAATTAATAAAATAAATAATTGCATGTTGTGAACAGTGGGCTCTTTCAGCAGGGATACAATGCTACTACACACTATATTACCAAAAGTATTGGGCTGCCTGCCTTTAACACACACATGAACTTTAATGGCATCCCAGTCTTAGTCCGTAGGGTTCAATATTGAGTTGAGATCGAACAAATACAATATCGCATCTACTTTTGTAGGGACATTACTCCGCATAGGATTTCAATAAACCACTTTCTAGGCAGTTTTTCACTAGTCAACTGTCATTTTCTCTGTGTTTCAGTATATTCCGGTTTATAATCCACACTTTCATTTGAAGTTAGTCGGAGATATTATCTAGATACGGTTATCGTATTAAATTGGATGGCACTTTCCCCCTTTTTTCAATATTGAGTTGGCCCACCCTTTGCAGCTATAACAGCTTCAACTCTTCTGGGAAGGCTGTCCACAAGGTTTAGGAGTGTGTCTATGGGAATGTTTTAGCATTCTTCCAGAAACACATTTGTGAGGTCATGCACGGATGTCGGAGAAGGCCTGACTTGAAGTCTCCAGTCTAAATTCATCCCAAAGGTGTTCCATCGGGTTGAGGTGCAGGTCAGTCAAGTTCCTCCACCCCAAAACTCGCTCATTCATGTCTTTATGAAGCTTGCATTGTGTACTGGTGCATAGTCATGATGGAACAGGAAGGGGCCATCCCCAAACTGTTCCGAGCATGAAATTGTCCAAAATGTCTTGGTATGCTGACACCTTAAGAGTTCCCTTCGCTGGAATTAAGGAGCAAAGCCCAACCCCTAAAAAACAACCCCACACCATAATCCCCCCCTCCACCAAATTTTTAATTTGGCACAATGCAGTCAGGCAAGTACAATTATCCTGGCAACCAAACCCAGACACATCCATTGGATTGCCAGACACAAGCGCGATTAGTCACTCCAGAGAACATGTCTCCACTGCTCTAGAGTCCAGTGGCGGCATGGTTTATACCACTGCATCCGACCCTTGCATTGCACTTGGTGATGTAAGGCTTGGATGCAGCTGCTCGGCCATGGCAACCCATTCCATTAAGCTCTCTATGCACCGTTGTGCTAATCTGAAGGCCACATGAAGTTTGGAGGTCTTAAGCTATTGACTCTGCATACAGTTGGCAACTTCTGCACACTGTGTGCTTCAGTATGTGCTGACCCTGCTCTGTCATTTTATTCGGCCTACCACTTTGTGGCAGAGTTGCTGTTCCCAGTTGCTTTCAACTTTGTTATAATAGCACTTAGGCTGGCCATACATTATACAATTATCTGCAGATTTTTGGTTTAGATTTACCAAAAACCATATAATAGGAGGACAAACCTAAACAACACTTTCAGTTGTATCCAATTAGGCAGGCCCTTGCACTACATAGTTGAAGGTAAATCTAAAGGAAATTGGGCAGAAAATCTGCAGATAATTGTATAATGTATGGCCAGCCTAACAAATGACCATGGAATATTTAGTAGCAGGGAAATTTCACGGATGGACTTATTGCACAGCTGGCACCATGCTTGAAATCATGGAGCTCCTGAGAGCGACCCATTCTTGCACAAATGTTTATAGAAAGTCTGCATCACCTCCTGTGGCCATGGAGGTGATTGGAACACCTGAATCCAATGATTTGGAGTGTCCCAATAATTGTAGCAATAGAGTATGTTAAAAAGGAAACTAGAGATCACCTGCTATATGTTCAAAACAGTGGTCACTATGCATGTTACTGAAGTGTAGCCTGGGTCTACATCTACACTTTATAAAAATGCAGACAGATGACTGTGACCTGAGGCTTGGCCACAGGTGCAAATTGGTGAACAAGGAGATTATCATATGCGTGACGTTTAGTGGAGCACAGACCACCTTTATCAAGGCAACCAGCAATAGCGACAGCGAATATTTATATACCTACTAACCACACCCCTACTGAAATGGCACAACCCACAGTGCAAAAAGACAGGCGGCAGAGATTGCCCTTGGCAACAGCAAAGAGCTCAGGAGGTATATTAAAAAAAAAAAAAAAAAAAAAAAAAAAAAACCCCACACACCAACTAATGATATTTTGTAAAATGTTACTCAATTTCCCCATATTAAAAATGGCGCAGAGGAAAACAACAGCCACTTGTTAGCCACTAATAAGAGCTATCCTTTTGTTCAGCAGAGTCTGCCGAACATTTCTACTGCAAGTTCATAGTCACTGAAGGGAGCATGAGCTTATAGCAAAGAAGGAATGCAGGTCCATCACAGCTCTCCGCTTTGAGAAGACAGAGCTGAGCAATCAATGGTTATGTAATAGATCAGTTCTCTGGTTTAGAGCCAACGTGGGACAGCTGCAACATCAGACCAATGCTGCAGCATAGATGTTGGTTTCTTTTTAAATACCCCAAAATTTCTCCTTTAGTAGCACATGCGTATGGATTATTTTTGGAAAGGAATAATATAGGATCACATTATTTGGAAAAAAGGATGAAAGCCCAACTCAGTGAACCCGCACGGTAGGCCATCTTTGCCTGTGATCTTGAGAAAGCTGTAAAGACAAACTAAAAATCAAGACACCAGAATAATGAAAGAGTTCAATACAGAAACTTTCAACTAGAACAATAAATTTATGCAAGTACCATAAAACAGTCATCTAAAAATCAGATCACATGATCTTGCAGTCATCCTTCCCATTTCCAAAAGTTTCAGCCCAGAAGTGATGGCTGCAGACAGGGGCGGACTGACCAATTGGAAACTCAGGCACTGCCCGAGGGCCCGGGGTCAGTAGGGGGCCCCCATGTGATGCCCCTGGTACTTTTTTTATAGGCTTTTTTGAGTTTGGGCAAGGACACAGGGGCCCCATGAGTTGTCAGCCCGCCCCTGGCTGCAGAGGCACGTTTTGGTAACTTTTGTACTTGCGTGTCATTGGGATGAGATTTGCTCTGCAAAATCCTCAATATGCATGACCAAAAACCCACCATATATTAGCAACTCTTCCCACTGCCAATAGAGGGTTACAAGCAGGATAGTATCTCTCCTCATTTGATGTGTTCTCAGCCATGGTTGTGCAGAAAGTGACAGAATCATTGTTCTGTCGTAGAGTTACCACTACATCCCACATGAACTGCTACCCAGATTGGGATGGAGAATTATTGCTTGATAGATCAAAATGTAGTAAGATAAAAAGACACACAGGTTGGGGTTAAGAATAGCTGCAGATGAAAAAATATCTTCCACTTAGATACTAGTGTCTCATATCACCTGACTTTGAAATATGCACATACACACCTGAAGAATTGTATTCAGATATTTGTCTGCAATTCAGATACAAGAATGTGTGCTCAGATCACCCCAGCAACACTTGGCTAGAAAACAAAAAACAAAACAAAAAATAAAAACCCTCCATGCTAGGGGCTGGTTTACTAAAGAAGTTGAAAACTAACTCAGTACATTGTATGAATATTCACTCAGTTATCCAGTCATGTGCAGAAGAAATGAGTACAGAAGAATCCACTATTCACATGATTGGATAACTGAAGTGAACATGCATACAATTTACTGTGTGGAAATTCTCAGCTCCTTCAGTAAACCAGCCCAACAGTCTCCAGTTTTCTTGTCCACCTTCAGAGCATGTGGGAGCACCATTTTCCAAGGAAGCAGAGGATAAAAGTATGTAGAGGTGCTTTTACTCTGCCCTAGAATAGGCAGTTAACCCTTGCAGAGTTTTAAATTTTCAAATTTCACAGAGCTGGGCTTTAAATTAATTGATGGCACAAACCGCATTCCTCTGGACTAAAAAGATTGGAAGAGGCTTCCTGGACTGAACCATGCGCCTCGCCTCTCCCTCCTCGCCCATGCGCCTCTCTTCTCGCTCCAAGTCCATGCGCCTCTCCTGCCTCGCTCCCCGTCCATGCGCCTCTCCTGCCTCGCTCCCCGTCCATGCGCCTCTCCTGCCTCGCTCCCCGTCCATGCGCCTCTCCTGCCTCGCTCCCCGTCCATGTGCCTCTCCTGCCTCGCTCCCCGTCCATGCGCCTCTCCTGCCTCGCTCCCCGTCCATGCGCCTCTCCTGCCTCGCTCCCCGTCCATGCGCCTCTCCTGCCTCGCTCCCCGTCCATGCGCCTCTCCTCTACCGCCTTGCTCCTCATTGCCCATCCATACACCTCTCCTCTCCCACACGCCTCTCCTCTCCCTCCTTGTTGCCCATCCATACAATTTTTCCTCACTGTCCATCCATACACCTCTCCTATCCCTCCTCATTGCCCCTCCACACACACACCTCTTCTTCCTCAATGTCCCTCCATACACCTCTGCTTATTGTTATGTCCCTCTGGTAATTGTGTACATTTTGGAACTTTGACGCAAGCACTTGATAATTTTGGCACACATTATCAGACAATAATAGAAACCGACACATATCACTTATAAAGTGTGGCATAACTGGTACAACAATGCCATTGCCGATTTGGCTCCCAGAAAATGTATTGACACTAAAATGACATGTTTGCACACACACGCCAAAAGTATTGGACACCCTTCCAAATCATTGGATTCAGGTGTTCCAATCAGCTCCAATGGTCACAGCTGTATAAAATCAAGCACCTAGACATGCAGACTGCTTCTACAAACATTTGTGAAAGAAAAGGGTCGCTCTCAGGAGTTCAATGATTTCAAAAGCGGTACTGCAAAATTTCCTTGCTACTAAATATTCCACGGTCAACTGTTAGTGGTATTATAACAAAGTGGAAGCAACTGGGAACAACAGCAACTCAGCCACGTAAAATAACAGAGCGGGGTCAGAGCATGTTGAAGCTTACAGTGCACAGAATTCGCCAACTGTCTGCAGAGTCAATAGCTAAAGACCTCCAAACTTTGTGTGGCCTTCAGATTAGGATAACAGTGCGTAGAGAGTGTCAGAGAATTTGTTTCCATCGCCGAGTATCTGCATCCAAGCCTTACATCACAAAGTGGAATGCAAAGCGTCAGATGCTGTGATGTAAAGCACGCCACCACTGGACTCTAGAGCAGTGGAGATGTGTTCTCTGGATTGACGACTCATGCTTCTCTGTCTGACATGTCTGGATTTGGCAGTTGCCAGGAGAATGGTACTTGCCTGAATGCATTGTGCCAAGTGTAAAGTTTGGTGGAGGGGGTTATGGTGTGGGGGTGTTTATCAGGAGGTTGGGCATAGCGCCAGTGAAGGGAACTCCTAAGGCATCAGCATACCAATTTTGGACAATTTCATGCTCCCAACTTTGTGGGAACAGTTTGGGGATGGCCCCTTCCTGTTCCAACATGACTGCACAGCAGTGCACAAAGCAAGGTCCATAAAGAAATGGATTAGCGAGTTTGGGGTGGAGAAACTTGACTGGCCTGCACAGAGCCCTGGCCTCAACCTGATAGAACACCTTTGGGATGAATTAGAGTGGAGACTGCAAGCCAGGCCTTCTCGTCAGTGCCTGACCTCACAAATACACTTCTGGAAGAATGGTCAAACATTCCCATAGACACCCTCCTAAACCTTGTGGAGTTCTGACTTTGATAAAACACAAACTGTGTAAACGCGTCATCATGGCAACCAAGACTTCCCAGCAGAGCTCCTTGCTTTCCACCCTGTCTGAGCACCATGACATCACTTCCACAGCACAATCTCCTATGACACAATTATCCCTTTCTGCAGCCTGGGGGGACACTACACCTATCTTCCCATATACCGCTTTATGCAACAGGCTCTGAACTCACATGGTTTGCCATCTCCAGTTCATACAGAGGACCTCTCACAGCCACGATGCCCATTAGTTGCTGCTTTATTGCATCATTAAACTTTTTCTGGATTGGAATGTTATCCGTCTATTCAGTGACCTTGTACCACAAGTGCTGTACTGTCTTACTGCTAAACCTTGTGGGTGGCCTTCCAAGAAGAGTTGAAGCTGGTATAGCTGTAAAGGGTGGGCCAACTCAATACTGAGCCCTACAGACTGAGACACCATCAAAGTTCATGTGTGTGTAAAGGCAGACGTCTGGGCCATTCGGAAACTCGGGCACTGCCGGAGGGTCCGGGGTCAGTAGGGGGCCCC